>NC_057716.1:60144722-60243239 GCF_004010195.1 Chiloscyllium plagiosum
TTTGGAGAGGGTGCAGAGAAGGTTTACCAGGATGTTGCCTGGAATGGAGCGGAAGTCGTACGAGGGTAGGTTGAGAGTTCTCGGCCTTTTCTCGTTGGAACGGCGAAGGATGAGGGGTGACTTGCTAGAGGTTTATAAGATGATCAGAGGCATAGATAGAGTAGACAGTCAGAAACTTTTTCCCCGGGTACAACAGAGTGTTACAAGGGGACATAAATTTAAAGTGAAGGGTGGAAGGTATAGGGGGGATGTCAGGGGTAGATTCTTTACCCAGAGAGTGGTGGGGGCATGGAATGCGCTGCATGTGGGAGTGGCAGAGTCAGAATCATTGGCAACATTTAAGCGGCAATTGGATAGGTGCTTAAGCTAGGAAAAATGTTCGGCACAATGTCGTGGGCCGAAGGGCCTGTTCTGTGCTGTATTGTTCTATGTTCTATGTTCTATGTTCTATGTTCTATGTTCTATGTTCTAGGACTTAGTCTATATAAGCACTCAGTGGTCAGCTCTCATACCAACACTTGTCAATGATTGATGCATTTGTGACAGGTAGGCTGCTGAGGATGAGTTCAAGTTGGTTTTCCTTTGTTTTGGTTCCCTCACCACCTGCTGTCGATCTAGTAAGGCAGCTATGTCCTTCAGGATTCAATCAGTTCAGAGAACAGTGATGTCGACGAACTGTTAATGATGGGCATTGCACTCTTCCAATGAAGACATATTCTGTGTCCTTTCCAACCTTATTGCTTTTTTCTGGTATGTTCAATGTCAAAAGGTGCTTCTTTCTCAGCTAAAGGAGAGTAGTAGGTGATAATCAGTAGGAGGTTCCCTTGATGAAATGTCATGAAACATCATGTGGTATGGTACCAATGTTGAGAACACAGAAAATCACTACTTCCCAAGTTGCCGTATTGGCAAGATATAATGATGGAGGTGTCTGGGACATAAGCTGAAATGTGTGAATCTGAGAATGTGACGATATCAGGTTGTTGCTTCACTAGTCCCTTGGTCAGGCCTACCAATTGGGCACTAGTTCATTGATGTTAGTCATTTACAGAGCTAACTGTACTGGCCATCTCTGTGTTATGCTTCGTGCCTTGGTTGAAGACAGGTGTTAGAACAAAGAACGAAGACCAATATAGCACAGGTGCAGGTCCCTTGGCCCATCAAGCCTGCATCAACAAATGATACCTTTCTAAACTAAAAACCTTTTGTGTCTATGTGGTCTTCATCTCTCTATTCCCTGCCTGCTGATGCATCTGTCAACCCGCCTCTTAAACATTGCTATTGAGTCTGCTCCTATCATTTCCTCTGGCAGCGCACTACAGGCAATTACCACTCTCTACATTAAAAATTGCCTCTCTTATCTCCTTTAAACTTTCCCTTTTTACCTTAAACCTATGACCGCCAGTAATTAATATTTTGACTCTGGGAAAAAGACTCCGACTATCTATTCTATCTATGACTCTCATAATTTTGTAAACTTCTATCAGGTCGCCCCCTCAACCTCGAACATTCAGGTGAAAACAAACCAAGTTTGTCCAATCTCTCTGCATAGCTAATACCCTCCAAACCAGGCATCATCCTGGTAACCCATTTCTGTACCCTCTCCAAAGTCTTCACATCTTTCTGGTAGTGTAATGACCAGAAATGTACACAGTATTGCAAATGGACCTAACTGAGGTTTTATGCAGCTGCAATATGAATTGCCAATTTTTATACTCTCTGTCTTGACTGATGAAGGCAAGCATGCCATCCACCTGTGACCTGTATGCCTAGATCCTTCTATCTATTAATGCTTCTAAGGCTTCTACAATTTATTGTTCTTTCAAGGAATTGCAAATGTCACTGGCAAAAACCAACATTTGTTGCCCATCCCTAATTCTACGTTGAACACAGTGGATTGCTAGGCCATTTCAGAAATCATTTAAAAATCAAACATATTTCTACAAAATTGGAGTCACATGTGGGCTAGACCAAGGAAGGATGACAGATTTCCTTCCCTAAAGGTCTTTTGTGAATCAGATGGCTCTTTGCAACAACCAATGATAGTTTCATGGTCACCATTATGAAAACTAGTTTTCAATTCCAGATTTTAAAAAATTAATTGAATTTAAATTCCCTTACAGCCATGGTGAATTTAATCCAGGCCTCTAAATGTCTAGATTACTAAATAAAAACCGAAAGAACTGTGGATGCTGGAAATCAGAAACAAAAACAGAAATTGCTGGAAAAGAACAAAGAACAGTTCTGAGGAAGGGTCACTGGACCCAAAACTTTAACTCTGATTTCTCTCCACAGATGCTGCTGAGCTTTTCCAGCAATTTCTGTTTTAGTTACTAGATTGCAAGTTCAGTGACACAACACTGTGCTATTCTGATCACTTACCATTTAATTCACCCTCCCATTTCCACAATGACCTCTATGTTCTCAGTCTTTTGTATTGTTCTAATGAAGTTAGGGGAAAATATTTTAGCTAAGTACTTTATATCCTTCTGGGTTAAAAAATGAGTTCAACATTTCAGATCTCAATCAAGGGTTCCATTTTTCCTCCAGAATGTTTAGAGATAGTCTTACTTTTGTCAATTACAGCTCCTCAAAACCTATCTATTTTGTCTCATTGTCACCAACGTTCGCCTTGCACCACAATTTCTTTAACCATTAATCTTTCTCTCTCCCTTCCACCCAATCACAGGGCTCTGATTTTGTTCTTCTATCCTCCCTTACTTACCAATGCACTTGCTTTAATACTGTTACATCTCTAAATCTTCCCAGTTCTGAACAAAGGCCATTGACTTGAAGCATTAACTCTTTGTCTCTCCAGAGATACTGAATCTTTCTAGCACTTTCTGTTTGTATTTTCACTTTCCAGCCTCTGCAGTATTCTGCTTCTGTTTAAGATATTGGAATTAGAATTGGATACTTCAGTTTAGGAAAGATAGCAAGGCTGTTGAGAACAACAAACAACAATTTTACAGAATTACAGATAAATATGTCAACCTATGATTAGCCCCTGTGGTAAATTTAAATTACATGTGGAAGCTAAAGGATGCTCAGATTGTGCCCCTAAAGGATAATCAATGAGGAAAGACCTTCCTCTGGTAGGTAATAAAGATCGAGGAGACAATGTCAGAATTTAAGAAATGTCAGCCTTAAGTAAATCCAGGAATACAAATGTTAACACATGTGTACCTGAAGAGCCCAGGACCTGAACGGATAGGCCCAAAATCAGAATGGGCAACCTTTCAGCATTAAGATCCAATGGGACTTTTAGGACAGATCAAATACAAAGCATTCACATAAGACAAGGGCAGGACTTGTCCTTAAAACCAAGGCTGGTTTCTGTGTTGGAGTAGAGCAAGCAGACTCTTTGATACCCAGGTTCCCACTATGAGCATGTATGAAGAAGGGGAAGTGCCCTTGACACCTTGAAGGATGGATGCTTAAGTGTCATCCATATATAACACCAGGGATCCTATTGGACCTTGACCTGGAAGATGGATTGGCTGAGTGTCAAAGAACATTCTGGAAGGGAAGGATAAGAAAGGACACCAGGCAGATATTCCTTCAGTGAAGACTCAACTTGGCCCAGCTGAGAAGCTCTGACCACCTGGAAAGAGAGAGAAAAGATGAACATGTGCAAAACCAACCTTCGCTAAGTTAATCAGAGCCAGGTAAAATCTGGTCCTAGTCTGGTGAGCAATAGTAGTTTAGACAAAGATTGTGACAAAAACTCAATGTTCTAATTGATGGAGTAATTAATGTGAAAATTGGGAATTCCATTGTGAAAGAGCGGAGTTTTAGATAATATTAGGCCATTTGCTCCTTTTGTATCTTAAGTGTATTTTGTGAATAAAAGTGCATTGAATTGCAAGTTGATTCTGGCCCTTTGTTAGTCTCATAAGTATAGTACTAGAGTAAAACAAATTTGCATACAAATTGATTGAAGTGTCCAAAGCATGGACAACACACAAATTGTGAATTTTGCAAAGCACTGCTACAGAAGACTATAGACAGAAACAACAGACACTTATTAAATAAGCACATCAAGGAAATGGAAACACAACAGTGAATTGGGATAAGAAGAACTGTCATGGGTTAACAAAACATGAGTTGCACAATCTAATTAGAAGAATGGCAGACCATTTGGCCCAGTTCCTGACCCAAGAAATAAGTCACTCTCATTTTACCACAGAAACATATTCTAGCTCAGTGGCAATTATCATTTCCTCAGTCAGTCTGGTTGCCTACTTCTTGTTGCGGGTGTTCACTTCTGCCCGGATTTTCTGGAACAACCTTGAGAGAGATCGTTGTTTTTGTCTTGTTTTTGTTCGTGTTTGGACTGGATCTCTGTATTAGCCATCTGTTCTCTTCAGTGTCCCCTGGACATCTAAATAGCAGCAGTTACTCATCCCAGGTTACCAATTTCCCTGTGCTGGACTGACTTATCCACAAATAGTTGGCTTCTCCTCATGTTTCATGTTTCAACTTCTCCAACCTTGATTATATTAAGTCTCGCTTCTCAGAACTCCCTTCAACTTGACCCCTCCTTTCCCTCCTCCTGTCTCACTATCTTTTCTACTTTGTCTTCACTCCTCCATCCATTTCCTCGTATTTTCTTGGTTTTTCTTTTTCCCACACACATCATTTCCATTACTCTGCACTCTTTAACCCTGTCCAACTTGAAGCGTTCCAATTGGTCCTGATGGTTCCCTGTTCTTCACTGGGTCGTGCTGCAGAGTCCACTGCCTCAGCCAGTTCAAACTCTTCTCAATATCTACATTTGTGAGTCAAGAGTGTGGTGCTGGAAAAACACAGCAGGCCAGGCAGATTCTGAGGAGCAGGAGAATCGACGTTTCGGGCATAAGCCCTTCATCAGGAATGAGGCTTATGGGCTGGGGGTCTGAGAGACAAAAGGGAGGGGGTTGAGCCGAGCGGCAGGTAGCTGAGAATGCAATAGGTAGATGAAGGTGGGGGAGAAGGTGATAGGCTGGAAAGGAGGGTGGAGTGGACAGATGGAAAAGATGATGGACAGGTCAAGAGGGTAGTGCCGATTCTCCTGCTTCTCGGATGCTCTGTTATGCTTTTCCAGCAACACACTCTCGACTCTGATTTCCAGCATCTGCAGTCTTCACTTTCTCCTCAATCTACATTTCCGAGTATGTTGCTGCGAAAATTCTGTCACATATCAAATTGACTTCTCTCAAAGAAATTTCTGCAGGGTTCAGCTGTGAAATAACCATACTGCTTACCCATAAACCATAATTATCGCCACAAAGTACACATGTTGGACTGCTCTGTGATTTGATTGATTCCTCTTTTTGCTTAGGCTTCCACTATGACTACGCTTCTAACTGTGTTGGATGGTAATCCCACTCTTATTCAGGCTTGGTGTACAAGAGGTATCCATTGGTACCTAATTCTACTGACCTGATTTTGTGAGAAGCATCATTCCACACTGTCACTACTCTGCAAAATGCAGCTTCTGGTTTCATTCCTCTCTAAAGATCCCCCACTGTGAGCTCTGTAATGATCTTGCTAAGGCGTATCAATCATTTGAAATTTCAAATAATCACAAAATAATAATAAAGAAAGAAAAAGTAACTGCAAAACAGGCTGCTGTAATGAAAGTTTTTCCTTCATGCCGTGATATTAAAAACTGGATGTTAAGAAGAAGGGGAATGAATTGCTTCTATTCTGGTAGGGTCATTTTAACAAAGAAAAGACAAACAAGCTGCAGTTATGAGGAAATCTAAAGTTGAGGGCAATCCCTGCAGTTTAAAAGTCTACTTATTGTTATCATCAGAACTGGCTTTTGAACTATTGATGGAATTTTCAAACTGGCCTGCTCAAACATTTGCAAGGAACTGTCTTTGAAACTGAAGTTCACTTTTCTTTGAACTTTGTCCATTTCTGAAACTTCCACAGCATTTAGTTGAACTATCAGCCTGTTTGATAATTGATATGTAAAACAAGAACTGAACATTCACTCTTCAGCCTAGTATTCAAGTTGTCTTAGTCTTAGTGCAGCTCTCTGCTCTGCTTCACTCTTAGCCTGTGGTCTGTGTTCACAGGGCAGCAGTCTGGACACAATGATACCTTTATTGAAATCTTTCTAAGATGGCTGTTAGGAGTACTCTCATAGCTGAAGTGTGCATTTAGACATTTTACAATGTGAGCAGTAATCACTGAAGTCAGTTGGTGCACCTTGGTCATCAGAATAATAGTCTCCTTTGACTAGATAATCAATTTCTGCAAGCGTGAAGAGGTATACTTTCAACTTCACCAATGATCTTATTGGAATGTTATGTGTCACCAGAGGCTGTTTTGCTTGCTTAGCTTGGTACTCATTAAAAGCATTGCACTCGCTGATGTCGTTTTTGATTTTCTTGGTTCATGTTTGGCCAGTGCAGCACATCCCTTGCCAGCCTCAGGCTCAATTCAATTTCTTGGTAGCTTACATGGATGTGCTTCATTATCGCTCTTCTCAAATCTTTTGGAATAATGACACTATTTCCTTGGTGCAATATGCCATTTTGGGTTGTCAATTCATCTTTGTATGCTCAATATGCTCTTATAGCATCTTGATGCTTTTGGCCCATCCTTTCATCACTGTTTTGTGCACCATGTCGCGTGTTGCATCTTATTGGGTCGATGCTTGATTTGAGCAAGGCAAATATATTCATTGTCTGATATATTCATTGTCTCTTCTGAAATGATGACTGCCAGAGCATGATGAGCTGCTGATCCATTTTGTATCCAGAAAATTTCACACACTGTTTGTTTTGGCATCTTTATTTTTCTTCATAGGGAATGTTGGTCTTGATACAATGCCTGCAACATACGTCCGCTCCTCTTATGTGTACATTCCACCAGATGCTATCACTGCAAACACAGTACTGTTATTTGAGCTTGCTTTCGAACAAATAATACTGCTTTGAGGAAAATGCTTTGAAATGGCTAGTGATTGGACTCAACTGTCATTTTCTTTCTTTGAAGTAGGAAATTACGCAAATAGTCCCAAACAAAGATAATGGCCAGACACTCTCTCAGTCTGAGCACAGCATCCTTTCATTTGTACTAACACTTAGGATGCAAATGCAATCACTTCTCATTGCTACACTGGGTTTGGTCCAAGTGCCATTTTGCTGTTGCGTTAGTGCATTATCTTCAGAAGTTTATTTGGATCCTTTGGGTTAATGAGTATCCCAGACTTCCAGGTTGTTTTAATGCTATCATGCTGCTAATCCATTCTGTCAGAGTTGTCACTTTTTAAAAATACATTCACGGGATGTGGGCATCGTTAGCTGGGCAGCATTTATTTCTCGTCCCTAGTTACCCTTGAGAAGATGGTTGTGAGCCATGTTTTTGCATCATTCGACCCACAAAGGCTTTAGGGAGGAGTTCCAGGATTTTGACCGAGTGATGCAGAAGGAATGGTGATGAACTTCTAAAACAGGATGGTAAGTGACTTAGAAGAGAACTTGAAGGTCATATTGTTCCCACGTATTAGCTTTCTTTGTCCTTCTAGATGGAAATGGTCACGGGTTTAGAAGGTGCTGTCTAATGAGCCTTGGTAAATTTCTGCAGTGCATCTTATAGATAGTGCACAGTGCTGCTACTGAGCTTTGGTGGTGGAGAAAGTGAATGTTTGAGGTTATGGTGCTGCTTGATCCTGAATGGTGTCAAGTTTCCTGAATGTAGTTGGAGCTGTACTTATCCAGGTGAGTGGGGAGCATTCCATCACATGCCTGAATTGTGCTTTACAGATGAGAAGTCAGGAGGTGAGTTACCCACTGTAGACCTGCTTGAGGCCACTATATTTAAGTGGCTAGTCCAGTGAGTTTTCTGCTGAATGGTACCTGTCAGGATATTGAAAGTGGAGTGTTCAATGATGGTAATGCCATTGAATGTCAATGGGCAATCATTAGATTCTTTTGCTCAATATGGTCATTGTCTGGCAATTATGTGGCACAAAGTGTTATTTACCATTTGTTGCCCTAGCATGGATATTATCCAAGTCTTACTGCATTTGGACATGAACTGCTTTAGTATCTGAAAAATTATGAATGGTGCTGATCTTGTGCAATCTTCAATGAACATTCTCATTTCTGCTCTTAAGAGGCATCAGCTGAAGGTGATTTGGCCTCGGAAACACTGAGTTGACTGACCTCCAACATGAACAGCCACTTTCCTTTGTGATCGTTATGACTCTAACTAGTGGAGAGCTTTTCCTTGATTCTCATTGACTCTAGTTTTGCTCCGGATCCTTGATGCCACCCTTGGTAAATATAGTTCTATTTCAAGGGTGACCTCACCATGCTTGAGTAAGATTGTAAGGAGGTCAGTAGCTGAATGACCCTGAGAAACCCAAACTGAGTGCCAATGAGCAAATTATTGCTGAGCACAAGCTGTTTGATACCACTGTTGATTACACCTTTCATTGTGTTACTAATAATCAAGAATAAGCTCAATAATCAGGTTGGATTTATTCTGCTTTTTGGGGACAGGGAAAACCAGAGCAACCTTCTTTGTCAGGGAGATGCCAGTTTTGTAGCTTTACTGGTACAGTTTGGCTAGGGCCACACACACATCTTTAGGACTACTGCTGAATGTTCTCAGGCCCATAGGCTTTCTAACATCCAGCCATTTTTTGTCATTATGTTGAATGACTTAAATTGGCTGAAGGCTTGCATGTGTACTTCTGGGGATTTCTGGTGGAGGCCAAAAAGGATCATCCACTCTGCACACCTTGAAAATACTTCAGTCTTACCTTTTGAATTGATGTGCTGAACTCTCCCAGCATTGAGGAAGGGTCTCGCTGTGGAGCTTCCTCCTCCAGTGAGTTGTTTAATTCCCCACCAGCATTCACAGCTGGATGTGACAGGCTTGCAGAGGTTTGATCTGCTCCGTTGATTGAGGAATAGCTTGGCTGTGTTTATCACTTGCTACTTTTGTTGTTTGTTATGCAAGCAGTCAGCATGGTGGCTCAGTGGTTAGCACTGCTGCCTCGCAGCGCCAGGGACCTGGGTTCGATTCCAGTCTTGGGTGACTGTCTGCGTGGAGTTTTCACATTCACCCCATGTTTGCGTGGGTTTCCTCCGGGTGCTCTGGTTTCCTCCCACAGTCCAAAGATGTGCAGGTTAGGTGAATTGGCCATGTAAATTGCCCATAGTGTCAGGTGCATTAGTAAGGAGTAGGGGAATGTGTCTGGGTGGGTTACTCTTCGGAGGGCCGGTGTGGACTTGTTGGGCAAAGGGGCCTGTTCCCGCACTGTAGGGAATATAATCTAATCAGACTTGTTATGTAGCTTCACCAGGTTTTAAGGCATGCCAATTGCTGTTCCCGTCAAGTCCTCCTACACTCTTCATTGAACCAGGGTTGATCCACTGACTTGATGATAATGGGAGAGTGGGGGAATATGCTGGTCCATGAGGTTGCAGATTATGTCAGTAAAATCCTGCTCCTGCTGATGGCCCACAGTGTCACATTGATGCCCAATCTTCAGTTGCTAGGTCTAGTCAAAGACTATCTCATTGAACACAATGGGAGTGCCACACAACACAATGGAGGTATCTTCAATGGAAAAACAGGTCTTCGTTTCTGTAGGACTGTATAGTGTTAACTCCTCGTGACATTGTCATGGAGAGATACAAATGAAACGGATTGGCGAGAATGAGGTCAAGAATGTTATTCTCCTCTTGTCGGTTCCCCCACCACCAGCCACGGATCTGTTGTAGCAACTATATCCTTTTAGGATTGTGATGGTGCTCCTGAGCCATACTAAGTCCAGCACAGGGTATATTCTTCTACCGTTGTTATCCTAATGCTTCCTGCAAGTGGTGTTTAATATGAAGGATTACTGATACACTGAATCAATTAGGTTTGAAGTATGATTCTGTGAGTATGATTATCTCAGGCTATTGCTTGACTCATCTGTGACACGCCCCTTTCAATTTTGGCACTCGTCCACAGACGTTGACAAGGAGGATGTTACAGGATCAACTGAGCCAGGTTTGGCACTCTTGTTTCCAGTATGTATGTCACTGCTTCTTTTTCATTTCTTTATGGAGACATCTTGGTGGTTTGATACAACTGTGTGTCTGGTTAGGCTGTTCAGAAGACAATTAAGAGTCCATTATATTGCTGTGCGTCCAGACTCACATGTTGACCAGCCCAATGTTCCTTCCTTAAAGCACATTAGTGACTCAGTTAGATTTTGAAGACAATCAATTTGCAATCATCATGAGACTTTTAATTGTAGATTTCATTGAATCAATATCTGCCATGGTGGGATTGGAATAACACCAGAAGATATAGGAGCAGAAATAGACAATTTGTCCCATCAAGTCTGTTCCATCATTCAATCATGGGTAATATGTTTCTCAACCCCATTCTTCTGCCTTCTCCCCATACACTTTGATCCCCATATCAATCAAGAACCTATCTATCTCTGTCTTAAATGACAAGCCATTCATTCCTGAGAGCACTCTTGTAAACTTCCTCTGGACCCTCTCCAATGCTTGCACATCCTTCCTCAGATAGGGGGCCCAAAATTGCTCACAATATTCTAAATGAGGACTGACCAGAGCCTTATATAGCCTCAGCAGTACACCTCTGCTGCTGTTGTATTCTAGCCCTCTTGAAAGAATGCTAAAATTGCATTCACCTTCCTAACTGCCAACTGAACCTGCATGTCAACTTTAAGAGAATTCTGAACTATGACTTCCAAATCTCTTTGTGCCTCAGATTTCTAAAGTCTTTCCCCATGTGGAAAATAGTCTATGCTTCTATTCTTCACACTAAAGTGCATAACCTCATACTTTTCCACATTGTATTTTATCTGCCACTTCTTTGCCCACTCTTCCAGCTTGTCGTTCTGCAGCCTCTCTTCCTCCACAATACTACCTCCCTTCTACCTATCTCTATGTCATTTGCAGACTTAGCAACAATGCCCTTGGTTCCTTCATCCAGATTGTTAATGTATAAGGTAAATAGTTGTGGCCCCACCAACGCCCCCTCCTCTTCCTGAATTACCCTCAAGAAACTCTATACATTGTTGCTCCACTGTCTTTCCTGCAAAGTTCACCTTCCAATCAACTCTGGCCAGCTCCTCCCCCATGTCTTTGTAAGTACCTTTACTCAATTACATCTGATCCCAGCTTCTTCCTCTCAAACTGCAAGGTTAATTCTAACGCATTATGGTCACTGACCCCTAAGGGTTCCTTCACCTTAAGCTCCTAAATTAAGTGCCACATTACACGTCACCAAATCCAGAATTGCCTGTTCCTCGTTGGCTCTACCACAAGCTGTTCCAAAGAAACCATCTCAAAGACATTCCACGAATTCCTTTTCTTGGGATCTGCCACCAACCTGATTTTCCCAGTCCACCTGTGTTTAGAAGTCCCTCTATGATTATTATTATAACTCCTTTCTAAAACACTCTTTTCCAGCTCCTGATTTATTTTCTTCCCCAAATCCTGACGACTGCTATGAGGCTTGTACATAACTCCCATTACGGTCTTTTTCGTCTGCAATTTATCAACTGTACTGACACAGATTCTATGCCTTCCACCTCTGTATCACTTCTTGCTATTGATTTCATTTCATTTCCAGCTAACAAGGGAACCCTGCCCTCTTTGCCCATCTGCTTATCCTTTCGAAAGGACACATATCCTTGAACATTTAGTTCTCAGCCCTGATCCTCTTGCAGCCACGATTCTGCAGTCACCCACAACTTCAACCTGCCAACTTCAATTTGGGTCTTAAGCTCATTTACCTTGTTTTGTACACTGTGTGCATTTAAGTACAATACCCTCAGTCCAGTGTTGACTGCCCCCTTCTCATAGTTATCCCCTCATCTTCTGTGCTTAAAGTTAGAGTATAGAAATGATCAGGAATTTATGTCCTGTTACTTGTTCTGGAAACATTAATAATCTCTGCTTAGTCCCTTTTCCCTCTTAATGTTTCCCATAAGTTTTCATGTAAATGAACCCACCACCTCACAGTTTAGTTTAAAATCCTATCCACAGCCCTAGTTATGCAATTCGCCAGGAGTCTGATCCCAGCATGATTCAGGTAGAGCCCGTTCAACTAGAACAGCTCCTTCCTTCCCCAGCACTGGTGCCAATGTCCCATGAATTCAAATTCCTTTCTCCTAAGCCAATCTTTGAGCCACACATTTACCTCTTGAATCTCATTGACCCTGTGCCAATTTGTTCATGACTCAGGGAGTAATCCAGAAATTATTACCTTTTCAGTTTACTGCTTTTTAATGTCATTCCCAGCTGCTTATATTCCCTCAGCAGAACATCTTTCCTCTTTCTACCTGTATCATTGGTATCTACATGGATCATGACAACTGGATGTTTCCCCTCCCACTCCAAGTTCCTCTGTAGCCCAGATGAGATGTTGTGAACCCAGGCACCAGGCAGGCAACACAGCCTTATGGGCTCTCAATTCTGACAACAGAGAACAGTGGCTATTCCCCTGATTATACTATACTATACATGATTATAATGACATTTCTCTTTTCTTCCCCCTCTTTAATGGCTCCGTCCTGTTTAATGGTGCTATGGTCAGTTTGCTCACCATCTCTACAGCATTCATTTTCATCCACATAGGGAGCAAGAATCTCAAGCCTGTTAGACCAGCTCACGGGCTGAGGTTCCTTCAGACCTGCCTCACTCAGAGTCATATCCTTCTGTCCCTGACCACTGACTGATTTTGAGGTAGTTAATCTAAGGGGAATGACTGCCTCCTAAAACACAGCATCCAGGTAACCCCCACCCACCCTAATGTCTCACAGTGTTTGAAGCTCAGATTCCAGCTAATAACTCTGAATCGGGATTCCTCAAGCAATCAACAATCGTGCAGATGTGGTCACAATGGACCACGATGGGGTCCACCAGCTCCCACATCATGTAGTTACAACATATCGCCTGGCTCTGCATCGCTATCTTAGTTACTTAGTTCCCCCTTTGATTTTTTAAAAATTTCATACTGGTCTTTTCATTTGTAGCTTGTAAATATTTCCCTGATTTACATTCAATTTGAAAGTAACCTAAATTGGTTGTCAAATTAGTAGTTATCACCAACCAATTAACTTATGGTTTGCCTGTATGCTGAGCTTCAATTTATCCTGTTTAAAAACAAGCCTTACAAAATGAACCAAAAAAGCACCTCTTCTCCATTGCACCAAATTCTCACGTTGCCTCCAATTGCTCTGACTTATCTATTCACTCAGGCTGTATCATATTCTGGCTGTGATCTCTCCTTCCTGAATGTGCAAAGTTTTCTGATGCCCAGAATGAGGACCCCAGAAAATGTCCTAGTCCACCCGCAACACCACTACACCATTACCTCCACTTCCAATTACTTCATTACTTCCCTGTTGTCCATCTTTTTTTCTCTTGACTTTCAGTCTTGCCTTGAAGGAAAGAAACTTTCCTTGGCAGATGCTACTTTGAGATGATAATCCTCTGTAAATACATCATCATGTTTCTCCTCTAAAATCTGTTTCACTGTCAGTGGTTTAGTGTGCTGTGACATGTTACAAATCTCTTTTGGCAATGAGGGCTGCTCGTCTCAGCTTTAAACTTGCTCTGCCTGAGATGAGTGTTTTTTGCTGCCTTGGAAAGTGTAGAAACTCCAGATTTTTGCTGTTGTCATTGCCTTGACATTTTGGACAAATCTGTCACCTCAGCATGAGCATGGTGCCATCATTTATCCCACACTTACTTTCAAGAGTTTACATGTTGAGTCACTTCACACAGGTCTGTGAAAATCATGATGTGAGGTGACGTACCAGTGTCTATCCAACACTTTCTGTTGACTTAATATTCTCCTTCTGTAGTCATCCTTCCAACAGTAACATACCATTTATCACTCATCTATCTGACTGAACCAATCTGTTGTATGTGTAGAGTGATTCATCAAAGTCTTTAGCTGATTTTTCTCCAGAAGTTATCAGTACCTGTTTGTTGACTTCCTTCGACTTGTATACTTGAATGCAAAATGACTCTGCTTCCTACAGTGAGAACACTGCTTTCCCCATAATGGACATGTCATCTCTTTAATGTGATGTTCTCCACCAGATTTGCATCCTGATTTTTGTCTGTTATTGTTCTGTCCTTGGTACCTGATTATTTATTAGTAAAATGCAAGACTTTATCTACTATGAATATGCCGTAGTTGTTGATTCATAACCCCTGTACTTTACACATATCAGTTGCTTTCCTGAAAGGGTTTTTCTTTCTCAGTTGATGTGCTCTCAGTACAGGATCTCAATGCCTAATACAACTCACTCTTTAATTAGATTGTTTTTCTGATTAGATTAGATTACTTACTGTCTGGAAACAAGCCCTTCGGCCCAACAAGTTCACACCGACCCTCCGAAGAGCAACCCACCCAGACCCCTACATTTACCTCTTCACCTAACACTACGGGCAATTTAGCATGGCCAGTTCACCTAACCTGCACATCTTTGGACTGTGGGAGGAAACCGGAGCACCCAGAGGAAACCCACACAGACACGGGGAGAGTGTGCAATAATTTAACTGTGGAGTTTTAGTTGCATTTATTGCAAGTTAACTTTAAATTTAAAGGAGTTGCCCAAGGCGGGAATTGATCCCAGGTCTCTGGTGCTGTGAGGCAGCAGTGCTAACCACTGTGCCACCATGCCACCCATTGTGCCACTGTGCTGCCCATAATTTTCTGATTCGCAAATTCACCAATTGTGCAAACTGACCTAATGAGGTCACATACTGATCAGACTCTTTTCCACCTTGATCTCTAATATTTACCACATACTATTCAGAAGTTACATTCACTTTGTGTTCAAAGAATGCCTTCAGGTTTGTCACAATTTCTATAAACTGTTTTTTTCTCTTCTTCAGAGTGGCTCAGGATGAATCACAACTTTGAAAGAATGTTTTCCTGACAGTGACGAGAATGTAGTGATATGTAGTTGCTTTGGCTTGTTAAACAGATCTGTTGCTATTTTGTAATTTTGCCATTGTACATAGAAAAACTGCAAGATTTGGTTCGGTTCACCTGCTATTTCAACTGGAGCTGGCTGAGGATCATCTGCAGCTGTTTTCTTTTGGCCAGCATTTCAGTTGTGGCTTATTTCTTTGTTATTTTCTGCCTGCTTGGAGCAGCTTTTACAGCTCTGACCATTATTGAGTCTTTCTGTCACTGGCTGTATTTTTTTTTACAGCTTTTCTACACTCAATCTCAGCCTCTCTTCTGACAGTTTGTGTCACATGGGAAGCAGTCCAGTCAAAATAGTGTTTTTATTGAATTCTGTGGTGTGTGCACCAAATGGTAGAGGTCTCATGACAATGGCAGATCAGGAGGGACATTTTTACATGACTATATTTCAACTCAAACAGTTTGCTTCATTCTGCTATGCTCCACTCCTTTAAATTTAAAGTTAACTTGCAATAAATGCAACTAAAACTCCACAGTTAAATTATTTCAAACTGCAGTCTGACAGAGTGCAGCAACAACTTAGTTGTCAATATTTCAGAAACAAAGCAGCAGATTTTTGAACATATGAGAACATTACATTAAAAGATATTTAAAATATTAAAGCTCAGTCATCAATTGCAATGAAAAATAAAGTGACTGACATTTATCTGGACTGTATGATCTCCAGTTGACCTTAGTCCCTGAATAAAGCAGCTGCAGAGTTCACTGACCTTCCTCAAACCCTTCCTAAATGTGTTCCTGACCATTTTGCAATAGGGCTTGCTATCACTGTTATATACTCTAATCATATTTGCTCATGTGTGTGTACAGAATAGAGATCACCTGAGACCCTGGTGATTGAACCTCTCTACCCCTTTTTTCCCATGTTCAATCTCTTCTGTTTCCCAATGAGTATTTGCTTGTCCCAACTTAAGGTTATCTTAACAGCTTTGTCCCCCATTCTGCCTGATAAACCTCATCAGTACAAAGCCCTCATTTCTAGCTTGGAATTCCAAAGCTGGCTCCTACAGAAATGCAGAGCATTGCTGATATCAACAGAGTTTTCCTGTCGTGCAGGGTAGTTGGGGCAAGTCAAACCATGTACGCTTTTCCAGCAGACAGTATGCCACATTTGCGATGTAAATGTTCAGCAGCATGTTCAGCAGCATAGTCAGCCACTTTGACAGCTGCTGTGAAAGGGTAAATATGTAAATTAAATGTGGGGTTAGAGTGTCAGAGTACTGGATGAATTGGTGCCAAGAAAGTGATGGAAGCAATGTAGTGTTACGTGTTGGTCATCTGAGGGGAGGTATAATGCGCTGGGTGGCATTGGTGGTTTGATGGGGCTAGCTGAATGGGTATACCAGAGCTGAAGGTGACAGCGGAAATGGGATGATAAGATTGGTAGGAGCAGGTGGGATGGTGCCAAAGGCAATGAGGCAAGGGTGTTTTGAGAGCAGCAGTGGGGAAGGATTTCAGTGTTAGAAGGCCAGGGGATGTCAAGGTTTGGATCTCAGGGCTAGCAAATGGAGGGGCTGTCAGGGCACGCAGACAATGAGTTGTCCAGGCTCGTGCGGGAGTTAAGCTATCAGGACCAATGGAGTAGGGGTGGGTTAACATGAGAAGGGGTGTTAGGTCTTAGATATGGGAATTAAATTGAATCAGGGCTGTCAGTTGGTGAGAAGGGTAGTGAATCTATTGTCAGAGAGGCAGAAGATTAAAGGAGTTCTGGACACATTGTTGAGGGGGTTGGGAGTCGGGAGTGGGAGTAGCTTGTTGGCCCCAGAAATGATTCCTGTGTCATTCCACTAGTTACAGGTGCCCGTCCTGAAAATGCCCACTTTATCCCAACTCTCTGTCTTCTATTAGTTAGCCAATCCTCAATCCACATGAATATGTTACATCCAATGGCTTTTTATTTTTTTTAAATACCCTTGTGTGTGGCATATTGTCTTTTAGAAATCGAAATATATTACATCTATTGGTTATCTTTATCTAACTTGGTTATTACCTCCTCAAAGAACTATGATGACATAGTCAGATATGATTTCCCCTTCACTAAGCCATGTTGACTCTGCTTGATTATACAATATATTTCTAAATGCTTTGTCATTATATCTTTTATAGTAGACTCAAAATTTTCCCAATTATAGATGTTAAGCTAACTGGCTTATAGGTATCTATTTTATGTCTCCTTTTCTTTTTACGTTAAAGTGTTACATTTAAGTTAGGGCCATTAGAACATCCAGGCCATTTTACTTCATAATCAATTGTAAACAGAGTTTTTAAAATCAGTTTTCTCTGCTTTCTCTCTACCGGTGCTGCCAGACTTGCTGAGCTTCTCCAGCAATTTGTTTTTGTTTGAGTTTCTAGTATCTGCAGTTCTTTGTTTTACGCTAATTGCCATTGGTGCCACCTTATCTTGGTGAAGATCGATAGAGTTGATAGATAAGAGCGACAGATATTATAAATGGTATAGTTTTTAAAATGGTTGTCATGTTGAAGAATGCATGAGGAGACAGAGAGTCTACGCAGTCAGTGCAGGGAGTGTTGTCATTGTCTCCAAACATAAATATCTTGCATCTTCTTCTCAGTAAAACAATGCAAAGCTTCCTTTAATCTCCATACAGGCTTGCAGAAAAACCACTGAATATGTCACATGACCTACTTCATTTGTCCTAAATTTAAAGCTATAGTCCCAAAATGTTACAATCTCAAACTTCACAACTGTAATCATAGGAAAATTATACAACATTTCATAACACCGAGCCACAAGGTCAAATGTCCAAAAGCTTGATCAGAGAGATAGATTTTAAGAAACATCTTGGAGAAGTAAATCACAGTACTTCAGCAGAGAAGTTATAGAGGAAATTTCAGAACTTTGGATCTAAGAAACTGAAGGCACAGCCACTAATAGTGGAGCAATTAAAGTAAGGGATGCTAAACAGACCAGCATTAGACAAATGCAGATACCTTGTACGCTTGTGGGCTGGAGACGATAAGAGATTGGGAGGGACAAGGCAATGGAGTGATTTGATGAGCATTTCAAATCGAGAAATTGCTTGACTGAGAGTCAATGTAGCACAGTAAGCATAGGGATGATAGATAAACGGGACTTGGTGCAAGTTAGTAAATGGAACAGTTTTAGATGACTCCAACTTTAAAGGACATGAAAGGGCTGGCATAGTCATGTCGAGGTGGTGATAAAGTCAGAAATGAGGGATTTGTAACAGATGTGCTAAGACAGGCGTTTGGTTGGGCAACATTAAATTGCAATGATAATATAGTGGTAATATTATTGGACTCGCAGTCCAAAGGTTCAACTAAATTCATCTTAAAGTCCAGTGCTATTTTTGAAATAGAAATTTGCTGTCCTTGCCAGGCCTGACTACATATTACTCCAAATCGACAGCAATATGGTTGACTCTTAACTGCTCAATGAAATGGAGCAGCAAACCACTAAGCTGTATCGAATGTTACCATATAGACTGCAGCAATTCAAAAGCAACTTCTAACAATCTGTTCATGAGTAATAAGGGATGGACAATAAACAAAGGTCTTACCAGTAACATTCACATCCCAGGAATGAGTCAAATAAATGTGGAAATGGGCAGCAATGGAATTGGAGTATGATTAAAAGTTCATCTCTAGGTCAAGTTTGAAAACAGCCTGTTGAAGTCTCAGTCTCTGTCAGGAAGAATTGTTAGCTAGGAATTGTTTGCACTGGGGACTGAAAACAATGATTTCAGTCTTCCCAATGATTAATTGGAGGAAACTTCTACTCATCCAGTACAGGGTGCTCCATAAGCAGTCTGTTAATTTAGCAACCATGGCTGAATAAAGAGATATGTTGATGAGGTATAGCTAGCTTGGAAACTAAAAAAAAGTCTACTTTCAGATGATGTCCTCAAGGACCAGCATGTGAATGAGAAATAGTAAGGGACCAAAGCTAGATTCTTGGGGGCACACCACAGGTAATGGTGTGGGAACTGAAAGGAAAACCACTGAAGTGACATTCTGGCCATTTTTAGGTAGAATGAAATGAAGAGAGAGCAGCTCCATCCAGGTGGATGACAATGGAGAGGTATTAAAGGAGGATGGTATGGTGTGCACTATGTCAAGGAAGATGAGGACAAATACTTTACTTTTGTCACAGTCATGAAGGATGCTGGATGCAATTTTGATAATAGGCATTTTTATACTGTGGAAGCGATAAGGCTACAGATAAAGTATGACATACATTTCACAGTTGCTTATTTCAGTAGAATCACTGAAGAAGAAACCATGTGCATATTTACAAGAGAGCTACCAAAACTGAGAAAGTCCAACAATATCACAGCACTCTAAACAGGTGTCTCCTCGAGGAAAGGGTAAAATAAGATGTGATCTGATCAACATTAATAATATTATGAAGAGGAGACTTGGAGATCTATCCATTTGTGGGAAAATGGAAAGCTGGAGTCATAAATACAAGGTCGGGCCTACTGGTCTACTCCTTACTTTAAATTTTATTTGATGCTATGCGACATCCTTCAGCATGTCATGAAATTCAAAGCTGTTCATTGCTAGTCTCTGCCAGCTTGTGCCTTGCATTAATCAAACTATTCAGCTGTTACTTAGCTATGTCAGGTGTGAAGTGCAAATACGTTACACACACACACCTTCTCTACGTCCATCCTGTCAGCAATGCAATGAAATCACCTCAGACTCTGTTGTTTGAAATCTAGCTCACGCCTTTTTTGATGTTGGTATGCTTCAGTCTCAAAGTCCTGCATGAAAACGTCTACTGATTCAAAATGTCAAAGTCTACTCATTCGCAGAAGGTTCCACATTTCTTATCACCTTTGTTGTCTCCCAACTCCACTGGCTCTTAGCAATATGACTTAAACGTTCTCATGCTTCAGTGAAAGGTGACCAACTTTGGGGCATAAATGTAAGGGTCCAAAGATGCTGGGATGGGGTTTGTTGGTGCTGATCTGAACTGAGGAGCAATGCAAGTAGTGGGAGCCAATGAGACTTCAAGAGTGGGTTGGGAGTAGGTGGTTGTTGATAAGATCGATGGAATTCTCCTGTTTTGAGTATGTCTGGCCATGTACACTGTGGCATTCTGGACTGGGCATGACTGACATGAACCATTATCTGGCAGCACCAATAGGAGAGAAGTCTGGGACAAGTACCACTACAGGAAACTCACATGGATGTGAGGGCATATCCTGTGGTGGTTCCAGAAATTGTTGGAAGGTTGGTTATCCATTCCACCTGTTATCATCCCAATTGATGGTAATGCTGAACAAGTCATATCCCAGAGTGAAACCTGGATTGATAAACCATAAGTTTTATTTTTGAAATTTGATTATCATGGTCACGAGTCAACGAACATATTCACACAAGACTGTCAATGTTACAAATCACACAATACCAGGTTATAGTCCAATAGATTTAATTGGAAGCACTAGCTTTCAGAGCGCCGCTCCTTCATCAGGTGATTGTGGAGTATACAGACAGAATTGATAGCAAAAGTTTACAGTGTGATGTAACTGAAATTATACATTGAAAAATACCTTGATTGTTTGTTGAGTCTCTCATCTGTTAGAACGACCATGATAGTTTCACTTCTTTCATATGTAAATCACAAAACTACTTTTAAAAGTTACATTCTCAGGTTAACTGTAACATGGTGTCAGTGCAGATAAGATGTTGAGATGTTGAAGGTGTTAGCCCCCTGTGTTCTCTGTCTAGGCCATAATGTTTAGACTGATTCTAATCTAAAAAGTGAGTTAACAGTCTTACATGGATTCATGCAGTTTTTGAGCAACGTACAATGTAACTCTGCAAGTACAAATTCAACCCACAAATATATGTGTATGTGTATGTGTGTGTCTGGGGTGGGGGGGTCTGTGAGAGAGAGTGTATGTGTGTGTTTGTGTGAGTGTAAAGTGGTCTAAGTCTGTGAGAGGGTGCATGTGTGAGTGTGGGAGTGTGTGTATCTGTAGGAGTCTGCATGTGTGTCTGTGTATAGGAGTTTCTGTGTGTGTGTATAGTGCAATGGTGGTCACCTGTAGTGTGACCTGTAATGTGACATGAACTCAAGGTCTCGGTTGACGCTCTCCCTATCAACAATCAACAGGCAGGAGTGTTCCCTCCCAGTTGGGGAACACGTCAGTGGTCCAGGACATTCGACCTCGGACCTTCGGGTGATCATCCTCCAAGGCGGACATTGGGACAGGCAGCAGCGAAAAGTTGCCGAGCAGAGGCTGATAGCTAAGTTTGGTACTCATAGGGAAGGCATCAACCGGGACCTTGGGTTCATGTCACATTACAGGTCATACTACAGGTGACCACCATTGCACTATACACACACACAGACACTCGTCCGTGTGTGCGCTTGCACACAGAAAAACAATAAGAATGGTTATTGTAGTGATTGTATTTTTTTAAAGAATCATCTAATTAATGTTGAAAAACAAATTAAATGAGATGGATTTTCGAAAATCTACAACAATTTCCATTTTTACAGTGGGTGTCTGTGAGAGAGAGTGTATATGTGTGTGTGAGTGTAAAGTGCCTAAGTCTGTGAGAGGATGCATGTGTGAGTGTGGGTGTGTGTCTGTAGGAGTCTGTGTGTGTGTCTGTGTATAGGAGTGCCTGCGTGTGTATGTGTGTGCTACAGACCCACACTCACACATGCATCCTCTCACAGACTTAGGCACTTTACACTCACACACACATATACACTCTCTCTCACAGACACCCACTGTAAAAATGGAAATTGTTGTAGATTTTCTAAAATCCATCACATTTAATTTGTTTTTCAACATTAATTAGATGATTCTTTAAAAAAATACAATCACTACAATAACCATTCTTATTGTTTTTCTGTCATCAGTATTATTTGCATTGCTTTGCTTTCATATCCGAACATGACAATTCATTCACACATTACTCAGATATGTTAAATCAAGTTGGAAATAACTTCACTTTGATTGTAGCTAAATTGTAGAACAAAATGTAAAATTTTTAGTGTAATATTCTTTGTTAATGCTTAATAAAGTGATAAACACGGTATCCGCTCAGAATTAGCTCTTCCAATTTTAATAACAAATTTCATTACAAAGACAAAAAAGGAACAGGCTGATCAATAAAAGCATAATGAATATTCACCTTTCCTTCCCTTTTTAATTCAAAGGAAATATTTTAGAAATGCATCATATCTATTATTTTATAAGAGTACATCTATTTAATTAACACCAGATAATATGAGATCAGAAAGTATCTTCAAATATTTTTAGAATAGAATTTTATAGAACCCCTACATTGTAGAAACAGGCACTTCAGCCCAACAAGTCCAAACTGACCTTCCAAAGAGTAACCCACCCAGATCCACTCCCCTGTATTTACCCCAACTAATGCATCTAACCTAGGCATCCCTGAACACTACGGGCAATTTAGCATGGCCAATTCACCTGACCTGCACATCTTTGGATAGTGGGTGGAAACCGAAGCACCCGAAGGAAACCCACATAGACACGGGGAGAATGTGCAAACTTCACACAGTCACCCGAGAGTGGAATCGAATGCAGGTCCCCTGCACTGTGAAGCAGCAGTACTAACTATTGTGCTACTGTGCTGCCCCACAGCTGAATGAGACCAAACAGCAATGAAAAAAATCAATAGACTTCGTATTTGTCTGAAAACTCTAATTTTGTTGCATGTTTGTAATAAGCAAAGGTTTAATTACCACTGAATCACACATTTAGCAAGTCAGAACCCAGAATATCAACTGCGCTTTCTAAAATTGTCATGGAATCATAGAATCCCTACAGTGTGGAAGCAGGCCATTCTGCCCATCAAGTCCAATTCGAAGAGCATCCCACCCAGAATTAAGCCCCCTATTTTTCCCTGTAACCCAGCATTTCCGACCTAGCCTGCCTAACCCTGCACACCGTGGGCAATTTAACATGGCTAATTCAGCTCACCTGCACATCTTTGGACTGTGGGAGGAAACTGGAGCACCTGGAGGAAACCCTTGCCGGCACAGCTTTAGTAAGCTTTCTGTGCCCAATTTTTGTATGTTGTTTTGAACTGCAAGCAGTTTCCATACTACCTGCAATGCAAATCTGCACGGTATCAAACCTGGCAGTTTCAATCCTCTATTGTAGAAACTTTTGCCTTGACATTATTTCGATCTTTGACATGACTAGTCATATTTTATAATCATTAGGAAAATCATTACCTTCTATCATTAAAAGAGATATAAAAACACGAAATTGCTGGAAAAGCTCAGCAGTCTGGCAGCATCTATGGAGTGAACTCAGATCCAGTGATACTTCCTCAGAACTGATGGTAGCTAGGAAAACGATTTTTATGCAGAAGACAGAGGGTGGGGAGGGGGTAAGGATAGGTGGAGATAGAGCCCAAAGAAAGAGAAGAGGAATTGGACAGACAAAGGATTGGCCAATGATCTGACTAGGAGAATGAATAGCTACTGATGCGGACAATTAGTGGCCTACAATGCATTGTGCGTAATAGCAAACCATGTGATAACAAGGCCTGGTGTGTGGGGTTAGAGGTAAGCACATGGGAGAAAGTGCCTGAAGACCTAAAATTGTTGAACTCATTATTGAGTCCAGAAGGCTGTAGAGATCCAAGCAGAAAATAAGGTACTATTCTTCCAACTTGCACTGAGCTCTGCTGGAGTACTGCAGCAAGCCTGAGACAGAGATGTTGGCCAGGGCACATGGTGATGTGTTGAAGTGACAGGCTGCTGGAAGCTCAGGGTCTGTTTTGTGGACAGGATGTAGATGTTCCACAAAGCACTCACCCAGTCTACGCTTCGTTTCCCCAATGTAGAGGAGACCATGTTGTGAGCAGCAAATGATGAGATTGTGTGAAGTACATGTAAAGTGCTGGTTCATCTGGAAGGTATGTTTGGGCCCTTGGATACCAGGAAGACAGGAGGTAACTGGACAGGTGTTACACCTTCTATGATTGCAGGAGAAAGTGCCATTGGCTTGTGGGGGATGTTTTTGCAGTGAAGAAGGAGTGAACCAGGATATCCCGGAGCGAACAGTCCTTGAGATGCTGACAAGGGAGGGGAGGGGAATATGTCTCTAGTGGTGGCATCCTGCTGGAGATGGTGGAAATGGTGACTAATGATCCTCTGGATATGGGATGGTAGGTGAGGACAAGGGGGACACTGTCACAATTGGAGGAGGGAAGAGAGGGGCTGAGGGCTGAAGTGCGAGATGGGTCAGACTTGGCTGAGGGCCCTGTCAACTACAGTGCTGGGGAATCTTTGGTTGAGGAAGGAGGTGGACAGTTTGGAAGGCCGCTTGGCAAAGTTGGTATCATCAGAAT
This sequence comes from Chiloscyllium plagiosum, assembly GCF_004010195.1. NCBI lineage: Eukaryota > Metazoa > Chordata > Chondrichthyes > Orectolobiformes > Hemiscylliidae > Chiloscyllium > Chiloscyllium plagiosum. The sequence continues at coordinate 60,169,047 of NC_057716.1, forward strand.
AGATGCAATGGAGACAGAAGAACTGGGCGAATGGAATAGTCTTTCCAGGAAGCAGGGTGTGAGCATGTGTAGTCAAGGTAACTGTGGGAATTGGCTGGTTTGTAATAGACATTGGTGGCCAGCCTATCTTCAAAAGTGAGAACAGAGATGTCGAGGAAGGGAAGGGAGGAATCAGAAATGGACCAGGTTAAGGTGAGAGCTGGGTGGAAATTGGAAGCGAAAGTTTTAAACATTTCCAATTCTAGACAAGACAGGGATGATGCCCTACTGATATCATCAATATATCAGAGAAAGGGTTGTGGGAGGGAGCCTGAATAGGACTGGAACAAAGAACATTCCACTTACCTCACAAAGGGACAGGCATAACTGAGACCCATAGGAGTACTCATGGCCACTTCTCTGACCTGAAGAAAGTGAGAGGTGTTAAAAGAGAAGTTGTTCAGCGTGAAGACGAGCTTGGTCAAGTCCAGCAGGGTTGTGGTGGATGGGGACAGTTCAGGTCTTTGTTCTAGGAAGAAGTGGAGAGCCCTGAGACTATCCTGATGGGGGAGGGATGAGTAAAGGGATGTGTTTTTGATTTCCAGCAAACACAGTTCTTTCAGTTTTTTTTAAAAAGAGATATGTTTCTCTCAAAATACAACAGTAATAAAATATTAACTACCACACCCATTGCATTTTACAAGTGCTAACATTGGTTAGTTCCCTTTATGAGCCTTGACCAATGTCTGCATTCTATGTCATTTACCTTTTGGTAAATATCTTTTACAAAAGTATACAAAACTTATAGATAATACTGAGCAAAGGTAGAAATGTAGAGTATAACAGTACAAAAACTATCAGTTTTTCATAGACTATTTGTGAACAGGAAGATTGTGCAAGTAACTTTAAACACAAAAATTCATCAGAATTTGTGAACAGCATAATTCAGAACATATCTCGCCAATGGAACATGTTTCACCAAAAGAAAAAATGATAGAACTTAAAACTCTGGAAAAAAATTGTTATGTAGATTTAGGGCATTTCAAATTCAGGCTAAGCAACTCTGCTCACATAACTAACATGTGGTTATTTAGCTATTATGATAAACATACAGCCATATAATTACTCTAATTTTTAAAAATTCAATTATCATATACCGTAACAAACATACAATCAACATAAAGTTATACTGCCGTACCTTAGTTGGGAGATACTGTGGATAGTAATAAGTATAAGGAGGATATATCTGTTGTTTCCACGCATTACCCATGATGATGTTAATGCTTATCTGCAACACAAGAGCTGAAGATTTCTTCAGTTCTTTTATTGTATCTTCCTAGGCTGCTTGTTTGTCACCAACAAATTCACATAAACCTAACTGCAGAACTTAGAGGGCATACTGGAACTGTTGAGTTGAAGGAGATCCACAAGTCAACCTCTTTGTAAGTGAGTTGCTGTCCTGTTTCATTATAAATAAACAGCAAAGCACCATGAAATAATCAATAAGCCTTCAACACGTCAAGTGGGGGAGGGTACATTGCTTTATAATGTAAAGTTTAATTGGCTTCGCATTATCAGGCTTATACGTACACTGATTTCATGAGATTATTATACACTTTAAATTTTTTATTTCATATTTCCCAACCATGAACAAGAGAGCATTCAAACTTCAGATTAATTGAGGTTCTCTCCTTTTCAAAATAAGAAAATATTGACACTTTTGTAACATTAGAAGCTTTATTAGGAACATTACATCACACAAAAAGGCTTAAGAACCAATTCCCAATTGCTTAACATTTGGGTAAACTCAATTATAAACTTGTTACTATGCCTGCCTTTATTGTACAAGGATTGGTGTTTCAAATTCACCAAAGTGCCTCTCATGTTGGAAAATTTCCTGAAAAGCATTTAATGAAATACTATTCAGATTAAAATTGATACCAAATCAAAGTTAATCAGTTGAAATCTGGTCTTGGACACTGATGCATCAGTGAGAGGAAGTCACCTGAATACTTGGTTCCAGAAGGCAATCACACTCCTTCAGATTGGGCCTTCTGGTTTAATCAGGGACAGGAGGGTATTACTGTGAGCAAGACAGTATTGGGGAATATGACGATAGAAATAGAGGAGAAACTATGTGTCAGGATTTAGAACATCTACTCAGAAGTGGAGAGGAACATGTAGTGGGATGGGGGAAGTCAACTGTTGTGGTTTATGTAGGTACCAATGATTGAGAAAGAAGTTCTACCTTGGGAGTATAACCATGTAGGGGTGAATTAGAAAGAAGAATCTTAATCTCAACAATGATTTTTGCATCACATATAGTGAAGACAGAAACAAAATATTTCTTAATTTAATCTGCCATTTCCTTCTTATCCATTAGTAACTCCCTATTCTCACTCTGTAGAGAACCAACACTCACCTTACAGATTCTGTTATACCTTTTAAAATACCTGCCAAAATTCTTGCTATCCATTCGTAAATTTCTAGCTAGCTTCATCTCATAATTTCCTTTAATTTCTTCCACCGGTTAAATCCTTTAATCATTCTTTCTGTCCAATTATCTGTCTTATCTTTGCATAATTAAGAGCTTTTTTCCTTAAATTTGATGTATTGTTAGTTGACCATAGATGGTACTCAGAATTTTTCTTCACACAATGAACATTTCCCTGAAATGGCTGACCCCCAGAATATCCCTTAAATGTCTGCTACTGCTTCTGTATTGATCTACCCCCAGCCTTAGCATCCCAGGTCATTTTAGATACCTCAGTTTTCATAACTAAGTTGCTGTTATTTAAAATTAAAATATTAACCTTAGACCCACTTTTCTTCCCTTAATGTGATTGTAAAATTTATCACATTGCGGTTACTGTTACTTAAGTGTACCTTTGCTCTGAGGTCATTAACTAATCCCACCACAATACATAATACCAGGTCTAGCAGAACCTGCTGTCTGGTTGGTTCCAGAACCCATAAAAATTTAAGACACAAAAATTATTCTGACCCAACAGTCTAGGAGTAATGGAGTAAAAGAAACCAAAAGTTGATTAGATAACCCCATTGCAACTGAAGCAATCTTTAAATAAGTTTTGTGTAACTTCCTTGACTTTATGTTTTATGCTCCTATTAATAAAGCTTAAGATACCTTAATATACTTTACTAACCACACTCTCAAGCTGCCTTGCTACCTTTCAATGATTTATGTACCTGTACTGTTAGGATCTCTGCTGATGGTACCAGACAACTCAAATCTCAGACTGAAATCTAGCTCAATAGATCATGATTTGTTTTGTTTTTATTTAACAAGGTTGCCTTTCTTTGTATTTAGCTGTAGATTTGGTTGTAGCAATAAAACAGAAAAGAAGTGAAGATAAAATAAAATAAACCAAATTACAGCAAATATTTTATCAACTGACACCGATGGGACCAGCTGTGTGCCAGTTGACAAAATATTCCTGTTGATGAATAGGTCCACATAATTAATGTAAAAACACTCATTAGCGTCATAGAGTCATAGAGATGCACAACATGGAAACAGACCCTTATTAAGTGATGGAAACATTATGTTGGGGGTATACACATCACTGTTTTACTTTATTTGCAGCATAAATCACTTAAATAATAATGCAAAGTTGCCTTAAATAAAATTTACCGGCAGTGAACCTTCTCACTCGGACCCTCCACTGATTACCCTGACATTGTGGAGATTGCGATAATATGGTAAACTTCTAGTATTTGAAGTATAATAATTTTTGCCAGTTTATTGAGAGTTCATAAGATGCTAGTTAAAACAAAGTTTTGCTGTGTTTACAAATAACACAGTTTGAAGCATTTCAACGGACATAGTAAAATTACAATCCTACCTGTTACAAAACCATCATTCTACACTACTCAAATACCACATAGTGTTCTCCACTTTGTCATATCTACAGATTTAACTTGACAGTTTCTTTCAATTTCAATTCTTGAGAGTACGGTAGCCTCTTCCTTGATTAGTCACACAACTGAGTTGAGACTTTTTCAACTTTGAATAACCTTTTCTGGGTTTTATCAAAACACTGCTGGTGCAGAACTTGCAAAAACAAAATCCTTACACTCAGGTAACTTACTTCTTGACAGTTCTAAACTAATTCTTTTTTGAGGAGAAGTTGTTTAATACAGCTAACTTCACCCAGAATATCTGCAAACTGGCAAACAAAGGCCTAAGCAATAGGCAAATTTCTGAGTATTCTTAACATGAAGCAAACTAATGCTCTTCACTGTTTCAAAAACTCCAACACTACAAAAACTCTCCCAATGCAAACAAATCCATATCATTGCTTTAGGGACTCCCTCCCTCACACTGACTTAAAAAACTTGTGGCTCCAGAAATACTGCCAAGTTCATCATTAAACCCTATTCCCCCAGCAAAACCTATATCTTGCTATTCAAAATCCAAATTCTGAAATAAATAATACATATATATATGATAAATATAAACACATAAATATTTCACACTGTACATCACAATACCCCCAGTTATCTCTGCTCCTGAATCCCCTTTAGAACTGTACTTGTTATTTTGGATCACCTCTCTATGATATTCTCATCAAAATGAAACATTGTAAAATTCTCTGCACTAAATTTCATGTACCACTTGTCTTCCCATCCCAACAACCTATAGTCTTTTGATATTTCACACCATCCTTTCACAAATAAAGTTACTTTTAACTGCCTTTATTCTGCAAATTTTGAAACTGTGCCCTGTACACAGAGTTCTCTCATTAAAACATATCAGCAATGATAAGAGTCCAATCACAAACCTTTGAAGAACTCCATTCAGACCTTCCTTCAGACTGAAAAATACTCACCAATCTCTACTCTGTTCCCTGTCACTTAGACAATTTTGTACCGATGTAAATTTCCCTTTTAATCGGTGAGTAATAACTTTGCTAGAGTTTATTGTGCAGCACTTGATGAATTGCTTTCTGAACTCAGTCCACATCATGGCGACAGCATCAGCCTTCTGTTACCTCATTAACAAGTCTATCAAGTTAATTAAATACATTTTGCCTTTTAAACATTGTGTTGGACTTATTTAATATATCTCTATTTTCACAAGTGATTATTAGTTTGTCCCAAATTACCATTTCTTGAAACTTTCTCACCCCCAAGACTCAATTTTTAGTAAAAACAGCAAAGCTGTCTGATCCCCAAAATAAATGATAGTTCATGTCACAGGCCAAGATGAACTCTCCTTGTTCCAATTTGTATTGTTCCCCTCCTGACCATTTTGTGTTCCATCCTTTTCTCCACCTTCCCCCAGTTTGTGTTATTTTCTCCTTCCCTTTTGCAGTTTGTGTCTCTATTGTTTGTTTGTGAATTTCTCTCCCTCTGTTACAGTCTGTTTCCTCTTCCATCTGCTTTTATTGTTCTTTCAGGACCAATGAAGTTTCCAGACAATTTTCTTTGGTCCCATAGGCAACACCATCTTCACAACTAGAAATTAAGTGAATGTGTTCAAGTTGGGGTTAACAGTTGAGGTATCAATTTAACAGTTTTATTAAGGCATGACACCCAGTATACTGCACATGCATGGACCATATCTACATGGATCCTTTCTCCTAAGTGTAAGCAACACTCAGCAGACTATTTGTTCATTTGTTAGATCCTGTGGGCAGGATTTTCCCCACTGAATTCAGGATGCTTCCTATCGGGGAGGCAATGGTAATGTCACTGCACTAGTAATCCAGAATCCCAAGCAAATGTCCTGAAGGCCTGGTTTCAAATGCCACCATGGTAGATAGTAAAATGTGAATTGAATAAAAGAAAATGGAATTAAAATAAAAGGTTTGTCTAATATGACCACTGTTCATTGTTGTAAAAAGACAATCTGGTTCATTAATGTCTTTTAGGGAAGGAAATCTGCCATCCTTACCAACTCCACAGCAACGTGATTGATTGTCAACTGTCAGGCATGATTTGGAGATGCCAGTGTTGGACTGGGGTGTACAAAGTTAAAAATCACACGACAGGTTATAGTCCAACAGGTTTAATTGGAAGCACACTAGCTTTCGGAGTGCCACTCATCAGGTGATTGTCAGGCAATTAGGGATGGGCAATAAATGCAATCTATATTCCATGAATGACTAATTTTTAAGAAGTTGCAAATAGGAGTGAGAAACCCAAACCGTATGGGGAACCAGTGATCTTCCCTGACTTGGCCAATTAATGAACAGGGGGTGGACTTGTTCAATACAGGATAGCAAAATTGGAGGACGAAGGGATGACAATTCAGCAGATACTGGTCTTTCAAGAGAACTGAGAAGGTACTACTTTTACAGCCTAACACCATATGACCCTCCCTCATTCAAACTCAGTCTGCCTCCAACAAGTAGCATGCCATTAATAAGGTTAATTGCATCCCACACCCTTCTCCCCATCCAGGAAAACAACCCAGATGGACAGAGCCACAAACTGACAGCATTCAACAGGCAAAATTCCTTCATGTTGGCCCATCGCTGTTGAAACTTAAACATTCAGCCTTTGGGAGGGGCAATAAATGCTGATCTTGTTAGTAATACCCTCATCTCTTGAGAAATTTTAAAAAAAACTAACACCAAGAAATCAAGGGCAAGAAACTTTATTACTGCTCATAAATAGTTGTTCTTTCCATGTAAATATGTATGCTGAACACGTTTTGCGATTTTACAGTCTTTGACTTTTGTCCCTTTCACCTGTATAATGCAGATACTCATTGAGTCAAAAGTGAGAGAAGGGGAATTAATGTTTAAATCATGCTGAATTCTTTTGACGTTTGGATTGCATTCACATTTGAAACTTCAAGGCAGATCTGAGTCATATCACAAAACATGCATCAGTTATTCTACAGTTTCTTGTAAAACTTACTATTTTGATTCTAAACATTGTGCAGATTGATTGTTAGTTCAATAAATGTTTTGTATCACAGTGACATGATATCTGAGCATTTCAAATGCATTCCAAAAATCCCTTCAATTTTCTTCAGACAGATGACAGACTCCTGTGATTGATTCTATTTTCATGAAGACCTACAGCAGTTTGTTTATCTGGAAGGTTGGAGGAATAAGACAACAATGTGAAGAAAAGTGAATTTTAACAGGAGGGTATCAGGCCCAGTCGGAGCAAGGGAAATGAAGGTTTACACCAGCAACGTACAACTCCACAGAGCAAAAAAACCTGTCATTTTCATTGATTTACTATAGTGTTTGGCTGAATGATAGTTCTATCTGAATGTTTATCAACAGTGCAATTCCCAGATGAGAGAAAGATGTTAAAACAAAGAATCCCATTTGTTTCAGGATAGTCACCAACAAATTCAACAGGAATTCAGAAGGAACAGTCTTAACCAAAACTTGGGACGAGATTAAAATGAAGTTGAGTTAAACAACATTTAAAAAGAAGCTAAGTGTGCATATGAAGGAGAATGGAATAGAGAGTCTTGTTGACAGGGCGGATGAAGAGGTCTTGGAGGAGGCTTTTGTGGAACTTAAAGGCTGGCATTAATCATTTAGGCTGAATAAGATATTTTTGTGTTATAAACTTGATGTAGCCATGAATATTAAAATGGATATGTTTTAGGCAGTAGATGGGAACATGAAGCTGAATCACAGAAACACAATTGATGCCCATCAGCCCACAAGAAATAGGAGAATTTTAATTAGTGTACACTCTCAGAAACAATAGGTGGAATTTTCTCAGCCTTTAAATGATGTGGACAACAACGATAAAAGTTTGGAAAATGTGGTGAGAATGAAAAAACATTAGCTTCTCAACAGAGAAAAAAAACAATCAGATGAGAGCTCATTGTGAATGTGAGTAAGCTCTGCAGTTCTGCAGTGTTCCACAATACGAACCTTCCGTGAACAGCCAAACAGGCTAAACTATTGCGCCAACTTATGCTGCCAAACACTCATTAATCCCAAACATTTCTAACTTGTTAACCAACCTGCTACATAACACCATACCAAATGCTTGCTGTAAGTCCAAACACATAACATTCACAGCATAACCCTTATCCACTGCCGACGTAACCTCATCAAAGAGGTCAATCAAATTTGTCAGATATGATCTACCCTTGACAAAATCCTGTTGACTGTCTCATAATAACTTATCTTTGTCTAAGTGTATATTTACTTTATCCATATTATGGTCTCCATCAGTTTTCCCATTATTAATGTTAAGCTGACAGGTCTGTAGTTTCCTGAGTTATTTTTTGCCCCTTTCATAAACAACAGTGTCACATTTGCAATCCTCCAGTTCCCTGGGACTAATCCTGTGTTCAGAGAGGCTCAGAACATTTCTGTCAACAGCTTCATGATTTGCTTCCTTACCTCTTTTAGCAATCTGAGATGCATCCCATATGGACCTGGTGACTTCCCTACCTGGAGTGCTGCCAATCTTTTTGGCTCCTCTTCTTTATCCAGCACTATACTGTTCAATTGCTCAACATGCATATTTTCAACATATCACCAAATTTTGAGAAAATTCAACCTGTCTGGTTTTCGCAGTCTAACAAAATACTGAGAGTCCTCTTGAATGTGCTTGGTTATAAGACAAAACAACTCAATTATGACTTATTGCTCAGACTATACAGGTCATGGTATAAAAATGAGAGGAGAATTGTTTTGCTCTCAAGTACACTGAAGCACTCTAATATGTATTTTGTTGGTTCATGCGCATTTTATTACATACTAAGACATCATATCAGCCGATAGACATGACCAATTCAACACATTTCAAGTGTTTTCAAACATTGCTTAAACTTTTTGACAGTCAGTTGGTAAAACAGCTTCCTGCACCCTCTAGTGGCATTCTAATGTACTTGCATAATTTTGCAGAAGCAATTGCTTGACATGGTGGAGCATTGATGAATAGTTTATAATCCCTTTTGTATTTTTAGTGCTCTTTATAGGTTTCTCTCCAGTACATTTCTTCTCTGGAGAACTGTCTAAACTCTGAAATTTTGAACAATGGATGATGGGAGGAGTACCCTAAGGTCTGCCTTTCCATTTCTTTCCTACACATCTTATTAAGGCGATACCATATGATCACGAGCCTCACCGTGGCTGTTGCGGGGCACTTCAGGCAGCTGTTTACTGGCCATATGGGGTCAGAACTGAAGTGGGTCAGTGCTAGCTGCCATATGGTTTCCCAAATACAATCAACAGTCCCTGATTGGGACTCATCCAACCCACTTGATTCGAAGCTAAGCTAATTCAAGGTATTTAAAGTTACCTACAAATAGTAACCTAAGGATTAGGAGCATTTTATAAGTTTGCCAAGGAGGACCAATAAGAAAGGGAAAATGGAAAATGGAAGTAAACTATTGAGAATCATGGACAAAAAGACTTGCAACTCATTTTGAACTTTCACAGGAAAACTGTCAAACTAAAAACCTTATGTCATAAATGTAACCTATAAAATATTTTGATCTTCCCTAGTCATCCAGAAAGGTTCCTTCAGGAAGATTAAATTATTTAAAAACCATTTAATTAGGAGGATTTTAGGGGATAATTCTAAGGTAAATACATGTACAAATTGAAAGGCTCAGAAACCATAAGACAATCTGAAAACCTTTCCATCTGTAGTTTGTGCACAACTAACAGTAGCAGAAATGATCATCAGGAGATATCGCAGTGCAAGAAGGCCATTCAGCCCATCAGGTCTGCTCCACCATTCAATGAGATAATGGCTGATCTGATAATCCTTAACTCTATCTTCCTGCCTTTTCTCCATATTCCTTGCATCCATTACTCATTAAAAATCAATCTCTCTCAGACTTGAACATACTTATGGCATAGACTCAACAGCTCTGGTGTAAATAATTCTGCAGATTCCTTGAGAGAAGAAATTCCTTCTCATTCTGTCTTAAATGTGTGACCCCTTATTTTGAGATTCTGCCCTCTGGTACTTGACTCTCCCAATTGTTTCCCTTCTGCATCTATCCTGTCAAGTCCCCTGAGAATCTTGTGAGTTTCAAAACATAGTGTCTCATTCTTCAGTACTCAAATATGTTCACGCCCTGTATACTGATAGAACAGCTCCTTCATATCTAGTATCAGCCAAGTGAACCATCTATGAACTGCCTCCAGTGTCAGCATATCTTTCCTTACATCTAGGTCCAAAACTGTTCACAGTATTCAAGCTGGATTAGAGTGGTGCTGGAAAAGCACAGCAGTTCAGGCAGCATTTGAGGAGCAGTAAAATTGACATTTCGGGCTTTTGCCTGAAAGTCGATTTTACTGCTCCTCAGATGCTGCCTGAACTGCTGTGCTTTTCCAGCACCACTCTAATCTCGACTCTGGTTTCCAGCATCTGCAGTCATTGTTTTTACCACAGTATTCAAGCTGTCTTGCATAGTTTTAGGAAATCCTCTCTACATTATACATCATTCCCTTTGAAAGAAAGATTAAACTTCCACTTGCCAATTACCTGGGCGATAACTTCTTGTGGTTCATGGATGAAGATTCCCAAATACATCTGCTCTGTAGCTTTCTGTAGTCTTTCTCCACTTAGGTAATATTCAGCTTTCTATTCTTCCTGCCAAAGTGCTTAACCCCACATTTTCCCACAGTATAGTCCATCTACCAAGTGTTTGCCCCCACTCAATTAATCTGACTATATCTCTCTGCAGATTCGTCGCATCATCCTCATTACTTACCTTACCAACAACCTTTAAGAAACCTGGCTTTAGCATATTCACTTTCCTCATCTAAGTCATTAATATATACTACAAGTAATTGTGGCCCCACCATAAATCCCTGTGGCACATCACTAGTTACAGACTGCATCCTGAAAATGCCTCATTTATCCAAACTCTCTGACCTCTATTAGTTCTATCTGTGTATGAAGCTGCAAGATATTGGAGGGTGGGGTGTTGAATGAACACTTGTTTTTGGTGTTCACTCTGGAAAAAGAGAACATAGGTATAGGATTCATTAAAAGGGACTATAAGGAGCTTGCACAAATTAACATAGGAAATGGGGAGGTATTGAAGGCGCTGTCAGGCTTAAAAGCAAACAAATCCTCTGGCCCGAATGAATTTCATCTCAGGCTGCTGTGAGAGGCAACGCAAGAAATTGAAGGTTCTCTGACACAAACTTTTCATTCCTTTCTGGCACAGGGGAAGTGCTAGAGTTTTGGAGAATGGCGAATGCAGTTCCAGGAAATTACAGACCGGTAAGTCTCATGTCAGTGGCAGGGAACTTGTGGAGAAAATTCTGAAGGAATGAATTAATACCCACTTGGAAAGACCTGGGTTAATTAGGGATAGTCAGCATGGTTTTGTCAGAGGGAGGTCATGTCTTACAATTTTGCTCGAATTCTTTGAAAATGTCATCAAATGTGTGGATGAAGGAAGTTCAGTTCATGTAGTTCAAGTGGCTTTTAGCAAAAGCTTTTGACCAAGTCCCACATAACAGACTGATTGAGAGGTTAAAGCACATGGAATTGAGGGAAATTTGATATCAGATCCAGCAACTGTGATCACTTCTGTGGTTAATAGTTGATTCTTTCTTGAATAAGTAAACCAAGCAGATTTTGACAGAGTGAAAATGTTCCTGGCTTCTGGTTCTGCAGGCTTAAAACATTCAGTTACCCAGTTACTCCCTGCAACAGAACATTGAGATATCTCTTTTTCACTTCTGGAGAGCATTTCTTCGAAATAATTTATGACAGAATCTTCCTTTGTCTAGGCAGCTTGTCTTTTTGTATCTGTCTTTGCTTCTAAGTTAATATGGCCACTATTAGCAGCCACATCATGTTCCAAATAATGCATTGGCTTTTAATAAACAGCCCATTTCCCAACTATGATTTTTAGTTTCTGTTCTGGCCAAGCCTAATTTACATTCCCACAATGAGTCATCAATGAAATATTGTTATTTTCTGTTTGAATGTCTTTAAATGTCTGGGCATGTCTCTACACAGTTGCAAGCTCCAAGAGCATTGAAGAGGCAGGTGATTTGTAGCATCCATGGTTCAGTTACAATGAAATTAACCTGTTATCAAAAACAATAACTTTAAAACAATGTTTTCTAAAGATCATAAGATATCTTTACTACACAATCACGATGCATGTCTGTGTGAGTTAACATTCTACACCAGTCAATCTTGTGTTAAATAATTATACATTGTATTTCTTCCCTTTGCTATCTTCAATACTGCTTACCTCCAACTCCTGCTTTCCGTTCTTGTCATTATATTAATCGTGACATGAGAAAATAATGATCAACTTCTGTTGAATACTGAAAATACTTATTCCAATCATCATTTTACCACTGTCTGTAACGTCTAGTTATTTTCTACTGTGCATTAGTGTTCGAGTTACTTTATTCCTTTAGTCAGAGTGCCTTCTTTAATATGAACATTTGGACATAACAATAATGATAGACAGGAAAAGGCTCGTCTAACCAGTTTGACCCACACAACACACACTTGCCAACTTATCCAAAAACGAAGCTAATCTGTTGGGAGATTAAATGAGCTCCTTTAGGTAAGCCCATATATCTATGCTTTTCTACAAAATATCTGGAATCATATGCCACAGAGTAAAAAAAATCCTTATGCCATTGGGATATTCAGTTCGAATACTGTAGAAGATCAATGCACCTCAGTCTTTCAGAGTAGAAAAACACAATTAGATACCTTACAGGAAATTGGGTCGCTCATTTGGCTGGATGGCTGGTTTCCCACACTGGCTGAGGTTACCATGAAGATCCGGCCTCCTCAACCTCACCCCTTACCTGAGGCTTGATAACCCTGAGATTAAACTCAGTACCAGTTTTATTTAATTCACTCATGGGACCTGGGTGTCACTGGCTTGCCAGCATTTCTTGCCCATTCTAAATGCCCTTGAAAAGGTGGTAGTGAGCTGCCTTCTTGAACTGCTGCAGTCCATATGCTTCAGCTTACCCAACAATGCCTTTTGGGAGAGAATTCCAAGATTTTGACTCAGTGGAAGTGAATTGATGGTGAGTGGATTGGAGAAGAACATGTGGGTGGTGCAATTCCCATATATGTACTGCCCTTGTCCTTCTAGAGAAAAGCGGTCTTAGGTTTGGAAAGAGCTGTTAATGGATCTTTGGTGAATTTCTGCGGTACATCTAGTAGATAACACACACTGCTCCTAATGAGCATTGGTGGTGGAGGGAGAAGATGCTTGTAAAAATAGTGTCAATTAAGTTGGCTGCTTTGCCCTGATGGGCAAGCTTCTTAAGTACGCATAGAGCTGAACCCATCAATGGATGTGCAGAGTATTCTGTCACACTCCTGACTTGTGCCTTGTAGATGGTGGACAGGCTTAGGGAGTCGGTTGCAGCAACATACCTAGCCTCTGACCTGCTCTTGTAGCCATTGTGTTTATGTGGGGAGTCCACTTAAGTTTCTGGTTCATGATAACCCCCAGGATGTTGAGAGTGGGGATTCAATGATGGTAAAACCATTGAAGATCAACAATTGTGGTTAGATGATCTCTTATTGGTGATGGTCGTTGCTTGGAATTTGTGTGGCATGAATGTAACTTGTCACATCAGCCTGGATATTGTCCAGAACTTGTTGCATTTGTACATTCACTGCTTCAGTTTCTGAGGAGTCATGAATGATGCTGAACATTGTGCAATCATTGGTGAATGTCCCCATTTTGGCCTTATGATGGAGGTAAGGTCATTAATGAAGCAGCTAAAGATGATTGGACCGAAAACTACCCCAAGGAACTCCTGCAGAGATGTCCTGGAGCTGAGCTGTCTGACCTCCATAATTGTCTTCTTTCGTGACTCCAACCAGTGGAGAGTTTGCTGTCTGAAAGTCATTGACTCCAGTTTTGTGAGGGCTCTTTGATGCTGCATTCGATTGAATGTGACCTTGATGTTAAAGGCCATCGCTCTCACCTCACCTCTAGAATTCAGCTCTTTTGTCTATGTTTGAATTAAGTCTGTAATAAGGTCAGAAGCTGATTGGCCATGGGGAAACCCAAACTGGGCATCACTGAGCAGATTAGTGCTGACCAGGTACTGCTTGATAGCACGTTTGACACCTTCCATTGCATTACTGATGATCAAGAGTGGTCTGATGGGTCGGTAATTGACTGAGTTGGATTTGTTCTGCTTCTTGTGTGTAGGACAATGTGTACTTGGGCAATTTTTCACTTTGTTGGGTAAATGCCAGTGTTGTTACTGTACTAGAACAGCTTGGCTACAGGAGCGGCAAGGTTTAGAACACAAGTCTTTAGTACAATTGTTGGAATGTTGTCAGGGCTCATAGCCTTTGCAGTATCCAGTGCTTCCAATCATTTCTTGACATTATGTGGAGTGAATTGGATAGGGATGTACAGCATGGAAATAGATCCTTCGGTCCAACTCATCCATGTCAACCAGATACCCTAACCTAATCTAGTTCAATTGGTCAGCACTCAATTCCAGCCTTTGCTGTTTGGCATGTAAGTAGTCCTATTTGGTAGCTTCACCAGGCTCACACCTCATTTTCCAGTATGAATAATACTGCTCCTGACTTGCTCTCTTGCACTCTTCATTGAACCAGGGCTGATCCCTTAGCTTGATGTTAATGGTTGAGTGGGGGATATGCTGGGCCATGAGGTTACAGGTTATGCAGGTTTTCAAATCTGCTGCTGTCAATGACCCACAGCACTTCATGGATGCCCAGTTTTGAGTTGCTGGATCTGTTCGAAGCCTGTCCCATTTAGCATGGTGATAGTGCCACACAACACGATGTATTCTCAATGAGAAGGTGCTACTTTGTTTCCACAACGACTGTGCGGAGGTTAATCTTACCACTTCAGTCATGAACAGATGCACCTGCAGCTGGCAGATTGGTAAGGATGAGGTTAAGTATGTTTTTCCTCTTGTTAGTTCTCTCACCACCTGCTGCAGATCCAGTCTATCAGCTATGTCCTTCAGCACCCGACCGGCTCAATCAGTAAGACTGCTGTTGAGTCACTCTTGGTGGATATTGAAATCCTCCACCCAGAGTACATTTTACACTCTTGCCATCCTCAGTGCTTCCTCTGCTGTTGTTCAACATGGAGGAGTGCTGATTCATTGCCGAGGGAGGACTGTCTGTGGTAATCAGCAGGTTTACTTGTACATGTTTAACCTGAAGCTATGAGACTTTATGGGGTCTGGGGTTAATGTTGAAAACTCCCTGGGCAACTCCCTTCTGACTATATACCACTGTATCACCAACTCTGCTGGGTCTGTCCTGCCAGTGGGACAGGACTTTTTAAAAATGCATTATTAATTTTGTGGGATGTGGGCATAGCTGACTGGCCAGCATTTATTGCCCAGCCCTAGTTGCCCTTGAGAAGGTGGTGGTGAGCTGCCTTCTTGAACTGCTGCAGTCCATTTGCTGTGGGTTGACCCACAATGCCATTAGGGAGGAAATTTCAGGATTTTAACCTAGTGACACTGAAGGAATAATGATATATTTCCAAGTCAGAATGGTGAGTGGAGGGGAACTTGAATATGATGGTGTTCCCGTATATCTGCTGCCGTTATTCTTCTCGATGGAAATGGTCGCAGGTTTGGAAGGTGCAATCTGAGGATCTTTGGTGAATTTTTGCAGAGCATCTTGTAGATAGTACACACTACTGCTCCTGAACATCAGTGGTGGAAGGAATGGATGCTTGTGGTTTTAGTGCCAATCAAATGGGCTGCTTTGTCCAGGATGGTGTCAAGCTTCTTGAGTGTTGTTGAGTCTGCATTCATCCAGGTAAGTGGGGAGTATTCCATTACACTCCAGACTTGTACCTTATGGGTGGGGCTTTGGGGAGTCAAGATGTCAGGTATTCGCCAGGGATGGTGATGATGGTATCTGGGACATTGTCTGTAAGATATGAATCTGTGAGTATGATTAGGTGAGACTGTTGCATGACTGGTCTGTGAGACAGATCCCCCAGTTTTGACTCTAGCCCCCCAATGTTAGTAGGGGGGACTTTGCAGGATCAACAGGGCTGTTTCTGCTGTTATCATTTCCAGTGTCTAGGTCGATTCCAGGTGCTCCACCTAATTTCATTCCTTTGTTGAGACTTCATAGAATTGATACAACTGAGGGGGCTTGCTTGGCCATTTCAGAGGGCCATTGAAGATCAACCACATTGCTGTGGGTCTGGAGTCACATGTGGGCCAGACCAGGTGATAATGTCCTTCCCTGAAGGACATTAGAGAGCCAGATGGATTTTTCCAACAATCAGCAATGGTTTCATGGTTATCAGTAAATTCCTAATTCCAGATTTTTTTCGCGAATTTAAATTGTACCATCGCTTGCAATGGGATTCAAACCCAGGTCCCCAGAATATTAGCTGAGTTTCTGGATTAATAGTCTAGCAATAATACCATTAGTCATCCACCCCTCAATTTGTGCCTTGTAGATGGTGGACAGGCTTTGGGATGAGTTACTTGCCACAGTGTTCCTATCCTGTGACCTGCTCTTGTAGCCACTGTATTTATATGATCATTCCAGTTGAGTTTCTGGTCAACCAGAATGTTGATAGTGGGGATTCAGTGATGTCAACACCATTGACTATTAAGGAGCAGAGGTTAGATTGTCTCTCTCGAATGCGAGAGCACCTCTATTTTCCTCTGGGATGAAAGCAACTTTCAAGTTCAGATTAAAACTAATTAAAATTTATTCGAGGTGAGTTTATAGAGGTTACATATCAGATTACATAGTAACACAGCTCATAATTTATCAGTGCATTGAAAGCTTTACTTCTGAATCTGACATAATAATTTACAGCAAAAACAGAAATTGCAGATGAAACTCAGCAGGTTTGGCAGCATCTATAAGAAGAAAGCAATGTTTTGGGTCTGGTGGTGCTTCACCAGATCGGAATAACAATTTACACCAAGATTCTTAGACCATTTTCCACTTCCACTTCCACTTCCAACTCCTTAACTAATGCCTATAATAAAAGGCACCCAAGTCACAGTGGAGTTCCAGGTCACTGTAGCAAATGGATATGTCATGTGGGGCTGTAGTTTACATATTTCCTGCCTGTCGGAGTGGACTGCCAAGCCGGGAGAGAATTTAAAACTGGGCCCAGTGCCACTGGTGCCAATCCCGGCATCTAGCACTACTCATGCCCTTGCTGCAATTTTTGACATAGCCCAGGGAACAATGGATAGACTACCCATCCACAGGCCAGTCGAGGCCTCGAGTGGTTAATTACTGGCCAGTCAAGGGCCTCTTTCCAGCCATGTTTTGCTGTATTTGACAGAGGCTGGTGCAATGTGTGATGCCCAACAGCTTTCACTGCTTAGGCTCGAAATTGGAAAAGTGGAGAATCTCCTTTCATTGCCTATCTGGGGCTCCATCCAAGGTCTTCCCTCTACCCGAGCTTTGCCCTCTATTTTCCAAAACCCACCAACACCTGGTTACAATGGCCTCCCACACTCATTGCCCCATTTCAGGGCTACCAGCTTGATCACAGCAATGCCACCACCAGATACACAAGTTATCACCACATTGGCCTTCAGCAAAAAATGCTTTGGGGACTGGATACAAGCCCAAACAAAGACTACCCTTCCTGGTGGCACAGCTGGGACAAGACAGCTGTTGGCCATTTGATTGGGTGGAAGCTCTTGGAAATATAACTTCCTCCTTAGATAGGGGCAAAAGTCTTGCCTCAAGCAAATTCACATTCCACTGACTGACTAGTGGCTGCATGGTGAACCATCGTATCAGGTTAGACTCATTCCTGCTCCTAAAGGAGCAGAATCCTTACTAAGTTGAATTTTTGGTCTCAAAGAACGTAAGAAATAGGAGCACTCCACTGTGACTTGGGTGCCTTTTATTATAGGCATTAGTTAAGGATTTGGAAGTGGAAGTGGAAAATGGTCTAAAAATCTCAGTTATCTGGCCCGTCGAGCCTGCTCGACCATTCAATAAGATCATGGCTAATCTTTTCATGGAACACAACTCTACTTACCATTGAGTCCTTTACTGTTCAAAACTCTATCCATCTGTCCCTTACAAATATTCATAAGGTAGCCTCAACTGCTTCACTGGGTGGGGAATTCCACAGATTCACAATCCTTTAGGTGAAGAAGTTTCTCCTCAACTTAGTCCTCACTCTGCTCCCTCTTATTTTGAGGCTATACCCCCTTGGTCTAGTTTCACCCACCAGTGGAAATATCCTCCCTGCTTCTAACATAGCTGTTCATAATTTTTATGTCATAATTATGTGTTTCGATAAGATCCACTAAATTCTAAATTCCAATCAATATCGTCCCCATCTACTTACTCCCTTCTCTTAAGCCTACACTGTCAATTCCAAAATCATCCTAATGAACCTCCCCTGCACCCCCTCCAGTGCCAGTACATCCTTTCTCAAGTTAGGAGACCAAAACTGTACACAGTACACCAGATGTGGCCTCATCAGTACCCTATACAACTGCAGCATAACCTCCCTGTTTTAAACTCCATCCCTCTAGCAATGAAGGACAATATTCCATTTGCCTTCTTAATTACCTGCTGCACCTGCAAACTAATTTTTTATGATTTGTGCACAAAGACACTCAGGTCCCTCCGCACAGCAGCATGCTGCAAATTTTCACAATTTAAGTAAGAGTCCATTTTGTTTTTATTCCTACCAAAATGGATTACCTCACACTTGCACTGGATGACTTCACATTTTATGATTTGCGATCACCTACCATTTTTAATCCAAGAGTCGGATGTGCATTTGATATAGGAGCTACCATTCAAAGCAAGAACAAAGATCACAGCAGAAGAACTTCCAAGAAAATTCCACATTTACATCAGGAAATGTCAATGCTGGCGCAATGCATCAACTGCCTTCATATCAGATTAAGCAATTCCTTCCTCCCAGGGGAATGACACTTTTTCAACAAGTCGTCTTCTGGTGACAGGATTTTCCATTTCAACTTTAACCACCACATGTTTACAACCAATTAAAGGTATATAAGAAACATAAATCATAGAGAAACATCAAAAAACGGCACTTAATATGCAGAAACTTTATCATTTGAATCAAAATTTATTATACTTTACACAAATGTAGCAAATGTTTCATAGAAAAGTCAAACATGAAAAATGGTTAACTATCTTTTTTGATTTAGCCCTTTAAGCAGGGTACCAGTGAATACCTTTTACAATGTACCCAAATGTGGTCCTGAAGTGTATTGTTTGTCTTCAAACTGCATAGTTCAATTCATCAGCAATTCTTTCTGCTGGTTTACAAAATTCATGAAAAGTAACAATCTTTGATGAATTGCTAAATGGGAGCTACAGTTAATTCTTTCAAATACCATTAGAAGCTGCAGTGGGGTAATGGTAAGATGAGAAATGGGCAAAATAGAAATGAGTAGATCAAATTCAGTGTAAGTGAGTGTGAGTTGCTGCATTTTGATTGTATGCAGGCTCAATTTTATTGAAGGGCAGAGATCTTCGAAGTAAAGACAGCATTCATTCGGCAACAATCAATAAAATCAAATTCTGGGTTTTACGCTGACATATCAAATATAAAGTCAAGAGAAACAATGAGTCCATGTGAAATCATATTACTATCATAATGAAACCTTAATTAACAGTCCTGTGTAAAGTATTAGGTTTCATACCTCAGATTTGAAGGACTGAAACTTTATTTATTTAAATTGTTATTGTGAAGATTTTGTGAAAAGTTTTAGAACATATTAAAGGATGGGATAGGGTAGATGAAACAAATCTGTTCTATTCATTAGTAAGGAAATAACAAGGAATGATCAATCTCCCAGATAGATTTGGGTGGAGTACAGTGTATTATAGTTACATGAGTCATGTTCAATACAGCAGCAAGAATGTACCAGTCTATCATTGCTTGGGTGTTTAAATGTGACACAGCTTATTCAAATGAGTTTTATCATATGAAAAAAAAATCATGGATTCAGAATATTTTGCTTTGATTCCTCATTGTTTAAACAATAGATCAAAATGTTTTTGTTTGAGATAATCAGAAAACTTGACTATCACATAAAATAACATAGGCATATCTGTCAATACTAATGACTTTTTTTAATGGTGCTTATGGTACACATCATTGCGGGCTGTCTTACATTGTCATCAAGCAAAATGTGTCATTGAGGCACACAAGGAGGGACTAGGCCTGATGACCAAAAACTTGAGTTTAAAGAGCACTTAAAAATAGAAAGAAAGGTGTGGAGGTGGAGATTGAGGGAGAGAATTCCAGAGTTCCCAGCCTTGACAACAGAAGGCATGGCCACTAATAGCACAGTGATAAACAGGTTATGGAAGAATTTGTAAACACAGTTTTCACAGAATCTGATGTTTCTTTGGCTAAGGCCAAATTGCTTATGGTTTTTGGAGGGATATCCTCTGTGAGGTTTGGCAAGTTTTCTTGCCATATAGTGTCATAGAATCATAGAGAAGTACAGCATGGAAACAGACCCTTCGGTCCAACCTGTCCACGCTGACCAGATGTCCCAACCCAATCTAGTCCCACCTGCCAGCACACGGCCCATATCCCTACAAATCCTTCCTATTCATATACCCATCCAAATCCTCTTAAATGTTGCAATTGTACCAGCCTCCACCACATCCTCTGGCAGCTCATTCCATACACGTATCACACTCTGCGTGAAAGTTGCCCCTTACGTCTCTTTTATATCTTTCCCCTCTCATCCTAAACCTATGCCCTCTAGTTCTGGACTCCTTGATCCCAGGGAAAAGACTTTGTCTATTTATCCTATCCATGCCCCTCATAATTTTGTAAACCTCTATAAGGCCACCCCTCAGCCTCCGACGTTCCAGGGAAAACAGCCCCAGCCTGTTCAGCCTCTCCCTATAGCTCAAATCCTCCAACCCTGTCAACATCTTGTAAATCTTTTCTGAACTCTTTCAAGTTTCACAACATTTTTCCGATAGGAAGGAGACCAGAATTGCATGCAATATTCCAACAGTGGCCTAACCAATGTCCTGTACAGCCACAACATGACCTCCCAACTCCTGTACTCAATACTCTGACCAATAAAGGAAAGCATACAAAACGCCTTCTTCACAATCCTATCTACCTGCGACTCCACTTTCAAGGAGCTATGAACCTGCACTCCAAGGTCTCTTTGTTCAGCAACACTCCCTAGGACCTTACCATTAAGTGTATAAGTCCTGCTAAGATTTGCTTTCCCAAAATGCAGCACCTCGCATTTATCTCCATCTGCCACTTCTCAGCCTATTGGCCCATCTGGTCCAGATCCTGTTGTAATCTGAGGTAACCCTCTTCACTGTCCACTACACCTCCAATTTTTGCCACATCTTATCAAATTTGCCACATTAACTAAAATCCAAAGAACTGCAGATGCTGGAAATAAGAAACAAAATCAGAAATTGTTGGAAAAACTCAGCGGGTCTGGCAGCATCTGTGGAGAGAAAGCAGGGTTAACGTTTCAGGTCTAGTTTCAGGTCCATTCTGAAGAAAGTTAGTGGAGCCAAAACATTAACTCTACTTTCTCTCCACAGATGCTGCCAGACCTGCTGAGTTTTTGCAGCAATTTTTGATTTTTTTTTGCCACATTAACAACCCACTCCACTCTGGCTGGCATCCATCATGCATGAGTGTGGCCCAACATTTTCACATGGTGGATACATAACAACTTGCCCCATTCAGCAGATATCAACTGAAAGATTGGCACATTGTGGTCATGCTATCTTTAAAAGGCCATTCTGCACCAGGATGAGCCCTGCCATTCAGAAGCTGCCCTGCTCATGCAAGAGTGTTTCTGGAAAGTATTGGTAAAGGGAAAAATGGCTCTGAAGTTCTCCAACTGGATCATGGAGCCCCTCGTCAAGGGAACACTATCTTCTTCTCATAACAGGAGAAGACAGCCTTTTCCACGGCAGAAATGACCCAGATGAGTGAAGGGGTATCTGCCATTTGACTCTTCAACCTCTCTGAGGAAAGAATCCTAGCTGTTGAAGGGGAAGACCAAGCTTGCTCCTGAAGGAATGCAGAGACATCCATATGCCTTCAATCGAATAAATATTATTATTGCAATAATAAATATTGCAACTCTTGTATTAACCCCATTGTCAGCCTCATTTATAACACACCACCTCTAAACACTGAGCATAATGCCTTCTCTCTCTGTGTCTTGCAGGAATAGCCAGTGCCTTCACTAGCTCCTGGACCTCTGAGGATGAGAATACCGAGACCTCCGGGGAAACATTGGTAAGGTTGCTTCATGCAGCATCAACACCTGACACCCTGAAGAGAACATTATGCTTCAATAGAGTGGGACCACTATCAGGTGAGCACCTCACTGTAACATAACTGAAACTCCCTAAGATGCTGGCACTCAACTAAATACTGAAGAGCAAACACCTGCTCAGCCACAGGCAGGAGAAGATCCTGTACTGTCTCCACTCAGGGACTTCATTCACACGCACAGGACAGAGCAGCAGCAACAGGCAAACACATGGGACATAATGACCCTCACTGCCCAGAATCTGCATCAGTGCAGTGAATCATGCGACTCTCTGTTGACCTCCATGGAGAGCTAAGCCCAGCACCTTCACGCTCTACTGGAGAAACACAAACACTGGTATCCCAATGCTTTATTGCAGGTATGAAAAGAAAGAAAACAATACATGTGTATCAGTCATAATTTTCCACATGCGTGTACATTTGGGAGTTGTGCCTTTGGATTGCACAATTGCAAATGTCCGTTTATTATTAAAGGGAAGGAGAAAAAAAGTAAGTGAATGCAGATATATCTATGTAACATTATTTATTGTTATTGATGGTATGTGCTATTGATGGCTAGGCCAACATTGCTAATTGCCCTGGGCAATTAAGAGTCAACCACATTGTTGTGGTTTTGGAGTCACATACAGGCAAGTCATAGTAAGGCCGGCAAATTATCTTCCCAAAAAGTCATCAATGAGCTTTTACAATAGTCAACAGTGGTACATCATCGCCATTTTAACCTAGGTTTTTACCAAATCTCACCACCTATCATGAAAATGAGCCTTGGGTTTGGTTCACCAGCCCAATGATATTACCACTATGCCATGATGTACCCCAAGTTGCATAACATTTACTAGAATCCAAGGTATGATTATTTTTACAACCACCACTCAAATCAAGGAGTGCCAGCATGGATTTGTGAAGAGTTAGTCATGTCTGACTCAAGTAAAGATTTTTGCAAATAACATGGTGGGTATAATATTGATGATGGATGTTGTCTACATGCATATTCAGAAAATATGTGATTATATATTTCACTAGAAATTATTAGCAAAGATGAAAGTACTCAGAATTCAAAGTGACATCTCTCAGTCATGAATAAGCAGCAGCAGACTTGGAGTAGGAATAAAGGATTTGTTCTGACTTGTTGGATCTACAAGTCTTGTGAAAAGGATCTTTAGTGTTGCCTTTCAATAATAAGTGCTGATTTCAAAACAAGAAGCCATACTTGACCCACCCTCTGTAGAATAACAGAGCGAGAAGCTAAAGGCTGATGTAGTTCATGGAATATGTTTAGATTTTCAGAAGATCGTGAATAAAGGCCACAAAATAGCCTCAGGACTAAAGGCAGTCATAGCATATGGAGTTGGGGACTGTAGCAAAATAGATAGAAACCTTGAATCAAAACAAAGACCTGGGATAAAAGGTATTTCATCAGGCTGACAGAAATCAGATTGCCCAGTGGTGAGACCATTGTTGTTCTCAATTTACATATATCAGTTGGGTTTGAAATTTGGAAGTACAATTTCTACTTTGACACTAGAATCCAGTATATTGAAGATGACTGCCACAAAATATTGGTAATAACTTAGCAAAATGAATATCTAAGTGGTCAATTAATTTCAATGTAACTCAGTAAACTCAGTAACTCATAGACCTTGGAAAATGAAAGCTGAAATCTGATGGAGGAACAAAGTGAAATTAGGGTATAGGTTCTCAAACCATTCAAAGTAGCAATGCAGATAGTCAAGGCCTCAAAAAAATTCAGAGAAAGCACTGGGCATATAAGGACATAACTGAAAAATGGAGAATTGATGTTAACTTCTACACAGAACCTTGGTTAAACCATACTTCATGTGTGTCGTACAATTCTGCCCTCCATATCGCATAAAGGAGGTGCAAAAAATGTTACATTGCTCAAACAGAACTACCAAGAAAGACAGATCACGTTGGGACTTCATCCTCTACAAAACAAAAAAAACTACTGGGCGACATCATTGAAATTATGAAGGTGATTGATCGATTAAATGACAGCATGTTTCCATCTATGAAGAAATCCAATACTCAGGATAATAAATCAGTTTTTCACAAGGCAATCCAATAAAGAACAAAGAAGATTATTCTTTCCCAAGAGAGTGGTTAGAACATGGCACTTGCTACCACATGGAATTGTTGAGACCAAAAGCAAAGATCCATTTAAGGGAATCAAGTTCAGTCAATGAAAATGAAGAAATAGAAAGTTATGTCCACACAGTTAATGAAAGAGGCTGGGAGGAAGCTTGTGTGGAGTAAAAATACCAACACAGTTGTTTTTGTGTTGTAAGCTCTATGCCATCCTAAATTCACAGATTATACCAAGTTGGTAAGTTGTGTGAATCAGGCAGTTGTAACTGTACATAGCCTCACGAATGGACAAAACATCAATACATAGAGTCTAGGAAATATGAAATCACCTACTTTGAATCTGAAAAAGACAAGTTAGAATATTTTCTCATTATGAAGAGGAGCTGTGAAAGAGCTGGGGGATTGATGCGTCCACGCAATACAGAAATACCAAGTAATTAAGAAGGCTAATGGAATGTTGGCCTTTATCTCAACGGACAAGGTATTCAAAAGTGGAGTAGCAATACTTCAATTGTACGAAACCTCAGTTAGATCCCAGCTGAGGTATTGTATTCACGTTTTGCTAACAAGCCATCGAAAAGATACATTGGCCTTGAGAAGGAAACTGCGCTGACGTTCCAGAATGATACTTAGATTTAAGGGGCTGAAAAACAAATTTAATAAACTTAGCTTGAATTAGTTTAGTAGGTTGAGGGGCGATCTAACTGAGTTGTTAAAAATGATTTTTTTAAAATGTTGATTTAGGTAGAGAGAGGAATATTTTATTCTGATGAAAGGTCCCAGCCCAAGAGGACAGAATCACTAAATTAGAGATATGCCATTACTGGGGAGCCCATGAAGCACTTTTCAACACAAAAGGAAATTAGAAATCTGAAACACTCTCTTTCCAAACAATGTGATATTTGAGCAGATTGGAAATTTTCCAGACTGTGATTGAAAGCTATTTTTGAGGTATGAGCAATAATTGCTATGGATTGAAGGCAGATGAATGACGTTCAGGGACAGAACATCTATGATCGAGCTGAATGGCCTATGATGTCTGAGGCACTGACTGACTTACTCATGACAGTTCTTATGCTTTGATGAATGCTGAAAGCCTATCAAACATACTTACAGCTAGACTTGCTCTGTAGGAATAGGTAACTGCAGTTGGGTAATGAAAGTTGGTCCAATGGGGAAAGGCGTAATTGCGCCAGCCAGGTACAGAGCTGGACCACTGTGAAGTGAAATCCGTACTAATTGTGATTTGTTTCCAGAGAAAAAAATGAATCTATTTTGTTTGCGATAGAGATAAAACACAGCAAGATTAAAGCATTAGCACTTTTTGAGTTTAAGGCAACTATCACATTATTAGGTAATGTATTCAATTTTAGTGAACTCAGTCCGATCTGACTTACCGTATTATGTGCTATCCCAACTTACTTTCGATTAGGTATAATTTACGGCTAAAATTGAAGAGAATAAAACTTTTGACTGGCATTACAGCTCCAATTATATCCCTGCTACAATATGGTGATGAAGGCTGACAATATAGTATTATTTTGGAACTTCTAAAGTAAAGGAGAAATGGAGTTTGGTTTACAATTCTATAAAATCTGACTTAATTCTTTAGGAAAAGGTCAGAAAGTCCTTTTGAGCAGGAAGTTCAGAACAGAATTTACAAGAAATCGTAGTTAAACAAGCAATACGACACTTGGGAGATAATTGCTGAAATGTTTGTTGACTTAAGACTATGAAACCACAAACAATAGGGACAAGAGTGGGCCTTTCGGCCCTCAAGCTGCTCTGCCATTCAATTTGAACATGGTTCATCCGACATTCCTCACACCCACTTTCCTACCTTTTATTTGTGACTCTTGATTCGCTTACTGATTGAGAATCTATCTATCTCACATTTAAATGTACATAATGACTCTATCTCCACTTTATCTAGATCTTTGGAGCATGAAGCTCCAAAGACTTTCAATCCTTTGAGAGAAGAAATTCCTCCTCATCTCAGTCTTAAATTAGTGCCCCCTAATACTGAGACTATACCTTCTAATCCTAGACTCTCCTATGAGGGGAAACATCCTCTCAGCATTTACTCTGTCAAGCCCTTTAACGATCTTTTTCTATGTTGCAATGAGATCACCTTTCATTCTTCCAGTTAGTAGAGTCACAAGATTTTCAAACGTTGCTCATAAGACAATCTCTCCATACCAGTTATCATCCCAGTGAACCACCTCTGAACTGCCTCCAATGAAATAATATCTTTCCCAGTTAAAGGGACCAAAACTGCTCAAGGCACACTAGATGTGGTCTCGCTAGCACCTTGTACAGTTGCAGTAAGAATTCCCTTCTGCTAAACTCCAATCCTTGAAATAAAGGCTAACATTCCATTAGTCTTCCTGATGACCTGCTACAGCTGTTTGTTCTGTGTTTCATGTATAAGTAGTCCCAAGTTCCTTTGTGTTTCAACTTTCTGCAGTTTTTCTCCATTCAAATAGTCTGTTCTTTTGTTCTCCACTGTGAATTGAATAATTTCACATTTTCCATTACAGCCCATTTGCCAACTTTTGCCCATTTATATAACCTTTCAGTTTCTTCTTGTAAACTGTTTGTATCCCTCTCTCAATTTGCCTTTCCACCTGTTCTTGTGTCATCTACAAATGTGGCTACAGTACATTCATTTCCTTTCTCCAAGTCATTAATATATATTGTAAACAGTTGTGGTCTCAGCTTTGATTTTGTGGAACCTCACCGGTACAGGTTGCCAACTCGGAAAGGAACCCTTTATTTCCCACTCTCTATTTCCTGTCCATTAGTCAATTCTCGACCAAAATCAATAATTTATCTCAAACATCTTACGACTTAAATTTTTGTGAGGTACCTTATTGAAAGCCTTCTGGAAGACCAAATTCAGCACATCTGCCGGTTTGCTTCTGTTGACAAGGGTTTGTAAGGTGATGGTGCAGAAACCAGGTGGTTCACAAAGGTTCCACATTGATTTTGGCAGTTTATCATTGGAACAAAAGTGGACTCATATCCTTTCCAAGGTTCAAGGAATATGTAGTGCAAATTACGCTTGCACTATTTGTTACCTAAATCAATTTGCCAAAGGAACAACATGAGTAAAAATGGGTGGTGGGTAGCCTAACATTCAGCTCCTCACCCCTTATGTGGGGAGCATCCTGACTCTGACAGCCCTGGGGGTCTGACTTACCAAATTCAAGCCCTGGACTGATATTGGAGACTGAACTTGTTCTACTGCGCTGAGGCCCACTTACCAAAGGTTGTCCTCTTTGACTGTACTTAGGTCTGAAACATGACCAACATCCTGCTTTTGTGTCTGTGTTAAACAGCAAGACACAAGTGATATGAGCCTGGGAACTTCGGCTGAGTGAGCAATGCAAGACAGGATAGGCTCAGAGTGGGAAATGTGAGCTAATGCACTTTGCAGGATGAATAGTGAAGTTGAATATTATTTAAATGGAGAAAGACTGTAGAAAGCTATAATGTATAGGGATTTGGGAGTCTTCATCCATGAATCACAAAGCACAAGCAGTTTAGCAGATAATAAGGAAGGCAAGTGGAATGTTGGCCTTTCTTTCAAAGGAAATGGCGATTAAACGTCAGCAACTTTTGCTAAAAATGTACAAGGCACTAATCAGACCACAGCTGGAATGCTGTAAACAATCTTGGGCCCCTTATCTGAGAAAAGATGTACAGGTATTGGAGTCAGTCCAGAACAGGTTCACGAGGCAATACCAGGTATAGACAGACTGTCTTGTGAAGAGAGATTATGAGATTGGGCATGAACTCATTGGAATATCGAGAATGAGAGGCAATCTTAGCGGACCTGACAGAATTGATGCCAAAGGGTTGTTTCCCCTTGTGGAGGATAATTTTATGTCCAGAGGGCATAATCTCAGACTAAGGGTCACACAGTTAAGATAGATATGAGGAGGAATTTATTTTCTTAGACTACTGTGAATCTGTGAATTTTTTTTACCACCAAGAGCTGTTGAGGATGGATCATTTAGTCTATTCAAGGCTGACGTAGTAAGGGAATCAAGTGTTTTGGGGAAAAGTCAGGAAAGTGAAGTAGAGGATTATCAGATCAGCCATGATCTCACTGAGTGGCAGACCTGACTCAATGGGCTGAATGCTCTGCCTCTGCTCCTATGTCTTACAGTCTTAAAATGGAAAATTGCTCAGATGTATTTGGTTCACAAGAAAACTGGACTGATTCAACTGGCCAATTACTGTTCTGTTTTATCTCATTTAGCAAACTGATTGAAAAAGTAATTAACAATACAAACAAACAACAAAGGAATAAAACTGCTCACTCCTGCTGAGTTTGGCTTATGTCTGCTCATATGTCTTAAGGTCTTAAATTTGTTATACACAGATCCTGTCAATTGATGATTTGGACAATTTCAGGCTGGGTTTCAAGATGTTTACAATTCTGTGTTGAGGTAGTTTCAATTTTTAAAAATTGACATTTTATCAATTTTTAAATGTGTCTTTTCCTCTGCTGTCAGCAGATGATTGCTTCAGGTTGCGGACATCGCCTACAGTGGTTGACTGGTCAAAGTACAGGTAGAGGACACATTTGCAAAATGGCTAGAAAAAGTGAGGGATTACAATTGCTCTTCTTAATGTTACCAACTCAAGATATTTCTGGTGTCTCTTGTGACCCTCACCAGAGAAAAGCAGTTTCTTTAAACGTAAAGGATAAGCTTCTATCACATATTACATTCATTCACAAACTGGCCAGTTTCAAAATGTAGCCACAGTAAAATATGAAATCTTCATACCATGGTTTAAAGTGGCTAGATTACATGAGCAAAGGAGTCCTCTTCTCAGTCAGAATTCATTGTCCAAAATGATTGAGTTTAATGGCTTGATCTACATCCACCAGAATAGGCAGATCATGTCTGGAATACTGTGAAGTGTTCAGGGGATGGCCCATTCACATGTTTAAATTGACTGTCTCTGGAGGCTACTTCCATTCACCCTAACCCCTTTCTGATGGTTTAGTAATTTGCAAAGGTAAACTAATGCCCAATATTTCATATTTTTAAAATTAGATTTAGAATTAGAATTAGCTTTATTGTCACATGTACTCACATGAATACAGTTAAAGGTTTACAAGTTGCTACTTATGGCACTATCTTGGTACCTAGGTACAGATTCTTAATTACAAATTCTTAGGAGAAAATTTCAAAAAATAAAGAAATAAAAATTCCAACAATAAATTAGAAAAATAGAGAAATAAGAGTTCAGGATAACAGTTCATCCAACCTAGACTCCACGGGGCTTCACCTTGAGTTCAAGTTTCCGAGTCCACACAGAGGCCAGGAGTCCGAGTCCAAGTTCACGTGGAGACCGGGAGTCTGACTACACGCTAAGGCTGGGGGTCCGAGTCCACGCTGATGCCAGCAGTCTGGATCCACACTGTGTTATGGACTCGGCCAGCCCACTCAAAACATTCTTAAGCAGGCAGCCCCTACCATAACTTTGCAATTTGTTTCAGTAAGTGTACAGTGAAAATTACCCAGATTAAGTCAGTGAGGTTGATTACCAGGTTTAAAACAAACAAAAAATATATTCACAAAATTACACAATGAAACACAAAGAATAGAATAAAGAGCCCCCACAGAACTCAGTCTATCCAAACTAGACTTAAATATACTATTCCGAATCGACACAACAGTCCCAATAAGCAAACCCCCTTTAAAACACAGTACAAAAAAGTGTCGGATGCTTTCAGGTTGAAGTTAGAAGGGCAGAAGAGAGAGTTTTCACACAGCTCACTGTTGAACTCCCAACTAGTTCTCACCTGAACTAAATTGCTCAGCTGGAGAGCTGACTACTCCCCTTTCATTCTACAGGTCACTTCTAAAACATGATCACCTTAGCCTGAAGTCTCATCTGTTCACATATAAACAAAAAGGCCTCTAATACCCTTTAATCTCTGTACCAAACCAGACTAATTGGACCCCGTCCTGGCCTATTACCCCTCTGAAAAATATCAGAGACAGAGTATCCTTAAGCCAAGGAACAGCTTTTGGAAAAAAAGGAAACTAGCTTTGTGACAGCTGAGGCCGGGAATCTGGGTCCATGCTGAGGTCATGAGTCCGAGTCCATGCTGAGGCCGGAGTCTGAGTCCACGCTGAGGCCAGGAGTCCGAAACAAAATGATTTTTAAAACACTTCTGTTTAGTTCACTGGATACTGCAAAGGCAATGGGCTCTGACAACATTCTGGAAAAAGTACTAAAGTCTTGGGCTCCAGAACTAATGGAGCTCCATGCCAAGCTGTTCCAGTATAACTGCAACACTGGTAACCACACAGCAATTGGGAAGATTTCTGGGGAACAAAATCCAGGACAATTCCACTCTGTCTAATTACTACCCTATCAATCTACTCTCAATCATCTGCAAAATGAATGAAAGGATCATCAATAGTGCTATCAAGTTCCTCCCACTTAGCAATAACCTGCTCACTGGTGCTCTGTTTAGGTTCCATTCAATTTCATTTCAAAATCAATGATCGTTTTTGCCTTGACCAACTTTGTAGGTGGCATGTTACAGGTCATTATGACACATGGTGTGGAACTGTTCCTCCTCACATTCCCCCGCAATCCTTGCCCAAAACCTTTAATCAAAGTGTCCAGATCCTTGAACGTCAGGTATTGAGAAGACAGTTTCTTTGTCTACCTTACCTATTTAATCTTATACACCTCTATTAAATCTTCCTTCAATCTTCACTGCTGGAGGAGGATGATGCAAATTTTCCTAACTTACCTTGCAGCCAAACATTCCTCATCCTTGGAACCGTCCTTGTAAATCTCTTGCAACCTTTCAAGGATAATTCACATCTCCTCAAAATATAATGTGAATTAACATGAAAGGCCATAGCACTGAAATGTTGGGCTGGGTTTTTGCTGAGATTGTTAGAATCCTGGCATCGGGTTCAATCCAGATCAGGAAACTGGACATGGCAATTGCTGGACATGACTCCTGATCTTTTCAGCTGTAGCCAATTAAGGTGCTGGCTCCAGCAGCTCTGTCCAATTGAAGACAGAGATCAGACCAGTGAAGTGGCAGCCCAGTCAGGGGACTTGCTGTGATGTTAGCCTCATCGGGGGAGACTTGAGATGTTGCTGAGGCAGGAGGATGAAGTGACACTCCAACACGCTATGGGATTATAAAAAGTTAAACATTCTCATGATCACAGCTATCAGGTCATCAGGATGGAACGTGATCAAACATTTCATTTATTTTGTCAATTACGTTCCCAGTAAGTTTTACTACCTTCAAAGGTCTATGTATATAAGCCCCAAATCCCTTTAGCATGGTCCATTCTTTAATTATTCTTCAAATAACAAGAATATATCATGTTATTTGAGATCTTTTCTGCCAAAATGCATCTGACACTTCTTTGTATTAAATTCCATCTGGCCCTTGTCAGCACATTCTGCTAGACTAGTTAAATGATGTTATATTATGTTATATTACAAATACAAACAAAATGTGTGTCTAGAGAAATATGAATGGCAGAATCAAAGCCTTTCCAACTGGGATTATTGTTCCAAAGTGACACTGACCCTCCATTGAGTACATCACAAACTTGGAAACATGCAAAGGGATTTGAAGCCAGCAGTAGTGAATAGAAGACCTTCATGCTGTTACCGACTGGCAAGTTTGATTTAAAAAAATAAATAAATCTTTTTCCCTCATTATCTTTCTTCACCCTGCCCCAGTATTGCTGAACAAAATATCAAGGGTTTCCAACTGCCTTGATCCTTTTTCCAAATAGTTGTGTACCCTTACTCATGCTTATGTCAGCTGTTTGATTTTGCTGCTCTTTGAAGCTCTTTGAATGGAAATTAAAAGCATGATTTGTAACTCATTCATCCCTCCTAAATGTAATGCAAAATTAAAGTTATGATGCTAGCTTTATACTCAAGATCGGGGCATAGGTTTAAAGTGAGGGGGGAAAGATTCAAAAGAGTCCTGGGGGGGACAACATTTTCACTCAGAGGTGTATGTATGGAATGAGCTGCCAGAGGAATTGGTGGAGGCTGGTACAATTAAAAGGCATCTGGATGTGTACATGAACAGAAGGGTTGAGAGGGTTATGGCCAAATGCTAGTAGATGGGACTAGATCAGTTTAGGATTTCCAGTCAGTGCAGATGAGATGGACCAAAAGTCTGTTTCTGTGCTGAATAACTCTTCGACTCTATGACTGTCAAAGTACATATTCTTCAAATGCAAAGGATAGGAGGCAGAAACGGAGGCAAGAAGAAACTAACTAACAAAGGGAAAAGACACAAAATGTGGACAGAGGTTAGAATTTAAATTTCAGCAGGTTTGCAGATAATACAAAAATGGGTGGAGTGGTAAATAGTAAGGAGGGTGAAGTAACTCCATAGAGGCTGATATCCTGTCACCAGGTCCCCTTTATTTACACTTGGAGAGTTCTTAACACTGATCCATCTTCCTCAGAGCCATCTCTCGGAGTGAACAGAACCCCTGGCACTCCTGTTTATTTTTTCTTCTTCTTTTACATACACTCAAATTAGGCAAACACCCAGGTGGCCAGTGACAAACACTGCCCTTCACATGAAAGGGCAGTGCTGTGTGATCAAAACAGTGAGGGGGAGGGTAGGGACAAATCTTCTGTTTATTTCTTTTTTTATATATAATTTAACTCCCACACTACCACCTAAGTGTGGTAGTGCTTATTTTATCCCCAGCACCCATGGTGTATGCGCGCAGGTGTGAGACACAGTGAAAGACACAAAGTGCACGAATCTTTATTCAATTTCCACCACCAGGAAGATAGGAAAACACCCGGGTGGCCAGTGACAAACACTGCGCTTCACATCAAGGCACTCCTGTTTATATCTGTCAGCCAGAACTCCCTGATTGGATCAGGATCACAGTCCCAATCAGGGAATTCTTACTCCCTGAGATCCACTTGGCTGACCTCTTTCCAATCATTCTTTTAGCTTTGACAAAGGGTCAGTTAGATTCGAAACGTCAGCTCTTTTCTCTCCTTACAGATGCTGCCAAACCTGCTGAGATTTTCCAGCATTTTCTCTTTTGGTTTCAGATTCTAGCATCCGCAGTAATTTGCTTTTATCTCATTCCAATCACAACACTCCAGCTATTCTTTAATTTTTACCCAACTTGTGGATATTTCTTTAGTCATCTCCTCTTTGTTTCCAATTGCAATTGTAACCACCTTCTCACCAATACAAAAAGTCAGTTTCTCTTTGTGTCAGTATCTTATCATCTAAATGTTTTTGTGATTTTCCAGGCCACACTAATCATTTTGTCAAGTAGATGTACCTGTCTGAGACCCATTCTTCAGTGCATTTTCGCCATGCATTCCTACATGTAAGTTACTTCAGATGTAACAACCATCACTGCATACTGAACTCTGTTTCCAACATTATGTCATGCACTTGTGACTTTTAGGTGACCTTTTCAAAAGATCACCTGTGTATCCTCCCCACCTGGTCCAAAGTTCCAGGTGATGGCCAAATCAGACAATTCAGTTTCCTTCAAAAATAAATCATAGGCAAGGCCAAGAGAAAACTGTTAATTATCTAATTTTATCTGCACTTTGATTTCTTTGGATATATTCCACTTAACTACACCCAAGATCATTCCCATTTCCATTTGATGCTGTATCACATTTTCCTGTTACTATTCTTTTATACTTAATGGGGCCCCATTAATTACCATTAGAACTGATTCCGGCACTCTGGAGGAATATTGCTGTCCAGAATACAAAGCAGAAAGCAACATGTTATTGCAATGGTTTTAAAGAGACTAACAAACAATATTACTATGTGGTTTCAAGCATTACCCAAGTTTTGACGAGTTCGCCTTTCTCACAAAAAATGAACATACAATATTCTCAAATATAACTGTATGGGACATTGGTTTTAGATTAGAATCCCTATAATATGGAAACAGGCCCTTCGGCAACACCATCACCAACCCTCCGAAAAGTAACCCACCTAGACCTATTACCCTACCCTATATTTACCCAACTAATGCACCTAACACTATATACACTTTAGCCAATTCAGCTAACCTGCACATTTTTGGATTATGGGAGGAAACCCACACAGACACAGGGAGAATGTACAAACTCCAGATGTACAGTCACCTGAGGCAGGGTTTGAACCCTGATGAAGGTGGGGACTGCAGAGGCTGGAGATCAGAGCTGAAAAATGTGTTGCTGGAAAAGCGCAGCAGGTCAGGCAGCATCCAAGGAGCAGGAGAATCGACATTTCGGGCATAAGCCCTTCTTCAGGAACCCAGATCCCTAGCACTGTGAAACAGCAGTGCTAACCACTGAGCCAATGTGCCACCCCAAAGTGGCGAGGCCACTTTTGGAATACTGTGTGCAATTCTGGCCTCCTTCCTATCTGAAGGATGTTCAGAAAAGGGTTAAGAAAAGATTTACAAGGATGTTGCCAGGATTTGAGTTACTGGGAGAGGCTGAAGAGGCTTGGGCTGTTTACCCTGGAGCATTGGAGGCTGAGGCATGACTGTATAGAGGGGAATGGATAGGGTAAATAGACAAGGTATTTTCCCTGGGGTGGGGGAGTTTAGAACTAGAGGACATAGGTTTAGGGTGAGAGGGGAAAATTTTAAAAGAGACCTAAGGGGCATCTTTTTCATGCAGCGGGTGGCGCATGTTTTGAATGAGCTGCGAGAGGAAGTGATGGAGGCTGGTACAATTACAGTATTTAAAAGGCATCTGGATGGGAATATGAATAAGAAGGTTTAGAAGGAGATGGGCCAAGTGCAGGCAAATAGGACTAGATTAGGTTGAGATATCTGGTCAGCATGGACAAATTGGACCGAATGATCAGTTTCCATGCTGTATATCGCGATGACTCTATGACTCTAAATTGCTAGATTATACTTAACATTTACCTTTTTCAAAATAATTCTCGATTCTGAGTTCAAATTCAATATCTTCCAAAAAAGTTTATCTATGTTCTGAGAACAAGCTCAACCATTTTTTCTGCAGCAGTTTTAAAAAAAAACTTTTAAAACTTTTCAATGAAATAAGATTTGAAAATCATGCATCTATGATGGTTTTGGACTACTTCTTGTTTTAGTACTGACCTTAGCCACATGTAAGAGATGCTGTACTTATAACCATCATGAACTCTCTGGGAATACAATCCAATTTTCACAGAGGGCTTCTTTAACTTCAGTGGAGGAAAGGAATCCCTTTTCTAACTGTGTTAAGGGTCTTACTCCTTTGTCCACCTCTTCCTGCTCATGAGTGACATTAGACACTGGCTTTCTCACACTACACAGAGATGGAACATCAGGGGAAACACTAATAGCAACATTCTCAAGGTCTTGCAAGTTAAAAGTCCCTGCTACCATCTGTTCACAGATTTTTGTTGGGCATATTTTGTTGAGCAGTCCATTTCACCATCAGCTTCAACGCTAATATCCAATTTTTTCAGTTTTAATGTTGGGTCTTTCAGCAGCATTGTCTTTGGATTGGATACAATGCTTTTCTGTTAGTAATCATTTTTACCATGCAGCTCTTTTGCCACTTCCTGCAGTTTTCTATTTTCAGCAACTTCTGTCTTTGTTCACCAGAACATCAAATCAACAGCTGCCTGAATGTCTCAAACATCATTCTCTTCACCTTCAAGAACTAAACACTCCTGTGCTGAGAAAACCATAATCATTGAGGAATGTTAGCTATTTTCTAACAAACCTGTCCAGAGACATTACTACACAACTCTGGAGCAGGTAAGTACCTGAACCCATGTCTCCTTGCTCATCGAGGAAGGGTATGCATTTCGAGCATCTTCTTCCTGTTAGTGGTTTGATTGTCCAGCAAATGGAGTATCATGTGGGAACATATGAAATTGCTCATTTTGGAAGGAAGAGTAAGAAAGAATCATATCATCTTACAGAAGCAGAGTCTGAGAGGTAGAAGGATCTAAGTGTCCAAGTGCATGAATTCCAAAAGGTTCATACAGAGGTACAATAAATAATCACGAAAGCTCAAATAAAGTTATTCAATAAAAAAGTAAAAGAGATTATGTTTCCGTTATATAGGGCAGTGATTCCACATGGACTCATAGAGTTTTAAAGCGTGGAATGAGACCATTTGGCCCAACATGTCCATGCCAGTCAACACGATCTGACAACACCCATCCCATTTTCCAGCTTTAGGCTCATAGTCCTGAAGGTTATATTGTAATGCAAGTGAATATCTAAATGCTGCTCAAGTGTTATGAGAATGTCTGATTCAACAACTCCTTCAGGCAGTGAGTTCCAGAGTCCCATCACTCTCAAAATGAAAAAAAATCTCCTCAACCTTCCTCTTAGCCTTCTGCCTCTGACATCAAATCTATGCTTCCTAGTTATTGACCACTCTACTAATGCAAAACAAGTGGCTGCCTACCCACCCTATCTATAGCCATCATAATCTCATACACCTCTATCAGGTGCCCTCCCAACCTTCACTGGTCAAAGGAAAAAAGTATCAGCCTATCCAATCTTTCCTCATAGTTCAGACTGTCCAGCCCATGCAGTAACCTGGTATATTTCCTCTGTAACCTCTCACCCTCACTTTGTTCCTGAAATATGGTAACCATGACTGCATGCAATATTTTAGTTATACCCTAACCAGTGTTTTATACAGGGTAAAAACAATGACTGCAGATGCTAGAAACCAGATTCTGGATTAGTGGTGCTGGAAGAGCACAGCAGTTCAAGCAGCATTCGAGGAGCAGTAAAATCGACATTTCGGGTAAAAGCCCTTCATCACATCCATCAACGTTTTACCTGCATGTCCACCAATATCATTTATTGTATCCGTTGCTCCCGATGCAGTCTACATTGGGGAGACTGGACGCCTATTAGCAGAGCGCTTTAGGGAACATCTCCCAGACACCCGCATCAATCAACCCCACCGCCCTGTGGCTCCCCATGACTTGTCTTACCTGCCTATCTTCTTTTCCATCTATCCACTCCACCCTCCTCCTTGACCTTCATCCTCCCCCCTACTCACCTATTGTACTCCAGGCTACTTTCTCCCCACCCCCACCCTCCTCTCACTAATCTCTCCGTCCTTCAGGCTTTCTGCCTGTATTCCTGATGAAGAGCTTTTGCCCGAAACGTCGATTTTACTGCTCCTCAGATGCTGCCTGAACTGCTGTGCTCTTCCAGCACCACTAATCCAGAAACAGTGTTCTATACAGTTTCATATCTAAGGTAGTGCATTCAATATTGGTCTCCTTATTTAAGTAAAGATGCCAACACATTGCTCATAGAAGGTCTACTAGATTAATAACTGGAATGTGTAGGCTATCTTGTGAGGAAAGGCTGGAAAGGTTCTTCAAGATGACACCAGAAAAATGGCAACCCCAAAACAAGGAAAGTAAAATTACATTTTACTGTGAAATAAACAGAGCACATCAATTCCTAGCAATTACAATCTTTTTTAATCGTTTACATCAATCCATTGGTGATAATGGTCCAAATTCATTCTAATTGGTTTCCTTCATGCCTAGCTCTAATTAGAGTAGTCGATTAAACATGTTTTCATTTGCAAGTAGCAATGCTCCAAAAAATTGTATGACTGAATTTATTTCTCAATTTATTTGGAATTACAGTTCAAAATCAGGTAAAATGAATTGTGTGTTAGGACAGGTGGATGATCCAAAAAACAAGTATCAAGGAACAAGAAAAACCCATGAACACAGTAAAAAAGCAATTGCGAAATATGGAAGGAAGTGAAGTAAAATAAGGGATCACGGTGAAGGAAGAAATGCTTGATTTTGTTTTTGAGATTTTGCTTTCAGTTGCTGTAAAAAATGTTCATTAAAAGGGTCTTCTTCACAGTCTGGTGCCAACATTATCAGATGTAAAATAAAGGTGAACCCTTTCTTGAATTTCTAATCATCTGACTTTGGTTTACTTCCAATTACAATCATTGTGAAAAAATAGGTCACAACCTCATAGGATTTCCTGTTGCAAATCCCAAGGAAAGATTAATAACAAGGATGGCAGATCAATAGAGTGGTTAAATCTGTTTTGAACTATTTGGTCTCACTGTGGGTAAAGAGGACCATGGACTAGTTAAGGTGAATGGCCTGTCTCTTCTACGTTGTAACTGCTGTGAAAAAGGCCCAAATGGAAAATTAAGAGGAGGAAGGAATGGGATGACTTTACGGAACAACCTGGGACTGGAGGGATTTTTAAAAATTTATTCATTTGTGGGTTGTGGGCATTGCTGGCTGGCCAGCATTTTATTGCCTGTCCCTAGTTACCCTTGCGAAGGTGTTGGTGAATTGTTTCCTTGAACTGCTGCAGTCCACCTGCTGTGGATTAACCCACAATGTCATTAGGGAGGGAATTCCAGGATTTGGACCCAGTGACACTGAAGGAACGGCGAGATATTTTCAGGATAGTGAGTGGCTTGGAGGGGAATTCAGAGGTGGTGGCCTTCCCATATATCTGCTGCCCTTGTCCTTCTTGATAGAATTGGTTGAGGGATTGGAAGATGCTGTCTAAGAATCTTTGGTGAATTTCTGCAGTGCATCTTGTAGATAGTACACACTGCTGCTACTGAGCATTGGTGGATGGAATGGATGCTTGTGAATGTAATGATAATCAAGTGGGCTGCTTTGTCTTGGATGGTGTCAAGCTTCTTGAGTGTTGTTGGGGCTGACTCATCCAAGTATGTGGGGAGTATTCCATTACACTCTGAACTTGAACAGGCATTGGGGAATCAGGAAGTTGTTACACACCATGGTATTCTTAGCCTCTGACCTGTACTCATAACCACTGCATTTATGTGGTGAGTCTAATTGAGTTTCTGTTCAATGATAGTACCTGGATGTTGATACTGGGGGATTCAGTTTTGGTAACAGCATTGAATGTCAAGGGGCAGTGTTTACATTGTCTATTACTGGTGATGGTAATAGTTGAAACTTTATTGCTGGAACAGCACAGCAGGTCAGGCAGCGTCATAGCCTGGCACTTGTGTGGTGCGAATATCACTTGCCACTTGTCAGCCCAAGTCTGGATATTGTCCAGATCTTGTTGTATTTGAACATGGACTGCTTCAGTATCTGAGGAGTTGTGAATGATGCTGAATATTGTGCAATCATTGGCAAACATCCCCACTTCTGACCTTATAATGGAAGGAAGGTAATTGATGAAGCAGCTAGACTCACCGACTTTAATGTCTTTTTAAATGGCCATTGGATAAACATATGGATGATAATGCAACAATGCAGGTTAGTTCAGCTTCAGGCTGGTTTCACAGGTCAGCACAACATTGAGGGTCAGAGAGCCTGGACTGTGCTGTAATGTTCTGTGTTCTTTGAAAGCAAGATAATATTTCGAGTCTGGCGATTCTTCATCAGAACTGTTAACAGCTCAGGAAAGGTGGTAATATATTGAAGTGACGTTTGTGGGAAGGGGTTGGTCTTGCACAAGGTGACTTACTTGCCGATTTACTTCCTCCAACCTCAGTATCCAAGGCCTCAGGCACACCTTCCAGGTGAAGCAGCAGCTTACCTGCACTTCTCTCAACTCATTTATTTCATTCACTGCTCAGAATGTGGTCTCCTGTATATCGGGGGAGATGAAACACAGATTTGATGACCGCTTTGCTGAACACCTACACTCTGTCTGTAAAACATGACCCAGAGTTTCCCACTGCCTCCACTTCAACACACCACTGTGTTCCTACACCAACATTTCTGTCCCAGATCTGTTGCAGTGTTCCTTAACGCAAGTTCAAAGAACAACACTTCATTTTCCACTTGGGGATTCTGTTTCTGTTCTGCTCATTCCTGAAGAAGGGCCTGTGCCCGAAACGTCGAATCTCCTGTTCCCTGGATGCTGCCTGACCTGCTGTGCTGTTCCAGCAATAAAGTTTCAACTTTGATCTCCAGCATCTGCAGACCTCACTTTCTCCTTGGTGATGGTCATAGCCTGGCACTTGTGTGGTGCGAATATCACTTGCCACTTGTCAGTCCAAGTCTGGATATTGTCCAGATCTTGTTGTATTTGAATATGGACTGCTTCAGTATCTGAGGAGTTGTGAATGATGCTGAATATTGAGCAATCATTGGCAAACATCCCCACTTCTGACCTTATAATGGAAGGAAGGTAATTGATGAAGCAGCTGAAGATGATTGGGCCGAGGGCACTACCCTGAGGAACTCCTGCAGACACGTCCTCGAGCTGAGATGACTGACCTTTAACAACCGTGACCATCTTCTGATGTATCAGGTATGACTCTAACCGCCATAGAGTTTGCCCCCGGTACCTATTGATTTCAATTTTGCTTGGGCTCCTTGATGCCACACTCAGTCAAATGTCAAGGGCTGTCACTCTAACCTCGTCTCTGGAATTCAGCTGTTTTGTGCTTGTTTGAACCAAGGTTATAATAAGGTCATGAGCTGAGTGGACCTGGTGGAACCCAAACTGAGCAGGTTATTGCTGAGCAGGTGTTGCTTGATAGTGCTGTTGATGACACCTTCCATCGCTTTACCGATGATTGAGAGGAGACTGCTAGGACAGTGATTGGCTGGGTTGGATTTGTCCTGCTTTTTGTGTATAGGACATAATTTTTCACATTGGCAGGTAAATGCCAGCATTGTAACAGTAATAGAAGAGCTTGGCTGGGGGAGCAGCAAGTTCTGGAGCACAAATCATTTCTTTCACTCTAAAAATGAATCAAGGAGTAGGAAAATTGTATCATAGACAATTAATCAACCTTGCACTTAAATAGAAGATTAGATATCAACAATGATGAAGCCTGTTTGAGTCAAATTTAGAATGAGATGTTATGAAAAGTCCAGTAGTATCTTACTATGCAAGTAATCAATTGGTTGATGAAATAACATTTATTCAACATGTATATGAAATAATAGAAAAACAAACATTTTCATTTCTCTTTCTAAAACTAAAAGAGAAAACATGAAAAATCACTAAGAGAAATTCTACTTTTGTGGTAACATCAAACTGCAATAGCAACTTAGCAGATTATTTACCAGTGTAAATAGGCTGCTGATAGGCCACTGCCTGATTTGCATTACTGGCAAGATCCAATTTTATTCCAAGTATGTGCATGATAAAGAAGCATGAATTCACCATCTGATCTCAATAATTCCTCTTAGACATACTGGGTTATTTTTTGAACAATCAAGTGAAATCATTAAATCCACAATTCACAAATGTAAAACATTTGGGATGTCATTCTAATGAAGGATGTACTAGCCTTAAAGGGCTAAGAAGGTTTGCTGTCATGAAGTCTGAGATCAGGAAGCTATTTTATGAAGACAGATTGAGTAAATAGGTTTATATAGCCTGGAATTTCAGAGAGTGAAAAGAGATCTTGAGAGAGCATTCAAGATAATGATGACAGTCTAGAAAGAGGAAGCATACTCTCAGGATAAATTGTTGGATATTTAAGATTGAAATAAGAAGAAATCTCTTTACTCAAGGGGGTTAAAATTTTTTGGAATTCTCCACACCAAAAGATTGTGGATGCTCAGATGATGAGATCAATAGATTTTGGACTATAGGAGATTAGATACAGAAGAGTGGAATGGAAAATGGAGCTGACATGTAAATTCAAGAATCATCTTATCAGCAAAGTAGACTTATGAGACATTACAATCTATTCCTGCCCTATTTCTTCTGTTATGTGGAGAATTGTTTTCAGAATTTGGATTAAATACATTTCAGTATAATTTGTAAATACTTAACTGATCAAAGATCAGTTGAGGAATTATTCTTAATTTTCACTTTGAATTTCTTTCTTTCGGGCATTGTCAGACTTAAAACAAAACAAACTTGAATTTAAAAGAAAACTTAATAGATTTACCTGTTCAACATGAGGATAAATATGTCTGTTATATTGCATCGCTGCTGTCATTAGTGTAGGTATGGCCTACAAAAGAAAAGTAACTTTTGAGAAAACCAATTTTTAATAATGATCTGTTTGGTAAAAATCTATAGTTTAATGATTCATGTAATCATGCACAAGTACAGCCGACTTCTAGAACTCTCAGTTGCATAATTCGAATGACAGAATAATAATTTTTTTTAAAACAGTAGAAGTAATTTTGAATGATTGAAGGACTCTGGTTTTATAATCACAGGCAGCCAGCGACACCCACATCCAGTAAACAAATACTTAAAAACTTGGCGTATGTGTTCAGTTCTCATCTCCTTTTCAAAGTTATGTCTTTTTACCTGCTTTTGAGAAGGGCAGGATTGCTAGTTTTAAATACAAAGATTGTATTATTTGAACTTGCTCAAATCATTTGCTGCAGGTATAAGGAATTGTTTTCAAATAAAAGTTTACACAGAAACATAGAAAATGGGAGAAGTGGGCCATCTGGCCCTACGGGCCTGCTGTGCCATTCAGTGGGAGCCTGGCAGGGAATACAGTGTAGCAGCAATGGCAGGAGTTCCTGGGG
The DNA here is from genome assembly GCF_004010195.1 of Chiloscyllium plagiosum. Classification (NCBI taxonomy): domain Eukaryota; kingdom Metazoa; phylum Chordata; class Chondrichthyes; order Orectolobiformes; family Hemiscylliidae; genus Chiloscyllium; species Chiloscyllium plagiosum. The sequence continues at coordinate 60,211,877 of NC_057716.1, forward strand.
TAATTTAGAAGGTACAATAGAAATTCATCTCAAAGAAGAAACACATTAAGGGGAGGATGGGGCAATTGTGGTTGATGAGTGAAGTCAGGGACAGCATAAAAACAAAACAAAAGCATGCAATGTGGTGAAGATTAGTGGGAAGTGAGGATTAGGCTTTAAAAACCAGTGGAAGATAATTTAAAAAGCAATAAAGAGGAGATGAAATATGAGGGTAAGCTAGCTAGTAATATAAATGATTTGGAGATTCTGGTGTTGGACTGGGGTGTACAAAGTTAAAAAACACACCACCAAGTTATAGTCCAACAGATTTAATTGGAAGCATTAGCTTTCAGAGCATTGCTCCTTCATCAGGTGGTTGTGGAGTACACAATTGTAAGACACAGAATTTATAGCAAAACAAATTCTGTATCTTACAATTGTGTACTTCACAACCACTCAGGTGGTTGTGGAGTACACAATTGTAAGACACAGAATTTATAGCAAAAGTTTACAGTGTGATGTACCTGAAACACAGGACAACAGAACACAGGGGGCTAACACCTTCAACATCTTGGCATCTTGCCTGGGCTGACGCCAGTTGTTGTAGTTGGCCTGAGAAAGTAACTTTTGAAAGAGGTTTTGTGATTTACATGTGAGGGAAGTGTAACTATCATGGTCATTCTACCAGATGAGAGACTTGGCAAACAATCATGGTATTTTTCAATGTATAATTTCAGATACATCACACTGTAAACTTTTGCTATAAATTCTGTGTCTTACAATTGTGTACTCCACAACCACCTGATGAAGGAGCAGCTCTCCAAAAGCTAGTGCTTCCAATTAAATCTGTTGGACTATAACCTGGTGTTGTGTGATTTTTAACTTAGTAATATAAAAGAAGATTGTAAGAGTATTTTAGATGTCTCAAAGGTAGGAGAGAGGCGACAGTGGATATTGGACCACTGGAAAATGAGGCTGGAGAAATAGTAGTGGAGAACAAAGAAATAGTGGAGGAACTTAATTGGTATTTTACATCAATTTTCATGGTGGGAGATACCACCATCCTACTAGAACTTCAAGTGAGTCAGGGGACAGAAGTGAGTGTAGAGCCCTAACAAAGGATGAGGCCATGGAGATGCTGAAAGATCTGAAGGTGGATAAATCACCCAGGGCAGAGGTACTACACCCCAGAGTTCTGAACGAGATAGCTGAGGAGATTATAAAGTTATTGGTAGTGATCATTCAGGAATCACTGGAGTCAGGGAGAGTTCCAGAGGACTGGAAAATGGTTAATGTAAAACCCCTTTTTAAGAAGGCAGGCAGCAGAAGACAGGAAACTATACGGCTCTTAGCCTGATCCTGGTAAGATTTTAAAGTCCATTTTTAAGGATGAGCTTACAGAATACTTGGAAGTGCAAGGTAAAGTAGGGCTGAGTCAGCATTGCTTTGTCAAGAAGAGGTCATGCCTGACAAACTTGTTAGAATTCTTTGAGAACGTAAAAGCAAGTTAGACAAAAGAGAGCCAGTGGACATGATCTATTTGGATTTGACAAGGTGCCACAGGAGGCTGCTAAATAAGGTAAGAGTCCATTGTGTTAGGAGCAAGGTATGGAAAAATAGAAGAATGGCTGAATGGCAGAGAGTAGGGATAAATGGGGTCATTTTCAGAATGGCAGCTGTTGACTAGTAAAATTCTGTCGGAGTCCATGAGGAACCAAAAATATTCACATTATACATTATACATTAACAATCTGGATGAAGGAACTGAGGGCGTTGATGCTAAGTTTGCAGATGACACTTAGATAGATAGAGGGACAAGTAGTGTTGAGGAAATGGGGAGGATACAGAAAGACCTAGACTAGCTAGGAAAGAGGGAAAAGAAGTAGCAAGTGGAAGACACTGTGGGGAAGTGTGAGGTTTTGCATTTTGATAGAAAGAATAGAAGCGTAGACTATTTTCTAAAGGCAGAAAGGCTTCGAAAATCTGAAGCTTGAATGAACTTTGGAGTTGCAAGTCAGGATTCTTCTAAGGGTAACATGTAGGTTCAGCTGATAGTTAGGAAGGCAAATGCAATGTTAGCATTTATTTCAAGAGAGATGGAATACAAGAGCAGAAATGTATTCCTGAGGCTGTTTAAGACTGTGGTCAGACTGCTTTTGGAATATTGTGAGCAGTTTTTAGCCCTGTATGTCGGGAAGGTTGTCCTGGTGTTGGAAGGGATCCAGAGAAGTTTTATAAGAATGATCCTGGGGAGGAAGGGCTTGTCATATGAGGACCAACTGAGGACTCTGGGTTGATACTTTAGAGTTTAGAAGGATAAGGGAGGGTGTCAGAATGAAACTTAACAGAACACTTAATGGCATGGATAGAGTGGAAGTGTTGAAGATGTTTCCATTAATAGAAAAGGTTAGGACCTGAGGCCACAGCCTCAGAGTGGAGGGATAACCTTTTGGAACTGAGATGAGGAGAATTTTTTTCAGCCAGAAGGTGTTGAATCTGTGGAACTCATTGTCACAGAGGGGTCTGGAGGCCAAGCCATTAAGACACTTGCCTGGATGGGTTCAGCTCCAATAACACTCAGGAAGCTTAACACCATCCAGGACAAAGCAGTCCACTTGACTGGCACCACATCTACAAATAAACATACTTTCCACAACCAATGATCAGTCACAGCAGAAGATGCACTGCAGAAATTCACAAAAGATCCTTAGGTTGCATTTTCCAAATCCACAACCATTTTTATCTAGAAGGAAAAGGGCAGCAGATGCATGAGAACAGCACCACTTCAAGTTCCCCTCCAAGCCACTCACCGTCCTGAGTTGGGGATATATTGCAGTTCCTTCACTGTCGCTGGGTCAAAACCCTGGAATTCCCTCCCTAAGGGAATTGCAGGTCAACCTACAGCATGTGGACTGCAGCAGTTCAAAAAGACAGCTCATCACCACCTTCTGAAGGGCAAGGGGACAGGCAATAAATGCTGGCCAGCCAGCGACGTCCATATCCACAAGTGAATAAATTTTTAAAAATTAAAGATGATTTCATACTGATGAACATAAGGAAACATTCAAATTCTTTGGCCATTTCTTATTTTTCCCTGTTATCAGTGACTGCAAAAGCCCAATGCCATCTCTCAGAAACACTTCTCTCACCTTGAGTGTTAAAAACAAGATAAAATAACGCAGAAGCCTGGCAATGCTGTGTTTCTATTCATTCCACAAAGTTAATTTAAAGGAATCTGTTCACATATTGGAAGCAGCTACAGAACAAATAAACTTAATTTTTTCAGTTAATGTTCTAATATACATTCCACTTGTGTACTTCACAAAACTTAATACACAAGATTCATTCAGATTGTTAAACAGATCAAATAATTAAGCTCAAAATTATATCCAACCTTGAAAAGAATCAACAGGACCTCATGAGTTGCATGCAAAATTATGCTTACATCTTGTACTTCGTAACAATGTACTTAAGGAAAAAAAGGCAATACAACACAATCTGTTCTTTCCAGCAGATCGACATGCACATACTTAAAAATAGCATTGCTGCAGAACCAAGGAAATTATGTATGCAGCTTCCAAGATCAAATGCCCAATGTATATATTTAGAATAATGAACCTAAAAATAGACTTGTGTGAACAAAGCACTTGACTTTCTAAAGTTGTTCAGGGCCAGTTCTGTAGGGTAATAGAATTATTTGTTCAGTCGTATTATCATTATTGTGTAGTGCAATTGCTAATTTTTAAAAAATAAATGTGCCAAAAAAGAATATTTTTCCATTGTTCGCTTAACAGCTGACTTTGGTGCTGACAATGGTTTTGTGTTAACTTATCACAAGTTATCCAGTTCCCACAAGGAAAAGAACTGGACCATTGTGGTTGAATTGTATCACTTTATTTTCATATTTAACTAAATGCCAACGGCAGAATCATTCAGTATAAAAGCAGCTCTTCAGTTCATCAAGTGTGTTCTGCCAAAAATATACGACATTACCTACATTAGCCCCACTTTCCCACACTAGGCCCAGAGCCTCAAATGTTTCAATACTTTAAGTGTTCATTCAAGTAATTTTTAAAGGCTGTGAGGTTTCCCACCTTAACTACCTCCCAGGCAGTGCATTCTGGACTCCTACCACCCTGTGGGCAAAAGGATTTCCTCAAAACCCCTCTAAATCTACTGCCTTTCACTTTAAAATTTTGCCCGCTTTATAATGGCCCTTCCAAAGTAAATTATTTAGGACTCCAAAAAACAACATTTTGACTCCAGCATCTCAATAGGACATACATCAGACCTCCTTTTTGCAACATTTTAAAAAATCCATTTGCTGAAAATGGTGCTTTTCATTATTCAAACCTGTTTGTCAGCTGGCTGTTGGTTGCACATCTAAAATTCAAGTTGTTACAAGCCTGTTAATGGCTTGCCTTTAAAAGTGTGATGGAACAGTATTCATGACTGATTGTCAATTTTTGGCCCTTTAAAGGCTCCAAACTCTAGCTTTAAATCCAGTTAGATTTTCTGTAATTGTTTATTGTCTGCCCTCGCACTAGTTAAGTTACTGCACTGGCCATTGAATTATATAACAATATAAATTAGTTATTTCAGGAGTGGAATCTGAGAAAGCAATTGTCAATAACGAAATGCAAAGCAGTGACAACTAACTTCCTTCATCACATATGCTCTGTGAACAGTATACAGTAAAGAGCAGTGGCTCCATCTAGTGACAAATATGAATATGTTAATTATAATATCAATATTTTTACTATAGATTTTGTGATAATTTTTGTTCTTTTATTATTTATAGGATGTTTATCGATAAGTTTAAAAAAATTATTTCAAATGTAAATCACATTTCTTTCACAGCTAGCCACTTAATCTTTCACTATTCACTATTTGTTCTTTCATTTATCCCCACCTGCATCATGAGCTTGGCAGTAACGTCATTGACCAAACTAACTGGATTCTCTTTCCATTCTTTCATAGAATATCACTGGCAAGACCAGTATTTGTTGCCCATTGCTCATGGTCCTTGAGAAGATGTAAACCACTGTAGACCACAGTGCAGTTCTGAAGGGTTTTCCTTGTAACCTAGTAACAGTGAACGAAAGGTGATGCAGTTTCAAGTCAAGGTGCTATTGGATCTGGCAAAGAACTTGCAGGTGTTAATCTTGTATTTGTCCGCAGCCACTGACATTCCAAGAAACAGAGGCCATGAATTTGGGAAAAGTTTTACTGAGGGCTTGGCAAGTTGCAGCAGTGCACTTTGCAAATGGTACACTACCCACTGATGATGGAGGCAGACCATGTTTTAAGTGATGGATGGGGTGCCGATGAAGTGAGCTATTTTGATATGCAGGATGTTGAGCTTCTGGGGTGTCATTGGAGCTATGCTCAACCAGGAACGTAAATTGCATTCTTCTCTTTCTTTAAGAGAGTGCATCAGTGAATAAAGTCCATGCAAATCATAGCAGTAAAAAAAACAACTCTTTACTTGAATTTGCAAAGGATCTATCTGAGATCACAAAACCACAGAATAGTTAAAGCGTAGAAGGGTACCATTCGGCCTATCATGTCTGCTCTGGTTCTCCAAATGAGTATTTTGCTTCATGACACTCTCATGTCTTCTACCTGTAACCCTGCATATTGTTCCTTTTCAAAGGGTTATCTAATTCTCCTTTGAATGCTTCAGTTGAACCTCCCTGCATCATACTTTTAATCAGTATATTCCAGACCCTAACCAGTTGCATGAAAAAGATTTTTCTCACATCATTTTTGGTTCTTTTACCAGTAATTTTAAATCTGTGCCTCTCATTCTTGATACTTTCATGAGTGGAATCACTTTCTTTCCATTTATTCTGTCCAGTTTTTGAATACTTCAATCACATTTCTTCTCAACCATCTCTTCTCCAAGGAAAACAGTCACATTTTCTATCTTGAAAACTGAACTGACAAAGCTGACTGAATTGGTGGAAAAATAGAGAGAATTTAGATTGAATTGTCATTACAGAGATATGATGACTAAGGCTGCTTAATAAATAAATAAATATTCCAAAGTACATAAATTTCAATAATACAGATAGAATGTTAAATGACTGGTAGCATAAATAGTAAAAGATGATATAAGAATGTCAGTGGAAAAAGATCTTTGCTCATAAGATTAGGAAATCAAATCAACACGGGTGGAGATCAGGAATGGCGAGGGTTAGAAATGGTGTAATGTCTTGACAGACATTAAAAAAGGGGGATGATTCTGACAGAAAATGCATCACATTTGATCCAGAATGGATCCTTACACTGATGGCATAACCAAATTTGATGACGTTTTTGCATCAAATGCCAATGACAATGAATTTGATGGTGTTAAAATATTTCAAGTGTTGTTTTGGGTATCATTTTAAATTAATTAATTGAATAACCATGGCATATTCTTTTACTATAAAGTTCAGGTGTTTTGTTTACAAATTTCAAAATAACAGCTCCCCACATCTATGCCAGCAGTTCATGTTTATGCTTGGCATAGAGTTGGCCCACATTTTTGAAAGGATTTTTGGAAGTGTTGAGGAGGGCATCACTGGCTAGGCCAGCATGTATTGTCCATCCCTAATTGCCCAGAGGGCAATAAGAGTCAACCACTTTGTTGTGGGCTTGGAGTCACATGTAGGCCACACATGTAAGCAGTTTACTTCCCTAAAGGACAGTAGAAGCTTACACAAAGCACAAAAGCTTCTCGTGGTTGTCAGTAGCCCTCGGTCACATTGGGGGGCAGCCTTCAGTCAGAGGCTTCTGGCAGAATAAGTCAAGGGCATCTCCAATATTGGTCCAGGGGCTTGGGTGCAGTGGAGGCCTTGGTTATTAGCGGAGGTGTTGGTTGTGATCTTTCAAAAGTCACTGGAGTCAAGGAAAGTCCCAGATGATTGGAAAATTGCTATTGTAACCCCCTTGTTCAAGAAAGGATCAAGACAAAAGATGGAAAATTATAGGCTGATTAGCCTAACCTCAGTTGTTGGTAAAATTCTAGAATCCATTGTTAGGTTTTAGATTTCTAAATTCTTGGAAGTGCAGGGTCAGATTAGAACAAGTCAGCATGGATTTAGTAAGGAAAGGTTGTACCTGACAAACTTGTTAGAATTCTTTGAAGTGGTAACAAGTAGGTTAGACCAGGGAAACCCAGTGACTGTTACCTATCCAGACTTCCAAAAGACCTTTGATAAGGTGCCTCACGGGAGGCCGCAGAGTAAGGTGAGGGCCCATGGTGTTTGAGGTGAGCTACTGGCTTGGATTGATGATTGGCTGTCTGACAGAAGGCAGAGAGCTGGGATAAAGGGTTCTTTTTTGGAATGGCAGCTGGTGACAAGTGGTGTCCTGCAGAGTTCAGTGTTGGGGCTGCAGCTGTTCACTTTATATATTAATGATCTGGATGAAGGGACTGGGGGCATTCTGATGATACGAAGTTAGGTGGACAAGAAGGTAGTACTGAGGAGATGGGGAGGCTGCAGAAAGATGTAGACAGTTTAGGAGAATGATCCAGGAAATGGCTGATGAAATTCAACGTAAGCAAATGCGAGGTCTTGCACTTTGGAAAAAAGAATACAGGCATGGACTATTTTCTAAATGGTGAGAAAGTTCATAAAGCTGAGGTACAAAGGGATCTGGGAGTGCTAGTCCAGGATTCTCTGAAGGTTAACTTACAAGTTGAGTCCATGGTTAAAAAAGTGAATGTACTGTTGTTGTTTCTCTCAAGAGGATTGGAGTATAAAAGCAGCAATGTGCTTCTGAAACTTTATAAAGCTCTAGTTAGGCCCCATTTAGAATACTGAGTCTAATTTTGGGCCCCACACCTCAGGAAAGACAGACTGGCACTGGAGTGAGTCCAGCGGAGATTCACACTGGATGATCCCTGGAAGGGTAGGCCTAACATATGATGAATGGCTGAGGATCCTGGGATTGAATTCATTAGGGTTTGGAAGGCTGAGGGGAGATCTAACAGAAACTTACAAGGTAATGCATGGCTTAGAAAGGGTGGACATTCGTAAGTTGTTTCCATTAGGCGGGAGACTAGAACCTGTGGGCACAGCCTTAAAATTAGGGGGGGTCAATTTAGAACGGAAATGAGGAGACATTTCTTTAGTCAGAGAGTGGTTGGCCCATGGAATTCGATGCCACAGAGCACAGTGGAGGCCGGGACGTTAAATATCTTCAAGACAGAGATTGTTAAATTCTTGATCTCACAAGGAATTAAGGGCTATGGAGAGAGTGCAAATAATTGGAGTGGAAATGCCCATCAGCGATGATTAAATGGCAGAGTGGACGCGATGGGCCAAATGGCCTTATTTCTACTCCTATGTCTTATGGTCTTATTAGAGGTTTATGCTCTGTATCACCTTTTAGTAATTGCTCAGATTTAGGGCTTCACTTAATATTTGGTTTTTGAATATCTCTTGAAGGATCATAATCAAGAAATGTCTCACTTTCTCAGAATCTAAGGGTCACATCCAGAATAGCTGGTAACCATTGCTTCAATTTTCTCACTGAATTCACATATGCCCACTCATGAACCTAGCACTTGGATAGTGGGAGAATAATGAGTGAGTTCAACTGTAAACTACAAAATAATATTAATAATAATGAGTTCAACTGTATACCACAAAATAATATTATTGAAATTGTAGCAGATAATCAATTGAGATCCCAAATGAGTAAAAAACTTTGAATTTGTACTTGCGCAGAAAACCAAATCATGAGATATGACAATTTCTAACTCTTATAATAATACTGAACCTAGTCTTCAACATTGTTTTCAGAGAGGAGGGCACAAATAATACACAGGGAAATACATGGTCTTGTGAGAGAGAGGAATCAAAGGAAATCAGTATTAGTTGGGAAATTATATTGGGAATACTGATGGGATTAAAGACTGATAAATCCCCAGGGTCCAATAATCTACATCCCAGATTGCTTAAAGAAGTAGCCCTAGAAATAAGTGATGTGTTGGTGTTCATCTTTCAAAACTCCACAGATGCTGGAACAGTTCCTATGGATTGGATGGTACTTAATATAACCTTACTTTAAAAAAAAAGGAGGTAGAGAGAAAATAGGGAAATATAGACCAGCTAGCCTGACTTTGGCAGTGGGGAAAATTTTAGAGTCCATTATAAAAGAGTTAATAGCAGTACACTTCGAAAAGGGTGATAGAATCAGATAGTGTCAGCATGGATTCACCAAAGGGAAATCCTCTTAACAAATCCACTGGAATCCTTTGAGGATGTAACTCATCGAGTTGATCAGGAGGAGCCAATGAATGTTGTTTACTTGGATTTTCAGGAGGCTTTTGATAAGGTCCCTCATTAGAGATTAGCTCATGGGATAGGGTTAGTGCACTGGTACAGGTAGAGAACTGATTGGCTGACAAGACAAAAAAAGTAAGAACAAATAGATCTTTTTCTGAGACTAATGGGTTACTGTAGGAGTCACTGTTTTAACCCCGTCTATTTACAATATATATTAATAATTTAGATGAAGGAACTAAGTGTAATATCTCCAGCTGTTCAGATAACATTAAGCTGGGAGAGGGGTGTGGGGCTGGGGGGACATGTAACGAGGATGCAGAGGTGCTTCAGTGTGATTTGGACAAGGTGAGTGAGTGGACAAATGCATGGCAAAGGAAGAAAGATATGAGGTTATCCACTTTGTTATGTTTATCCATGTTGGTAGCAAAAACAGCAAGGCAGATTATTATCTGAATGGCAATAGACTGGGAAAGAGGGGTGTGCATCAAGACCTGGATGTCCTTGTACACCAGTCACTGAAAGTAAATAAGCAGGTAGAGAAGTCAGACATTTTTCATTGTTTGTGTCCTGGAGTAGCAATGACTTGCTAAAATTGTACATGGCCTTACTGAGAGCATAACTGGAATCTAGTTTTGGTCTCCTTACCTGAGGAAGTATGTTCTGGCTATGGAGGAAGTGCAACAAAGGATTAGCAGAGAGATTTCTGCACTGACGTATGAAGAAAAACTGGATTGGTTAAGACTATATTCACTAGAGTTTAGAAGAATGACAGAGGGATTTCATAGGATCCATAAAAGGACTAGATAGGGTAAACACAAGAAGAATGTTCCTGATGACCATGGAGTCCAAAACCAGGAATCATGATCTAAGGATACGAGATAGGCCATATCGGACTGAGGTGAGGAGACATTCTTCACCCAGAGAGAGTTGAGCTTGTGTATTTCTCTGCCACAGAAAACGGTTGAGGCCAAAACATTGATTGTTTTCAAGATGGAGTTAAATATAATTATTCGGGCAGAAGGAAGCAAGGGCATGGGAAGAAAGCAGAAAGCGCCCACTTGCTCTATCCTTTTAGATGGTAGTGCTTGCAGGTTTAGAAGGTACTGTTTAAGAAGCCTGAGTGAGTTGTTGCAGTGTATCTTGTAGAAAATACACACTGCTGCTACAATGTATCAGAGGTGGAAGGAGTTGATATTGAAGGTTCCAGGGTGTTAGTCAAGTGGCTTGCTTTATTATAATTCGGAGATGCAGGTGTTGGACTGGGGTGTACAAAGTTAAAAATCATACAACACCAGGTTATAGTTCAACAGGTTTAATTGGAAGCACACTAGCTTTCGGAGCGTCGTTCCGAAAGCTAGTGTGCTTCCAATTAAACCTGTTGGACTATAACCTGGTGTTGTGTGATTTTTAACTTTGCTTTATTATAGATTGTGTTCTGACTTCTTGATGGAGCTTTCAGCTTCCAGAGTAAAACACACTCTACCATACTCCCTATTTGTGCCTTGAAAATGGTGGACAAGCTTTGATGAGATAGGAAGTGAATTATTCACTATGTTATTCCTAGCATATGCCCTGTTCTTTTGGTCCCATTAGGTCAGCCATATAAATAGATTGGATTCTGGTCAATGGTAACCTCCAGGATGTTGACAGCAGGAGGATTCAGCAATGGTAATGCCACTGGGGCAACAATTGGATTTGCTTTTGCTGGATCTGGTCATTGTCTGGCATCTGTGTGGCATAAGCATTTTTTACTGCTTATCAGCCCAGGCCTGAATGTTGTCCAGGTTTGTTACCTTCATCAATGCTAGCTGGCCCATCCAATTTCATCCCATTTTTCAGACTTTGTAGCAATTAGATACATCTGAGTGGTTTGCTAGACAATTTCAGAAGGCATACTGTGGATCTGAGGTCACATGTCGGCCAGACAAGTTTCCTTCCCAAAAGGACATTAGCAAATCAGATGGGTTTTTATGACAATTAACAATGGTTTCATAACATAAAACCATTAGGGGTGCTTCCTCAACTGATGGTTACGTATTCAGAGCTTCCTCCATCCCTCATATAGTATATTCCAAATTATATCTTAAATGAAGCAGCCAATTTGTGTACAAATCGATCTCTCAAATTTAACAACCTGACAAGTTTCTTCGCTTGTCATTAGCAAGCTCCACTATTATCTTTATAAAAGCATTAATTTAGTTTTATCATTTTTTTTGTTTTGATGACCAGATAGTTGTCATGAGCAGTGCTCCAAAAGCTGGACCTTATTGCCAAGGGGCATTATGCTCCTTCAAAAATCAGTGGCTCATTAAGTTGGCTCAAAAAGAAAGCATTCTTTGGAAGCATTGACCTACATATTACAAGGTTGCTGGTGTCAGATGAGCTGTACAAATCTTTTTCAATTCACCTCAATAATTTCATTCTTTGAAGAAATATGAAGGCTACATCAATGTAATCTATAACATCCCTCTGAATATTCCTGAATCATGCTGTTATTTAAAATTATACATCCACCTCTTGCTGCAGTCAGCAATTCAGGGAAAGAAGATGAAGTTGCATATCAATGACTTTCTAATACTGTTCTGTTCGAGTACTGAATCTAATATAGAATGTGTTGCCATAGCATGTTTCAAAGGTTAAACTTGAAAGTTTATTTTCAATAGATTTGTTCCAAGTAACAATAAACAAATAGTTCAAAATTTAAGAGACAGAACAGCTCAGACACTGATGCAGTCACTTTGTTTTTTGCTCAATTTGTGAAGTTAGATATTCAGCCAAAACAAACAGCAAAAAAAAGTCCTTTCAATCCTATGGATAATAATGGAACTGACGTGCACTGCAATAAAAATTGACCTGTTCCTTTTTCTCAGTTTTAGAGTGCAAAAGCAATTACCCATCATAACTATTTGATCATATGTATTGTTTCAGTCTGTCTCTTAATTTTCTGATTCTGTTACAACTTAAATTGACAATGTAATTGATCATAGGATTCTAAATAGCAGCAAAACAATTCTTTGTTACAAGAGATGGAAGAAAATTAAATAATTTCCCAGCAGGTTGCAAACAATATGAGAGTACTCTTTTACCCTGACTGATTAAATACCATGCATTCTTAATAAATATATACCCAACCACCGTAATCCAATTAGAAATAGTGAATATCTGGGAACTGGATAGCAAAATAAGTTAACGTTCAAATTTTTAAACACACAAACAAGGAGCAGAAGTAGGCCATTTGATCCCTCAAACTTGCTCTTCCACTGAATAATTGATCTAACTGTACCCTCAAATCCAAATTTCCACCTACCTCTGATAACCTTTCAACACCTTGCTTAAGAAAGATCTATCCAATATTTAAAAATATTCAAGGACTTTACTTCCACCACCTTTTCAGAAAAAGTTTCAAAGACTCATGACCCTCTGAGAAAAATATATTTTGCATCATCTTTGTTTTAAATAGTGATTGTTTATCCTGGAATAGAGACTATGAGTTTTGAATTCTCCCAAAAGAGGATCTCCACATCTCCCTACCAAGACTCCTCAGGATCTTATATGTTTCAATCAAGTTGTCTCTTGCTCTTCTATGCTGCAAGAGATATCTGTTTCAGCTTTCCTTATTAGATGACTCATCATTCCAGGTGGGACTCTGATAACACTTCTTTGAACTTAAATAAGGTGCCCAAATCTGTACACGGTATTCCAGATGTGGTGTCACCAGTACCATGTGCGACTGAAGTATGATGTGGAGGTGCCAGTGTTGGATTGGGGTGAACAAATTCAGAAGTCACATGATTACAGGTTATAGTCCAACAGGTTTATTTGAAATCACAAGCTTTTGGAGCATTGCGCCTTTGCCACTTCACCTAACAAAGTAGCAGCACTCCAAAAGTTTGTGATTTCAAATAAACCTGATGGATTTTATCAGAAGTGTAACCTCACTACTTTTTCATTCAAATTCCCTTGCAATAAATAAAATTTTATTAGCTTTTCTAATTACTCACTGAGCCTGCATTGTGAGTCATGCAAAGGTATACCCAGATCTCTCCGTGTCTCAGAGCGATAGAATCTCTCACCATTAAATATATTTGTTTTTTATTTTTCCAGCCAAAATGGACAAATGCACAATTTTCCACATTATACTCCATTTGCCTGATCTTTGCTCATTCAATTAATCCTGTACTCCTTTTTGGCATTCTTATGTCCTCTTCACAACTTATTTTTCTATCTATCTTAGGTCATCAGCAAATTTGACAACCATACTTTCATTTATCCAAGTCATTTATATGAATGGTAAATGGTTGAAATTCTGGTACTAAATTCCGTGATGCACTACTTATTACAAGTTGCCAACCTGAGAAACAGCCATTTATGTCTACTCTCTGTTTCGTGTCAATCTTCCACCCACGCCAATATACTACCACTGCACCATGACCTTTTTATTTTCTGCAATAACCATTCATGTGGCACCTTATCGCATGCCTTCTGGAAATCCAAGTACAGTATAGTCTCTTGATTCTCTTTAACCCCAGCACATGTTACTCCAACAAATAACTTCAATAAATTCATTAATTATGATTTTCCTTTCACAAGACTATGCTGACTCTGCCTAATTACTTTAAATTTATCTGAGTGCATGCTCTCAGTTCTTTAATATTACCTTTAAACACTTTCCCTGTAACAAATGTTAAGCTGACTAGCCTGCTATTTCCTACTTTCTGTCACTTTCCTTTTGGAACTAAATTCAGTTGTTGGTGGGCTATACTTAAGTGGAAATGAATAGCAAATTTCTCACAAAACAGGACGAATCTAACTGCAATTAAGAGAAACAAAAAAACCCCAAAGAACTGTGGACGCTGGCAATCAGAAATTAAAACAAAATTCCATGTCAATCTTTAACCGTTGATCAAACAACCTCCTGAACCAGCTAACTATGCTCTGAGACAAGTTTTCTTAAACTCTTTTCCTGTACTATAAGACTATAAAACATAGGAGCAAAATAGGCTATTCAGTCTTTTGAGTTTGCTCCACTATTCAATGTGATCATAGCTGTAGCTTGCACACGATTTATGTCATCCAATTAATTCTGTGTTAATCACAACTTTATCTGAAACCCTGCTATCAACATTTTGGGAAGCAACACTGACCAGAAACTCAATTGGACTCACCATATAAATAAAAAGCTCAGAGGCTAGATATCCTGCAGGAGGTAACTCACCTCTTGACTCCTCAAAGCGTGTCTACTCGCTATAAGCACAAGTCTGGAGTGTGATGGAATACTCCCTACTAACTTGAATGCATGCAACCCCAACAGCGTTCATGAAGCTTGACACCATCCAGGGCAAAGCAGCCCGCTTGATTGGCACCATATTCACAAACATTCACTCCATCCACCACTGATACCAAGTAGCAATAGCTACAAGATTATTAAATATTACTTGCCACTGACTAGCCCAAGCCTAGATATTGTCCAGATCTTGTTGCTACAGTTTCTGAGAAGTTATGAAGGATGCTGAATATTGTGCAATCATTGACCTAGATCCCTACTTCTAACCTTACATTGATGAAGCAGTTAGAGATAGTTGAGCCGAGGACACTACATTGAGTAACTCCTGCAGAGATGTACTGGAGCTAAGATGACTGACCTCCAATAACCACGGTCATCTTCCTCTGTGCCAGGTATGACTCCAACTAGTGGAGAATTTGGCCTCTGATTCCCATTGATCCCAATATTGCTTGGGCTCCATGATGCCACACTCAGTCAACTGCGGCCTTGGTGTCAAGGGCTGTCATTCTCACTGCACCTTCCAAATTACTTCCATCTAGGAGTACAAGGACAGCAGATACATGGGGACACCAACATCGGTACATTCCCCTCCAAGCCACTCACCATCCTGACTTGGAAATGCATCTCCTTCCTTCGCTGTCAAAATCCTGGAATTCCCTCTCTTAGGGCATTGTGGGTCCTAATCCAGCTCATGGACTACAGCAGTTCAAAGTAGCAATTTACCGGCACTTTCTCAAGGGCAACTAGGGACTGGCAATAAACGTTGGCCAGCCAGTGACATCAGTATCCCACAAGTGAATAAAAAATATAGTCCACATGATCATATCTGATTCATTGTGTCTCTTTTCAAATAAGGCTCCAGTCTTTCAGAGCTACTGTGGCAGTTCGATTCATTGCTTTTGAGTTACAACACTTAATCTAAACATATAAACGATCCTTTGGGAAAACTCAGAGTCAAGTTAAAACCAGTGATCTTTCGAATATTAGACCATTACCAGCCTTCATGCATTTTTTTCTTCTCATTTCATGTTATTTCATTTCAGTTGCCCCAGCAAATTTTAGTTTTACCTCTAAACATCTGCATATTAGAAATTAGTTGCACATCCTCAAAAGCACTAGCAATGTTGAAACAGCGATCAGATAACTTAGATTCACTGACTGGCTCAGGGGTCTCTCATTCATTCAAGAATTAATGTAAGTGCTACTTTAATATTTGATAGATAGCTTACTCCAGATATTTTTACTGTAACCATTGAAACTTAAAACTGTATTCATGACCGGAAATAAAATGGTGCCTTCCTTCTTCTTCTTAGAACCTATTTAATGTTAGAATTTACTGTTCCCACGATAACTTCAAATTACATTTTCAATTTATAGTAAAATTCTTAACATATGTTAGAATTTAGAGGGTCCTACAATCTTCTGTACCGCGGGCTATACAGCTCACTTCATAATCCCTGTCACGCAGGCATTTCATGTTTCTTCCCTCAATAGCTATCACCCATCCCATCTCCAAAATTACTCAGCCTTCCTGTCCTCTGTACTTTCTACTCACTCACTGCAGACATCTCACCACTTTTCCGGCTCCTGCACTTCCATCAACATCTCTTCTACCCACATTCATCTTACTCATGTGACCTTCTGTCCACTTGCAGGAAGAACTAGACTGATGGTTCCACTGCACCCAACTGATTCACCTGTAATCCTCAAACTGGTTGGATTTGATGTGCAGGATTGACAGTGGCCTGGATTGAACATGGCATCACATTTTTATAGATCCTTCAACTGAACGAATAGATTTTAGCCATGGTCATCTGGATAAGAGACATGCAGTGTATCTGTTGCATAAGCTATAGACACACGCTATAGAGTTGATATTGAGATAACTCAGTGCTGTACAGCAACATGTCCACTCCATGGATTGTTCAGTGCTGGCAACCAGGTAAGCTGCTTGGCTTTGAAGTTGTGCTAAAATGCTATGCAGTCAATAGACAATAGACAATAGTTGCAGAAGTAGGCCATTCTGCCCTTCGAGCCTGCACTACCATTCAATATGATCATGGCTGATCATCCTTAATCAGTATCCTGTTCCTGCCTTATCTCCATAACCCTTGATTCCTTGAGAGCTCTATCCAACTCTTTCTTAAATGAATCCAGAAACTGGGCCTCCCTTGCCCTCTGGGGCAGAGCATTCCACACAGATACCACTCTCTGGGTGAAGAAGTTTCTCCTAATCTCTGTCCTAAATGGTCTACCCCGTATTTTTAAGCTGTGTCCTCTGGTTCGGCACTCACCCATCAGCGGAAACATGTTTCCTGCCTCCAGAGTGTCCAATCCTTTAATAATCTTATATGTCTCAATCAGATCTCCTCTCAGTCTTCTAAACTCAAGGGTATACAAGCCCAGTCACTCCAGTCTTTCAGCGTAAGGTAGTCCCGCCATTCCAGGAATTGACCTCGTGAAACCATGCTGCACTCCCTCAATAGCCAGAATGTCTTTCCTCAAATTTGGAGACCAGAACTGCACGCAATACTCCGGGTGTGGCCTCACCGGGGCCCTGTACAGCTGCAGAAGAACTTCTTTGCTTCTATACTCAATCCCTCTTGCTATGAAGGCCAACTTGCAATTAGCCTTCAGTCAGAATCTAAGTAAGCACAAAGCCTACTTTGGTGGACAAAGGGTAGCGACAGTCGCTGTCCATGGATTGTGCCATGAGATATTGGGGAAACAGTGGTCAAGATAGGGGCCCAGAAAAGCTAACAGTGAGGTGCATTCATCAGGTAATCTCTCAGCTGTTTAATTCAGGAATTGGTTTCTAGGAGGATCATAAATTGCATATAAATGAAACATCCTTACCTAATAAGGAAGTGCAGGTACCATGGAAATAAGATTGTCACCACTATAAGCAAGGTTCTCATATCACCATTGAACCTTAAGGGGAAATATCAAATTTTTCAACGTCAAGAA
Organism: Chiloscyllium plagiosum; assembly: GCF_004010195.1. Classification (NCBI taxonomy): domain Eukaryota; kingdom Metazoa; phylum Chordata; class Chondrichthyes; order Orectolobiformes; family Hemiscylliidae; genus Chiloscyllium; species Chiloscyllium plagiosum. Next base: position 60,229,391 of record NC_057716.1, read on the forward strand.
TCCTATTTTTCATTCTTTTTTCACTATTTTTTCACTATTTTGCACATCATTCAAATGCTGGGGAAATTTCACCGTATGTTTTAATTGAAATGTGCTATAGTTGTGTGCTGAATCGCATCTTCTCACCTGTGCACTAACAGCATTTTCTGGATATGTCTTTCTCAACTTGAAGTTGAGAAGAGTGAGCAAAGAGGTAATCCTGATCTGAGTTTTGACTTTATTTTAATGTACACCCCTACCCACTGCAGCACAGCATTCCATGTTTCAACATCTCTGTAATTGGAAAACTGGAAAATCTTCCAGTTTTGCTATTCACTCAAGTGACAATTTCAATGACCATTTAATGTTGATTCTAACCATACTGAACAGTCCACACTTCTTTCGGCCTGTCAAAACCATTCAATTTTAAAACCTCCATTAAATCCTCTTTGCTCCACCAAAAGGACAACAAAGAAAAACAATGCATTCATTTTATGATATAAGGCATTCAAGAGGGAATTGGGTGTTTATAATTAGACTAGATTTCTTACAGTATGGAAACAGGCCATTTGGCCCGACCCTCTGAAGAATAACCCACCCAGACCCATTTCTCTCTGACTAACGCACCTAACACAATGGGCAATTTAGCATGGCCAATTCACCTAACTTGCACATCTTTGGATTGTGAGAGAAAACCAGAGCACCCAGAGGAAACCCAAGCAGACATGGGAAGAATGTGCAAACTTCACGGACAGTCACCTGAGGCTGGCATCGAACCCAAGGCCCTGGTGCTGTGAGTAACCACTGTGCCACTGTGCTGCCCCTTATTTGAATAAAAATAATGGGCAAGGGTATGGGAATAAAGCAGGAGATTGACACCCAGTAATGAAGCTCATGCAATGAGCCAGTGCAAGCATGATAGGCTAAATGGCCTCCTGCTGCACTATAACTTGTTATGATTCGATAATTTAATTTTGGATTGCATTGGGCATTTTGAATGGTCAGAAAAATTAAAATTTGAAAAGAAACATCACAAACTCTCATTTAAATATAGAGCCTTACATATTGTTGCAAAAATACAAGTTTCATATTAAATATCTTACTTGGCAGCGTCACAATTTTAAACCATTTTGCTTATGTCGCCATTTAATATTGACTTTTCTTTTGTCAACATTTAGATTGGGAACCTATGTGAATACTTCACATTGGAAAATGTATTACTGCAAGTCAACTTTTTGCTGACAAAGTTAGTTGGAAAACTTGATAAATGTGAATATGTCTTCCCTACATTTTCTCCTCAGAAACTAAAGCAAGAAATATTTAAAAAACAATATCATATATTTCACAATAAAATGATTGCATTTGTATAATTTTTATAATTCAATAACTTCATTGAAGGTATTACTCAAAGGCCTCAGCCACTCACAGAAGTCTGGGGTTTCACCTCATGTTTTTGCTCAGACCGTGACTTATCAACTGTATCAGATTCACTTTCTAACATACATAGTAACGTATCAATTACACAAATGACAGACTGCTTTTCTCAGACTCAACAAAAATAAGCTTTCTCTTCCAAAATTAATTGAGAATATAGAAGTTTCATGGATACATTTCAGATAAAATTTATACTTCCCACTTTTAAAGCAAACAGAAAAGGTGTTCCAATAGAAAGTCATATTGGACTTGAAACATTAACGCTGTCTCTCTGTCCATAGATGCTGCCAGATCTGCTTAGTTTCTCTCACACTTTCTGTTTCTGTTCCATAAAATGTCTAAACATGGATTATTTTGGTAATTTGAGATATAAAAATTCTAGTTACAGTTACCTATCCCGCTTGGAATGTATGAGACAGGTACAGCACAAGCAAGAGAGAACAAAGGAAATATGATGGAGTAAAAGAAGTATATGGAAAACATAAGAGATAAACTTTTGTGAATTAATCTGAAAACAACAAAGTTAATGTTGCAGAGAACACTTGTAAAGCTATGCACCCAATTCAAGGATGAGCCAACCCTCAGTCCCATTGTTAGATCCACAAAATCCCCTTCACTTAATTCTGACAGAGTCCAGAAATTCACCTCTCAGCCATACTTCCATTCCATCCTGACAAGGTCCTACCGAATTTCTAGTTTGCTCCCCCTTCCAACCCAATGTTAGGCCAATGAATTTCCAGAAGTGTACCAAATTCTATCAATGCTTTGCAATACTGCCACATCCCACAACAATCTCTATAGACTTCACTCACCTCACCTTACCTTCCCAATTTCTAGGAGCACCTCTCACCATATAGAAACCCATTACCAGTGTGCACATTCAGTTGGGATCCTGTCACTGAGTCAAAACCTGGAACTCACATCTTAATATCACTGTTCATCACCACCACCGTCCCAAAACAGCAAACCTGCTGACCATCCTCCTCAACCCCTCCTTACCACATGCTCCTGTGGTAGGCATCTCTTCCACATCATCTTCTCAAGGTCAGTTTGGGACAGGATATAAATGGCAGTGATACACATGTCCCATGGACAAATAATTATAAAAATACTTGTAAGCTCCAGGATTTAAATTTGCACAGGCCACTATTCCACTTATTATGTTAATGGATCTGATGAGCATACACTGAAACACTCTGAGGTCAGCTACTGTCCCAAGAGAGAAAAAGACAAATCTCTCCAATCAGAGAAATATGTCCTTACTTTTTATAAAGTGAGTTGTTAAAAAAAATTATCTTAAAATGCTACATTCTTGGAAGGACAAGCCACTTCTTGGCCAGAATCCCCAAAACTTTTCAGTTTCCAATAAAATCCACTTGGACTTTTTGTAGACGGATTAACATTATTTCATAGGAAATTGTGATCATGATGGTCAGAACTTCCTTTCCAGACAGGGCCTGGAAACACACAAATAATGCCCAGACTGGTGTATGAGATGTGCCCTATTCTGGGTTCTTGTCAGAGTAACATTAGATGTGTACTGGAAGACCCTTTGCAAATTTCAAATCTCGCATGTATACCATTTTTGCAGGTAAGGGATAAACTTCAAATATTTCGGCAAATACATATAAAATTAAGACCATCATTCAATTTTCAATTCAAGAATAACCAAGACTAGTAGCAAGGCTTGTATCCTCTGAGAATCAACATGACCAGATACCAGGGTAAAAATGTAGAGAACACACGGGACATCCCTTCAATCTTCAACAACTGCTACCATTGGAACCAGGAGTCAGTCAGGATTAGCATTCTGAAGAAAAATCAAGGTGTCACATCTCAGGTAGGAGGTAGGTGATTAATTGGTATTTCCTAATGAGGAAATTTCAGTCAGGATAGGTGGAACACATTGAAATAACAGTCCAAAGAACATAAGCACAGACAGGACGAGAGAAATTAATTAAACTTTCAACAGTAAAATAATTAATTAAATGTTATGAACAGGGAAGATGATACATAACAGTTGCACAATATGGAACTTGAAAACATTAGTATAAAAGTGATAGAGCCATAGAGATGTACAGTACGGAAACAACTCAGTCCAACTCGCCATTGCCGACCACATATCCCAACCTAATCTAGTCCCATTTGCCAGCACTTGGCCCATATCTCTCTAAACTCTTTCTGTTCATATACCCATTCAGATGCCTTTTAAATGCTGTAATTCTATCAGTCTCCACCACTTCCTCTGGCAACTCATTCCATTCATGCACCACCCTCTGCATGAAGAAGTTGCCCCTTAGGTTCCTTTATATTTTTCCCCTCTCACCCTAAAACTATGCCCTCTAGTTCTGGACTCCCCCACCCCAGGTGAAAGACTTTGTTATTTTTCCTATCCATGCCCTTCATGATTTTATAAACATCTACATGGTCACCCCTCAGCCTCTGATGCTCCAGGGTAAACAGCTGCACCCTATTCAGCCTCTCCCTTTCGCTCAACTCCCCTGATCCTGGCAACATCCTTGTAAATCTTTTCTGAATCGGTTCAAGTTTCACAACATCCTTCCAATAGGAAGGAGACCAGAATTGCACACAGTATTCCAAAAGTGGTCTATCCAATGTCCAGTACAGCCGCAACATGACCTCCCAATTTCTCTACTGAATACTCTGACCAATAAGAGAAAGCATGCCAAATGCCTTCTTCACTATCTATTCACCTGTAACTCTACTTTCAAGGAACTATGAACCTGCACTCCAAGGTCTCTTTGTTCAGCAACACTCCCTAGGACCTTATCATTAAGTGTATAAGTCTTGCTGTGTTTTGCTTTTCCAAAATGCAGCACCTCGCATTTATCTAAATTAAACTCCATCTTCCACTTCTCAGCCTATTGGCCCATGTGATCAAGATCCCTTTGTATTCTAAAGTAACCTTCTTCACATCATTTACTGCATCCGCTGCACCCGATGTGGCCTCCTCTACATTGGGGAGACAGGCCGCCTACTTGCGGAACATTTCAGAGAACACCTCTGGGACACCCGCACCTCTCCACCCCCACCCCCCTCTCCGGCCTATCACCCTCACCTTAATCTGCTTCCACACCTATCGCATTTCCAACGCCCCTCCCCCAAGTCCCTCCTCCCTACCTTTTATCTTAGCCTGCTTGGCATACCTTCCTCATTCCTGAAGAAGGGCTTATGCCCGAAACGTCGATTCTCCTGCTCCATGGATGCTGCTTGACCTGCTGCGCTTTTCCAGCAACACATTTTTCAGCTCTGATCTCCAGCATCTGCAGTCCTCACTTTCTCCTAACCTTCTTCACTGTCCATTACACCTCCAATTTTGGCGTCATCTGCAAACTTACTCACTATACCTCCTATGTTCACAACCAGAAGTCAAGGCTGTTAATTTAAATCAGTATAACCTGCATACTGACACCAAGTTTCAGTACCACCAGGGCCACTCAACGTCTGACCTCATTATAGCCTTGATTCAAACACAGACAAAACAGCTGAATTCTCAAGGTAAGGGGAGAGTGACAGCCCTTGACATCAAGACTGTATTAAACCAAATGTTGCATTAAGGAGCCCTAGCAAAACTGGAATCAATAAGAATCAGGGGACAAACTCTTCGCTGGTTGGTGTCACACCTGGCGCATAAGAAGATTGTGGTGTTTGTTGGAGGTCAGTCATCTCAGCTCGAGGATATCTCTACAGGAGATACTCAGAGTAATGTCCTAGGCCCAAATATCTTCAGCTGCTCCATTACTAACCTTCCCTCTATCAGAAACTCAGAAATGGGGATTTTCACTGATGATTGCATAATGTTCAGCACCATTCCTGACCCCTCAGATATTGAAGCAATCCATGTCAAATGTAATGAGACCTGGACAATATCCAGCTTGGGCTGACAACTGACAAGTAACATTTGCACCATACAAATGCGAGGCAATGACCATCTCCAATAAGAGACCATTTAACCACCACTTCTTTAAATTCAATGGCATTGCCATCACGAAATGCCCTACTATCAACATCCTTGGGGTTACCATTAACCAGAAACTCAACTGGACTCATGAGATAAATTCAGTGGTGATAAGTGTCGGTCAGACACTAGGAATACTGCGGTGAGTAACTCACCTCCTGACTCCCCAATGCCTGACCACTATCTAAAAGGCACAAATCTGGGGTTTGGTGGAATACTCCACACTTGCCTGGATGGATTGAACTCCAACAACACTCAAGAAGCTTGACATCATCCAGGACAAAGCATCCAATTGATTGGCACTACATCCATTCCCTCTACCTCCAATGCTTATCAGCAGTACTATGCACTATTGCAATGCAGAAATTTATTCACTGTCTTCTTAGATAGTGCCTTCCAATTCCACCAACCACTTCCATCCAGAAGGTCAAAGCAGCAGATACATGGAAACTCCACCAGCTGTAAGTTGCCCTCCATATCACCTCACCATCCTGATTTCAAAATAAAGCACTATTCCTTCACTGGAGCAAAAATTCTGGAATTCCTTTGCTGAGGGCATTGTGGATTTACCTACAGCGCATAGATTGCAACAGTTCAAGAAGGGAGCTCACCCATCATCATCTCAAAGGCAAAAAGGGATGGAGAAGAAAAGCTGGTCAGTGAGTGATGTTCCACAAGTGATTAAAATACTCGCATCAGATACATTTGTAGTATTCTTATTTGGCAAATCAATTTCGGTAATAAAAGAACTGTTCAGCTCTGCTGAGATACATACCAAGGAAGATATTCATCTTCAACAAGCAGTCTATTTAAGCAGTTTTATTTTTAATCGAATCATATTATGTTGTATCTTTTCTATTTTCTAGTTGAGGCAAAGTCTAAAATGAAAAATTGTGCTTGTGTAAAAGACCAAGTGAACATTTGGAATCTCTCTCAACATGCAGCTTTGGGAGCAGTTAGAGGACTTTCTGAGTTTCATGATGCTAAAATTCAATACTTGGTTGACTTAATTTAGTGATTCACTTCAAAAAACAAAATAAACAAAAACACAGTTGTGTTCTTTGATTAGCACATTTTCCATATTGCCTGCAGGATTTTGCTATAGCATATTGACCATTCCCTATTAAGTAATTGTGGCAAGCTCCCTGTTGACTGCCACTTCAACACACCACCTTGTTCCCTGGCCAACATCTCTGTCTCAGGCTTACTGCAGTGCTCCAGTGAAGCTCTGCACAAGCTGGAAGTACACCACCTCATTTTCCACTTGGGAACTCTGAAGCCTTCTGGACTTAATATTGAGTTCAATAATTTTATGTCTTTACATGCCTTTTCCCATGTCCTGACCTCAACCTCCACACACCTGGACTTGTCAACATATGGGCTGCTACCACACACAACCCATTGTTGGCTACCAATAGCTCCCAGTAGTAACCAATTATTTCCCTGGACTGACTTTACCCACTCCTTTTTCTGTCCAACTGTTTCGGTCTCTCTTTGAGCTCTATCGCCACCTATTGTTTACTCTCCCCACTTCCCCTATCCATTTTCTACATGAATACCAACCCTTTCCTCGCTACCATCAGTACTGAAAAAGGGGCATTAGACTCAAAATGTTAGCTCTGATTTCAGCACAGATGCTGCCAAACTTGCTGAGTTTTTCCAACAATTTCTGACAAACGATTCATATCGTGTGTAAGACTAAAACACATTAATGTTTCACAAACTACAGGAGTAAAGCTTCCAGTTTAAGATACCACTTTACGATGCAAGTTTAACACTCAGCGAAACAATTTTATTATGACACGAACACTAAACTTGTATATGATAATGTGATACAGGAAGGCTTTTCTCACTTATATGTCTCTTTGCCGATATTCTTGACCATCTGCCTTTATGTCTGTTTGGTTCTTATCTTTTCTTGTGTGTGATTACACTGCTTGAAGGAATTTGGCATGTTTTGTTACATTAAAGCTCTATGTAAATGAAAACTAATTACCTCAACTGCTTTCTGGTGGACTTTTGATTCACAGTTAGGCTGAATATTGACGTGAAAACATAAATTCAAAATTAAATCTTTGATTGTGGCATACATGATATATATCGCAAGAATAATTCAAATATTTACAACAATAGTTCAATACTGCCAGCCTACATAAAGGAACAGAATACAAAATACAGAATATAAAGGCTGAAATGTGGATAAACTTATTGTATTCAGCATCCCTTCTGCAGAACATGGGCAATTCCTGGTAATTAAAAATGTCAAGAACAATTATGCTGATATATTTCATGGAATCATAGAATCCCTACACTGCAGAAAGAGGTCATTTGACCCAATAAGAGGGTCAGTGCAGACTTGACAGAAAAAGGAAAGTGTTCTGTATGCCTTATTTAGTACCCAATTAACCTGCCTACCACTCTCAGTGTTTTGTGGACAAGCACCTCAATATCCCTCTATTCCTCTGAGCTTCCTATTGTCCTGACATTCATTAAGTACTCCCTTGTCTTGTTAATTCTTCCACGGTGTAACATGTCAAGTCTTAATTTTTTTACATGTCGCTTGTCTTTCTTGGAGAAGTTAAATGGCTTGGTTTAAACAATGCACTTTACTATATTATTCAAGAAACATTCTCCAAACTGTTTATTTAAGTGGGAATTGGGAGTTTTTTTTATGTCCAGATCAATGCAACCAAATAACATTGCAATTTCTTTTGATGAAATTCCTAGTGCAGAATTGCTGTTGTATTCGCCTGCATAACAAGTCATTGCATTTGATGATTAATTAGTTGAACTGCTTTGTGATATTTTGACATGATAAGATGCTGCATGAATGCAAGTACTGTTTACTTATGAATACTGTGAACAGCAGGACAACCAGGTATGAGGCTCCAATCATCATTGCAACCACAGATGGAGCATTTTCTATTTATCATCTTGTTTCCTGTTGCTGAGCCAGTTTTCAATGCAGCTCATTAATTTTCCATTAATTCCTATGCCTTAATCTATTTAAAAGATCCACATGCAGAAGTTTAGCAAATTACTTTTGATATTTTGAATAAATTATATTTGCTTGTTACCACTCATCCACCAATTTTTTAAAAAGTTTTTCAAGAATTTCAAAATATTCTTCAAAATGTGACTAACAACGTTGAATGCAGCACAAAACAAGAAGTGCTTTCATAAAATCTTATGATAAAGTATCACCTAACATGGTAATCATAATACAATTACATCATGAGAAAGCTACATTGTGAGGAAATATTTTTCAGTAGTGAGTGTTTCATAATGTTTGTCCACAGAGGCTCAGAAATGAAATTGCCTAGTTATCAACCATAAATTTTGTCTGTGAGAAAGACAAAAAAAAACAGAAAAATGTTGCATCTGGTCATGTTAATCCTAAAAAAAGAACATTCTCACCTAACAGCCAACCTTGTGTACTGTTGTCAGCCTCAAACCACCAGGGGAGTGTCAATTGTGACAGAACGAACATTTCGAGATGTGATCATGTGAAATTAGCCAACAGATGGGTAACATTGTGAGTATCACAGACCATCTGATTATTCACAAAAGACAAACCTTTCCAAATGTAGAGTCAGATTGGATTTTGTGAAGTTGTATGCATTTCCACGTTCATGCAATCTGTTACTTATAATACCATAGAAAAAGATGCTAGTGTTCCTTTATTTGCAAAAAAAAACAGATTTGGTAAACCACCAACCAAAGCAAAGCTGCTATTATACATTACAGTGTGGATAGTAGATTGCTCAGTCCTGCAATAACACCTGAATGCTCCCTAAGTATGCAAAAGGTATGGAAAAAAGCAGTAGATATCATAGTCTGACTGGTGAGGGCATACTGCTAGGACAACCTACTTCTCACAAACAAAATGTCAAAAATTTGTCTATTTCACAAACAACCAACTTCCATTCTGTTTTGATATATAGTCTTTGCCTTCTCCTCTTGAACAGTCGATTAGAAGAAATAGAAATCAACCAAGCTTGCTCTATAATTCTTCCGTGGGACAGGGTGAGAGCAAAGATCTACATAAATATAAGCACTTCTCAAGAAGTATACTGAAAGATTTTATTAATATTTTCAACTTCAGCCATATATGGAGGTTTTTGGGTCTGCCTCGGAACACTTCAACCCCAGGGCATCAATGTGGACTTCTCCAGTTTCCTCATTTCCCCTCCCCCACCACCTGACCCCATTTCCCCACCCCCCCCCCCCGTTTATCTCTCCACCCTGGAGGGTCTCCGCCTCCATTCCTGACGAAGGGCTTTTGCCCAAAACGTTGATTTTCCTGCTCCCTGGGTGCTGCCTGATCTGCTGTGCTTTTTCAGCACCACTCTGATCTAAATCTGGTTTCCAGCATTTGCAGTTCTCACTTTTGCCCTGTATATGGAGGTTGCCAGACATGTTCCTGTAGCACAGAAAGAGCTGAAAGGCTGTGGATGTAGAAATAAGTAGAAAATTAGACAGCCTGAAGTTTCAGATTACAATGATCAAAGGTGTGTTTTGATATATTCAAAAGTTATTTTCTTCAAAAAAAAATGATGCATAGGAATTTACTCCAGTACAGATTGTATCAAGGCCACAATTCCAATTTGGCAGTGTGATCCTGTCCATATAAATACAATTTTACTCCCTTTCTTGTTAGAAACAATGAGTAATTTTAATTATTTTTTGGTAAAGAAGAGGGAAACTTAGGCCCAACTATTTTGATCAGGGTTGGAAATCCATTGGGACAAGGTGGGAGTGGGGTATGAGATGTTGGCTTTGGTGGTTTAATGCATTTGTAAAAAAAAAAAGAGAGAAAAAATTGTAATGTCATGTAGTGACAGTGTCCAAAGACAGAGACAGAAAAATCCTGAGGATGGTCAGTCAGTGCGTGGGGTGTCCCAGGGAATGGATACAGAAACATTAAACTTTCCCATTAGACACATTGCTGAAAACTGAGATTCAGGAACTTGTGTTTGTCCTGTAGTTAAAATAATCACTTTGCAATTTGTTTTAGGTGTCACAGAGAGAGATACAAGCTGAAGAAAAACATCAAGTGAACACACAGGAATTTGCTGAAAGGAAACTGCTGCAGCTGTGCCATGCTGATCAAGAATCCTTTGTGTGGGAATAGTACTGAAGCTTTGCTGAGTTTTGATGAGTAATGACATTGCTGAGATAAAAGGAATGATGAGAGTTTGAATCCTTGTGTTGATGTTTGTACTGAAATCTTTCAAACCTTTTTGTCTGCTGCAATATAATTCATATTATGTCCTTGTTGAATATCATTTTATTCTTTGTATGAAATATATACCTGTGGATTATTGTGAATGTGCTCATCAACTGACTTCCACAGTTAAGAGAAAAGAACAAAGTACAGGGAACATGAAGCCATAAAAGAGGAGTAGAAGTCGACCATTCAACCCAATCACTCTGCTTCTCCATTCAATAACATTGTGGCTGATCTAAGAATCCACAATTCACTTTTCTATCTATTCTCCATAACCCTTAATTCTCTCTTTGACTTGCATAGCCTCAGAGTGAAGGGATGACCCTTTAGAAATGAGATGAGGGGAAATTTCTTCAGCCAGATGATAGTGAATCTGTGGAACTCATTGCTTCACAAGACTGTGGAGGCCAAGTCGTTGAGTGCATATAAGACAGAGGTAAACAGGTCTTGATTAATAAGGGATCAACGTTTACGAGGAGAAGGCAAAGAATGGGGTTGAGAAACATATTTGATTTGATTTGGTTTGATTTTATTTGATTTGATTTAATTTATTACTGCCATGTACCGAGGTACAGTGAAAAGTGTTGACTTATGTGTTTTACAGGCAGATAATACGATACAAGTGCATCAGGATAACAGAACAGAAGTGTTACAGCTAATGAGAAGGTGCAGACAGAGATCAACATTAACATTTGAGAGGTCCATTCAAAAGTCTGATAACAGCCGGAAAGAAACTGTTCTTGAATCTGTTTGAATGTGTATACAAATTTTTATATCTTCTGCCCAATGGAGTGGAGGAGAGTATAACTGGTCATGACCAAATGGTGCAGTAGATTTGATGACCAAATGGTGCAGTAGGCTTGATGACCAAATGACCTAATTCTACTCCTATATCTTATGGTCTTATGGACTCATTCAGTATTAATATCAGCTAGGATCATAATAAGTTTGGAGCTTGTCATGCGTCAAGTATTGGTGAATTCTCAAAGAAATGAGGATTTGGAGGTGCTGAGTGTAGGAACAAGAGTTGCTGTGAAGAATATTACACACGTTAGAAAGTAAAATGGATTTGACTGTTGTCAAGACTTCTGGAAGTACAAAATATAACAGTGGATGACTTCAATTATTTGATGCTATGCTGCAAAACTTCATAAAAAAATTGAAAATAGTGATAAAAGCAGGATGTAAAAAAGATGATCAGATTAAATTTATCCAGCATTTAGCTTAAAAGGAGAGACACCTGGATTTGATGTATCGCAGCTAGAATTAATTAAACTTCAGTTGCAAATGAAAGAAATATGAATTGGAGAAAAAAGAAAAAGAGACAAGAAATGGAAAGAGAGAGATTTTACTGAGCTTGGAGAAGATTTGTAGCTCAGGTTGAGGCTCTGGATGTAAGTTTGCTCACTGAGCTGGAAGGTTCATTTTCAGACATCTTGTCACCACACTAGGTAGCATCATCAGTGAGCCTCTGGTGACGAACTGGTGTTATGGCTCATGTTCTATTTATGTATTTAGGTTTCTTTGGGTTGGTGATGTCATTTCCTGTAGTGATGCCATTTGCTGTGTTGGTGGTGTTATTTCCTGTTCTTTTTCTCAGAGGGTGATAGATCTGATCCAAATCAATGTGTTTGTTGATACAGTTCCGGTAGGAATGCCATGCTTCTACGAATTCTCCTGTGTATCTCTGTTTGGCTTGTCCTAGAATGGATGTGTTTGTCCCAGTTAAAGTGGTGTCCTTCCTCATCTGTATGCAAGGATACTAGTGACAGTGGGTCATTAGAGAGACTTTAAAAATTTGAACCCGCAAAGGAGGGAAAAGGAAAAAAGAGAAGTGGAGAAAAAATACTTAAATTGTAAAGATAAGAGAAGGCAAAAGAAAGATGAAAGGAAATGTTAAGGCTTGAACTCCAGAGGGAGAGTCAGAGCAAGCTCATACTTTCCAAAAACAGAAAGAAATTCAACTTCTAATCCTTTAAAGCCTTTCTTATCATCTACATTCACATATTTTGAATTAGTGTAGCTCCAACAACACTATAAAAATTTGACACCATAGAAGAGAGAGTAGCTTTCTTGTTTGGCCCTCTATTTATCACCGTAAGTATTAGTTCTGTCCACCAAAGTTGCACAGTAGCTGGAGTATGTAGCATCTACAAAATGCAGTGCAACACAAAGACAATCACCTGAGTGATCCCATCCAAGTCAAATCTATCCGAACTACAAGTCATGGAAATTCATTGTCATTCTTTCATTGGCAATGGTTCAAAATCTCTTGATAACAGCCCTATGAGTGTGCCTTCAGTACTACAGATACAGTTCAAGAAGACAGGCCCACCTTCTTCTCATGAGAAACAAGATATCAACAATAATTAGTCATCCTGCCAATGATACCACATCCGAGGAACAACTAAAATGAAAACGTTTTGATACTGTTTCATTTATCACTTTAGACACTAACAATATAATGACACCTCTCACCTTGAGTATATCAGTGAATTACATGTACCTTAAGTCAAACAGGACAAAATTAATGTCTGACAGTTCTGGCTATTACCCCATTTACCATCTCAAACAAATGGCAGGAATTTGAATCAGTGAACTCAATATTGTTTGTTAAAAAAATTGTGAGCAAAAGTAAAGTAGAAGCATCTTTTCAGATATGGATTTCACTCATTAGAATTTGGACTTTAAGAATTAACAATTTCATTAGGATAGTGCTCTGTTAAATGAGTGACAATTGTTTGCAATTTTTTGATATTTAGAAAATGATGATAATTGTGAGATTCTGTCTTTCTTCAGGAGATTGGTAGATCACCAAGACTTAGCTGGAATAACAAGGACTGCAGATGCTGGAAACCAGAGTCCAGATTAGAGTGGTGCTGGAAAAGCATAGCAGGTCAGGCAGCATCCGAGAAGCAGACCAAAGGGGTAGCCATGGGCACCTGTATGGGCCCCAGCTATGCCTGTCTCTTTGTTGGCTACATAGAACAATCCAACTTCTGTAGTTACACTGTCACCACTCCCCACTTCTTCCTCCGCTACATTGATGACTGTATTGGCGCCACCTCGTGCTCCCACCAGGAGGTTGAGCAATTCATCAACTTCACCATCACATTCCACCCCGACCTTAAATTCACCTGGACCATCTCTGACACCTCCCTCTCCTTCCTGGACCTCTCCATCTCCATTAATGATGACTGACTTGACACTGACATTTTTTACAAACC
>NC_057716.1:60245540-60248949 GCF_004010195.1 Chiloscyllium plagiosum
TGTACACTCAGCTGACTTGGTAGTTTTAGAAAACAGGTATGATTTCTTCTGAAGTGACTGGTTCCCCTGAAGTGAACGAGAAAATAACTTCAAAAATCAAAAGAACTGTGGATGTTGGAAACAAGAAACAAAAACAGAAATTACTAGAAATACTCAGCAGCTGTGGAGAGAAACCAGAGTTAACATTTTGGATCCACTGACCCTTCTTCAGAATTCAATGAGTTCAATGAGTTCTTAAATACAGCGAGAAGCAAGAACATTCACACTGCACCTGTGGTCATAGAACAGTAACACACCAGGCGAAAAGCGTACTGATGAGATCAAAGGACGAAGCCACCTCAAAACAGCGCATTTGAAATAAATCAGCTGAGGCTGAGGAAATGTTAACAGCTAAATTACAACACTGCTCCAAAGGTGGACCCAACTAAAGTAAAGTTTCAGGTAGATGGCCACTCCTGGATATGGGGGTAGATACAGGTGCCATGTATTCTGGTCAGCATGGATGAGTTGGATCGAAGGGTCTGTATCCATGCTGAATGACTTCATGAATGAACGTTTAGGAAACTCTAATGGGGCATCTTGCCTTTAAGCCTGCAAGACATCAAAGCTAGACTGGCCACTTACATTGGGGAATCCAGGAACTGTGTCACCACAAGGAGGTGCTGGAAGTATTAAAAAAAACAGAAAGGTGGGAAAAGTCCAGAAGACAGAGTAGCAGAAATTCAGCCCATCAAGTCTGCTCCACCATTCAATCATGTTACAACATGGGGTAAACTCCCCTGCTTAATTTAAAACCAGCAACACAGAAAAGATTTATCCCGTGCAGTAATCTGTAAAAATTCGAGTGGTTGTGGAACATGTAAAGTAAAATTAACAACTTTCTTAAAGTATAACAGAGAATAATTAACGAATGACTATTTACAATTACTTTATCTAACCTATATTTTACTTTCCCTTATATAATACTATAAGGGAATACTATAAGTCTGATAAAACTCCCAACTAAGGTTTACAAAACAACACTTCTTATTTAAGGTGAAGGGTGATGTCAGGGGTGGGTTCTTTACCCAGAGAGTGGTGGGGGCATGGAATGCGCTGCCTGTGGGAGTGGCAGAGTCAGAATCTTTGGTGACCTTTAAGCGGCAATTGGATAGGTACATGGATGGGTGCTTAAGCTAGGACAAATGTTCGGCACAACATTGTGGGCCGAAGGGCCTGTTCTGTGCTGTATTGTTCTACCTTCTATAGTATATCTCATATTTTATTCCCTGTTATTAAATGTTTTATCTTTTGTGTTAAAGGTTACCTGTTGACTGTTGAGAATGTATTCAGTAACTGACCTTTGTAATTAAAAAATTCACATCAGTGTCCACCAAGCCAGATTTCACACTGTGGTCTTACTTATCCAGCACTAATGTCAGCCAGGATTGTAACACTCATTACACCTTGCCTGTTTCCAATGAGGATGGAAGTTGGGATTCCAAAGCAGAGGGAACTAATTTTTAACATGTTTCAATATTGATATAACTGGCTGCACCAACTGCTTCTTCTTTACTTAAACTGGAAAGGGAATGACTGAAATTTACAGGCTTCTCATTTTCAATATTATTTTCAGAGCTCAGACAAAGGAAGCAGCAAATCATAAACATCAAGGGAAGGTGACTCATGGTTTAGGATAAGTGAAGGGATGTGGCCTTAGCAATGAGTGCCATTGCCAATAATTTCTGTACATCTCAATATTGATTGATATTTCACATCAGCCAGGATTAGTCACAAATTGATCTAAAACAATATTTTTAAGCAAGTCTCACATTTCCACTGATTTTATTTCCCTCTGTTGAAAAACAGGAAATATTTCTCTCAAATGTCTAAAAGATATGGGAAGATCTTTTGTTCTCCCTTCTTTCTCCTGAAAATATTCCATCTCTCATCAACCACCTTGAAGGAATGCATGAAAGATACAAACATGCGTTTGCTTATTTCTTGTATTTGTTGTCTCTCTTCATGGATTGTATTCTAAAACCTGGTTTCCACCCTGTGTAATAGCAAATATCGGGCATTCTTATGGAAGTTGTCAACACAATTTGAATAGGTTTCATGGAGAAGCATTGAGAAATGAAGAAACAGCAGGGGATTTCCAGCTACAGGTTGGTCAGGAAATTGTCTCCATCATTTTAGTGTCAGACCCTTTTAGAATTAGACCCTTTGGTTCCTGCTGCTCAAATGCAGTTGTCAATCATTAACATTGAAAATACTTTAAGCTGTGTCCTGAAATATCAATGAACACTGAACTTTTACTTTTGTTTTACTTTACTTTCTGTACATCAAAAAGTGCAACTATTGCAAAGACCAGAGAGATCTATTGCTTCAGTAATACCCAGCCAATCTTCAACAACTACACCATTGCAACTCATTCTCGCACATGGAAAACCAATACTTTCCCCAAGTAAAGGATACTGTGGGCAATCATAAGATTCAATCACACAAAACATGATTGAAGGTTGCGTGACCAGCTATTGTTGAACATATTCCTGCAGTATCATCACAATACTTCCTGCCTCCAACTGTCCCATTCTTATGCTACTGCCATTGGTCACTTGACTGAACTGCCTTCTCATACCAACTAGCAAGTGAATAGACTTTTAATTATTTGATTCTTGATTGTCAGTTTACCAACCCACAAAAGTAATAAACAAGCAAGTTGAAACAAAACTATTAAAGCATTTTTAAGGCTTTTTTTTCTCTCCCTTTTGCTTGCTTGCAGTATTCTTCTGGAGAGTAATATTTGATTTATGCAGAAGTAAAGTTGGAAGCAATTTCTATGACAATTTGGAAATGACTGTCTTCATTGAATGAGAGACAAACAATGGAGTTGGTGACCATTTGATGTCATCTGTCACAATGGCTATGCAGATAACTCTTGTTGTCTGTGACAGCTCCTGAATGATCTTGAACATAAATCACATCAACAGAGAACCAAAGCATATTTATTGTTTCTGACATGACAGCTATACCTACTGCCTCAGGTATATAATTTACAATTGTGGAATGTGTTCTTAAAAGAAAATCTCAGCATTCATTAAGCTGAAATAAGGAATTCCTATCTACTGAGATTATTGAGCTTCTTCCTTTTGATACCAAGAAACACTTGAGCTGAAAAATGTGTTGCTGGAAAAGCGCAGCAGATCAGGCAGCATCCAAGGAGCAGGAGAATCGACGTTTCGAGTGTAAGCCCTTCTTCAGGAATGAGGAGGGTGTGCCAAGCAGGCTAAGATAAAAGGTAGGGAGGAATGAGGAGGGTGTGCCAAGCAGGCTAAGATAAAAGGTAGGGAGGTGGGACTTGGGGGAGGGGCATTGGGAATGCGATAGGTGGAAGGAGGTTAAGGTGAGGGTGATAGGCCGGAGAGGG
>NC_057716.1:60249201-60283528 GCF_004010195.1 Chiloscyllium plagiosum
AAGTTGAAAGGTAGGGAGGAGGGACTTGGGGGAGGGGCGTTGGGAATGCGATAGGTGGAAGGAGGTTAAGGTGAGGGTGATAGGCAAGAGAGGGGATGGGGGCGGAGAGGTCGGGAAGAAGATTGCAGGACAAGAAGGCAGTGCTGAGTCCGAGAGTTGGGACTGAGATAAGGTGGGGGGAGGGGAAATGAGGAAGCTGGAGAAATCTGCATTCATCTCTTGTGGTTGGAGGGTTCCTTGGCAGAAGATGAGGCGCTCTTCCTCCAGGACACACTTGGTGACAATTAAACCCTAAAAATTACTTGAACACTAAAAAGTGAAATTATAAATACTGAAAATCTGGAAAAATAGTTCAAGTTATCCAAAAAACACAGATGACCAATCAACATTTTATTTAACGGGAATTTTTTTTTCCAGAAACTACTTAAAGTCTTCCTGTTTGCCAGCATTTTCCCTGTTAAGTAGTCTATTGTCGAGCAAATGACATTTTTAGTACAAATTTGTCCTTTTAAGAGATTGACAAAAATAGATTGTTTCTACATATGTTAAAAGTCTTATTTCTGTTATTTGTTCATTTTCAGTCCATGGGGAATATATAAAATGAATTTTGCAACATCACTTCATAGGTAACCTTGGCTTGGCCAAAAGCCAAAAGTGGGGAGCTGAGAGGGTTAAGTTAGATAAAGGTTAAAGCTTTAGCCATATCGTCCATAATAAAGAAGGTAACAAAGTACTTGGGAACTGGCAAAGAAAGACATCTGGACTGTTAAGGTTATTGGCTTGAAGCCATGATACCAAAGGCCTTGAATAGAAATAGACAATGCCCACAAACACATGAAAAACAAAGATAACATGCAATATATTGATGTAGAAGAGTGAGAATTGTAATTGTAATTGTAATATGCATACTGTAATCTTTATAAGGCTTAAAGGAGTTCTGTAATTTGTCAGAGCAAGCTTTGAACTCATATATTAAAGTTTCTCTCCATGTGTGATGAAATAAACAAACATTATTTGTTCTCTTGCAGTCTTTTATCAATTTTTCCAGTACCCCTACATAATTAAATATGACAAAACTGTCACTTTCTTATTTATCCATTTTTACTACTGGCCACGTGAAAATGTAAATTGTACTTTGCAACAAAAGAAGATATCACTGAAGGAAACTCTTCAGCCATTTAATCAAAAGTACAAATGAAAGTTTATCTTACAAAGTCATCTAATCTTTAAATATCTGCTGTAAGAAAAAAAGGTATATTTCTAAAATTTGTTTCATTAACTTGAATATATCTTGTAAATGTCAGCCGGATAAGTTTACTCTGTCTTGAAATGGCTAAGAATGATGAATTTATATTTGAGAGTTCAAATAATCCGAAACAAATTTCTCACTTAATGTCCAGTTATGATTCACAATCCTTCCAGTAGTCCTTAAAACAACATTTTGTTCAAATCCTGATATAATTCTTTTAGATTTATCCAGTTGCCTAATTACAATCAATAACCAAGAACTGTGACTTCAAGTTTTCAGTTTAAGTCCTCAAATTAAAAGTTGGAAAAATTCCTAATCCCTTGATGGAAATATCTCACAAGCGAGAAAAGAGTGACAGAGGAGTGAAAAAATCTCTTTCATTTGACGGCAGTAAAGAACTCTATGCAATTTAAGCTGTATTGGTTATAGTGACTGATGGATGTTAAGAACAAATGTAAGTTGGAGGACTAGTACAAGTAAGGTATTCTGTTAAAGGGATTGTATGATTGCTATCACGGAACTAACATTACATCGTATTGACAAGCTGCGAAACTTGCGTAAATAATGACAACAATGGTACGTACACATGTATTAATAGAATTACTTATGCATATGAAACTGCTATAAATTGTGCAGATATCTACATAAACCAAGCATGGGCCATGCTGGCATATTTATGTCCTTGTACTAATTTAATTTCAAAGCTTTAACCTATCGATGATACACAATTTCCCAAGATTCTTATAAAATATATTTGTAGATTACAAATCTAATTTCAAAATGATGTGTCATAAAATTTGAAGAATCTTGCAACATTCTAACATTTTTATATGCTGAAATGATATTATTTTTATCTAGGACTTATTTTGCATTTATCCATTGTAAGTAATGAATGCCCAGGCAATTATTACCTCAATAATATTGCCCCAATAATATTACCCCAATAATATTTCCTCAATAATATTAAATGAACAGTTGAGGGGAGGGTTAAAGCATTCAGATTTTTGGTCTAAAATTCCCTCTCTTTATAATTAAATTTTCCAGTGTACATTATGTTGACACATATCTTAAAGTGAAAATGAAGCCAATCTACTACTTAAAAAATCCTACAGATGGAGCTTTGTGTGCGTATCACAGTCTTTGCTTTTATATTCATTGGGATATGAGTAATTTAGCTTGTTGTTAACAATAAAATGAGAAGAGCATACAAAAAAACAAGCATCACTGTTCTGGAGTCTTGATACCCTTCATAAATATGGATAGTGAAAATAACCAACTCCGTATCAGAAATGGAATTGTGCTGCTAGTTATTTAATAGATTATGATTGGAACAGTGCAACAGTAATTTCTTAGCAGAAGTTAACTTCCATGACAATAACAGAAACAAATACATAATACTCGAAGAAAATGTGTGCAGAAAACTAAATTATAAAAAGGGATAATAACATTCTTGTTTGATAAAGAGTGTACAGGAGCAAATAGATAATGCTAAATTTAAACAAGATAACATAAGTCTCAGACCCCAGAAAATGTGTGCAGTGAATGCTTTATTATAGTGTTAGGCAATACGTATTGTAGATTCAGCTGTTTGTTAGCAGTGATGAAAAAAAATTGTTGTTGGGTAAAATATGAGAGTTTTTTTTATTTTTCCAGTTGTGCAGAAACAAGGAAGTGAAGTTAATTAGAAGCTTTTAAAACAAATTATGAAAGAAATATGGTGAACAAGTCAACTCGTCTAATCAAGGATTTGGTGATAAAGTCTTCTATTCAATTAATATCAGTGAATGAGAAAAGAAGTTTGAAAAACTGCTCCATGCAAAATGTAGTTGTAATTGTCAGAATGCTTTGTTTCAGGAAGTACAGTCATAGAGTCATACAGCATGGAAACAGACCATTCAGTAGAACCAGTTCATGCAGATCATAATCCCAAACTAAATTAATCCTACCTGCAAGTACGTGGTCCATATCCCTCCAAATGCTTCTTATTCATGTGCTTATCTACATCTCTTTTAAATGTTCTAACTGTACCCGCATTTCCTCTGCAAGTCTATTCCACACACAATCCACTCTTTGTGTAAAAAAATTGAAAATAATAAAAATAGTTGAAGCCAAGGTCATTGCTACATTTAACATAAAAGTGATTAAATGGATTGAAGCAGAGGAAGATTAGCAGAAGAAAGCAAAGCAATAAGATTAGTTCTGAATTGCTCCAGCAGAGAGTGATGCAAACAAACAGTTTGGATTTTATGGGCCCAATATCAAAGAACAGTGAGATGTTCACCACTGTTGAGGATCACAATGGCACTTATGGTATACATTTTCAGAAGGGCTGGGAATCATATAAACCACCTGCAAGCACAGATATAACACTGACATCATCTGTAAGCTGACCTGTTCAAGTTTCCTGATGAAAGGCTTATGCCCAAAATGTTGATTCTCCTGCTCCTCGGATGCTGTGCTTTTCCAGCACCACACTCTTAGATTCTGATCGCCAGCATCTGTAGTCCTCACTTTCTCCCTGTTCAAGTTTAGCCTGGAGTCAGTAGTTCTTTATATGGGGCTTGTACATGTTTTGAAGTCTTTTCTTATTTACACTGTCAACTCTATTATGCTCCTGTCAAATGTCTGTTACAGATCAAGGAGTCAAAATGACTGCAACAGAATATTGAGCTTGCAGCAGTTAACACTCTTGATGTGCATAGTGCTTATATGGTAATGGTTTATATAAATGATTTGGACGTGAATGCAGCAGGGGTTAATCAGCAAGTTTGCAGATGACACAAAAATTGATGGTGTATTAAATAGTAAGGAGGATAGCTGTAGATTAGGTGGACATGGTGGTCAGGTCAGATGGACTGATCAGTGGCAAATGGAATTAAGTTTCAATAATTATGAGGTTATGCACTTGGGCAGGTCAAACAATGCAAAGGGAATACATGATGGGAATACACGTAGGACCCTGGGAAGCATTGAGGATCAAAGGGACCTTTGTGTGTGTGTACACAGGTCCCTTAAGTTATCAGGGCAGGTAGATAAGGTGGCTAAGAATGCATAGAGGTATACAGTTTAAGAACAGGGAGGTTATGCTTGGAACTGTATAAAACATTGGTTAGATCACAGCTGTGTGGTTCTGGAATCCAGAATTATAAGAGTGATGCGACAGCACTAGAGAGGGTGCAAAGGTGATTTACCAGAATGTTGCCTGGGCTACAGAGTTTAGTTTTGAAGTGAGATTGGATAGACTGGGATTATTTTCCCTAGAACAGAGGAGGTTGAGAGGTGATGTGATTAACATGTATAAAATTATGAGGGTCAC
Source organism: Chiloscyllium plagiosum (assembly GCF_004010195.1). Taxonomy (NCBI): domain Eukaryota; kingdom Metazoa; phylum Chordata; class Chondrichthyes; order Orectolobiformes; family Hemiscylliidae; genus Chiloscyllium; species Chiloscyllium plagiosum. The sequence continues at coordinate 60,253,767 of NC_057716.1, forward strand.
AGATTTCGCAGACAGGAGAAACCTTTCCCCTTGATTAAGGGATCATTGACCAGGGGCATAGATTTAAATTAAAGATATAAAAAGAAGCAGATTTAAGGTAAGGGAGAGAAGGTTTAGAGGAGATGTGAGGAACAACTTTTGCATCCAGAGGATGGTGGGAATTTGGAACTCACTGCTTATAAAACTGATAGAGGCAAAAACTCTCGTAATATTTAAAAAGTTGTTAGAAGTGCACTTGCAATGCCAAGGCATACAAGACTATGGGCTAAATGCTGGGAAATGAGATTAGAATAGTGAGTTTTTTTTTACCAGTATGGGTGCAAAGGGCCAAAGGGTCTTTTTCTGTGCTAGATCTCTTATGCCTTGATAACTCCATCAGTGATGCCAGCCCATTTGCAATGCACCAGTGACCATTTTGGTGTTCACAGAAATCACTGCTGCTGAAAACCAAACATTGTATGATATGGAAATGCCCCCTGGAGGATTCTTCACTAGTGATCTCACCAAACTACTTTGTAAACTGGCAGAAAACAATACCATACCAATATAGATTAATTGCCAATAACAACTGCTGAATTTTATGTCAAAGAGCCCATTTGGGTGAATCTTGTTCCACTGTATTTAACAACTCCATAATTTCAAGAAGACACTGGCAGTACTGGGAGTGAGGATATTGGCACAGGGAGCACTATCACAAAAGGTAAATAGAACATAAGAACCCATGAACATACAACAAGGAATGAGAGTAGGCCACTAAGCCCTTTGAGTCTGGTCCACCATTCAATGAAAGCATGGCTGATCTGATACTGACATCAACTCTACATTCCTGCATATCCCTGATAATGTCACTGTTCTATTAAATTATGTGAAAAATCACATGACATCAGGTTATTGTCCAACAGATTTATTTGAAACTACAATCTTTCAGAGCCCTGCTCCTTCATCGGCTAGCTAACTTGGATTTTAAAAGACTGTGGTTCCAAATAAACCTGTTGGACTATAACCCGGTGTCATGTGATTTTTGACTTTGTCCACCTCAGTCCAACACTGAGACCTTCATATCAGGCAGTGTGAAAGTACAAAAATCATAGAATGAATAAAGAAAAAGAAGTCTTCTCTTTCCCACAGAATCTGCTGATTTGCAGAGCTTATCTCTCCAAGAAAATACCATCTATCCAAATATCCATCATAGGAACTAGATCTGACTTCTTGTTAACCTCATCTCTTCAGTGACATGAACATCAAACTATGGGCCCCAAAGAAATACCATGGAACTTATATCTTAGAGATGCCTTGGAGGAGCCTGTGTTGGACTGGGGTGTACAAAGTTAAAAATCACACAACACCAAGTTATAGTCCAACAGGCTTATTTGGAAGCATTAGTTTTCAGACCGCTGCTCCTTCATTAGGTGTTTTTCCATCTCATCACAACCACCTGATGAAGGAGCAGCGCTCCAAAAGTTAGTGCTTCCAAATAAACCTGTTGGACTATAATCTGGTCTTGTGTGATTTTTTAACTATATCTTAGATGTATTGTTTTGTTTAATCGGTGCCACTGTCTTGATCTTAGTATCTGTAATTTTTAATTATCAATTTTTTCCCTTTATACATAAAGAACCTTCAGTGATAGATTTGTAATGAACTAACCATTGAGCCACTTAAACAAGAAGCTTGACCGAGAAGTGGAAGTCTGATCTTTAGCCTGTTTATGTCACATGCATAGCATGTTATTGCTGCAGCTGGAGGCTTTTTTAAAAATTGATTCATTCAGCACTGACAGAGGTAGCGGTACTAGGTTTAAGGTGAGGATTAAGTGGTTTAGAAGAGATCTGAGAAAATATTTGTTCATCCAGAGGGTGGTAGAAATCCAGAATGTGCTGCCTGAGAGGGTGGTGGAGGCAGGTACTCTCACAACATTTAAGAAGCATGTGGATAAGAACTTAATATAAGAATGAACATTAGGGCAACATGGTGGCTCATTTTTTAACACTGCTGCTTCACAGCACCAGGCACCCAGATTTTTCACCATGTCTGTATGGAGTTTGCATGTTCTTCTGAATGCGTTCCCTTCAGATGTTCCAGTTTCCTGCCACAGTCCAATGATGTGCAGGTTAGGTGAATTGGCCATGCTAAATTGCCCAAGGATGTATAGGTTAGGTAGATGAGCCATGGAAAATACAGGGTTATGGGGATGTGGTGGATCTGGGTGGGATGCTCTTCAGAGGGTCAGTGTGGACTTGATGGGCCAAATGGTCTGCTTCCATATTGTGGGGATTCTATGAATATGGACACAGAGGCTATGGACCAGATGCAGGTGAATGGGATTAGTGTAGTTTGGTGTTTGCTGGTTAGCAGAGACATGGTGGGGCAAAGGACCTGTTTTCATGCTATATGACTCTAAATGGAGTGAGAGTGACTGCGCTTGACATCAATGTCGCATCTGATGGAGCGTAGCATCAAGGAACCCGAGCATAACTGAAATCCATGTGAATTAGGGGAAAACACTCTTCTGCTTGGACTTATATCTGGCACAAAAGAGGATGGTTGTGTTTATTGAATGTCAGTTATCACAGCTTCAGGACATCTTTGCAGGAATTCCTCATGGTAATATCCTAAGCCCAACCATCTTCAGCTGCTTCAGTAAGACCTTCTCTCCTTCATAATATCAGAGATGGAATGTTCGCTGATGACTCCAGTATCTTCAGCACCACTCACAACCCCTGACATACTGCAGCAGTGCATGGTTAAATATCTAGTGGTAAGTAACATTTGCATGATACACGTGCCAGGCAATGATCAGCTCCAACAAGAGAGAATCTCAAGGAAGAACTGCCCTTCACATTCAATGACATTTCCATTACTGAATCCGCTATTATCAACATCCTGGGGGGTTATCATTGACCAGAAACTGAATTGGACTCATCATTTCAATATCATGGTTACATGAGCAGATCAAAGGTTGTGAGGAAATCTTCTTCTGACTCCCCAAAGTCAGTCATTCATCTACAAAGCACAAGTCAGGATGTGATGAAATATTCCCCACTTGCCTGGATCAGTGCAGTGCCAACAACACTCAACACGGTTGACACCATTGAAGAAAAGATTACAGTGGTGCTGGAAAAGCACAGCAGGTCAGGCAGCATCGAAGGAGTAGGAAAATCGACTTTTCGGGCAAAAGCCCTTCATCAAGAATGAAGGGCTTTCATTCCCAATGAAGGGCTTTTGCCCAAAACATTGATTTTCCTGCTCCTCAGGTACTGCCTGATCTGCTGTGCTTTTCCAGCATCATTCTAATCTAGACTCTGATTTCCAGCATCTGCAGTCCTCACTTTTGACTTGGTGATACACTACCACATAACAAATAGAACAAAAGCCAGATTTAATTCTACGATCTGATTTGACCAATAGTATCATCAGCTGGGATCATGACGCACATAGTATAAGAATCCTAGATGTTTACGGCAGAGGAGACCACTCGACCCATCATGTCAAAACTAGCCAACAAAGATCTGATTACACTAATCCCACCTGATGTGCTTTTCCTGCACCACTCTAATCCAGACTCTGGTTTCCAACATCTTCAGTTCTTGTTTTTACCATTGAAGAAAAAGCAGGCTGCTTGATTGACATCACATCCACAAACATCCACTCCCTCCACCACCAACACTCAGTATCAGCAACGTGTACCATCTATAAGATGCAGTGCAGAAATTCTCTAAGGCTCCTTCCAAACCTATGACCATTACGTTCTATAAGGAAAAGGGAGCAAATACATGGATATACCATCATTTGCAAGTTTCTCTTGAAGCCACTCATGATCCTGTCTTGAAAATATATCAAAATTCCTTCGTTGTTATTGGAGCAAAATTCTGGAACTACCTCCCTAACAGCACCATGGATGTGCCATATAGACTACAACAGTTTAAGAAACTAACATTACCTTCAGAACTGCATTTATTACCCAGGAATGGGTATACATTTTTAATGCATTTTTAAAAAGCCTCCACTGTAACAAAACAGTGTGGCCAGAGAGCAGATGACAGCACTTATACATTGAGTATGATGAAATTTCTCTTCCTCCCTCATAAAATCAGTCAAAAATACAAATGACAAATGAAACTTGTGGCACTTTAATTTTGCAACAAATATACATTGCATGACTTTTAAGGCAGTTATTGCTGAAAGACATAAACTTCTTTATGCAAGTCCCTGAATGCAATTTTTTGCTAATTAGCTATTTTTCCACTTTGTAAACTGCAAAGATGAGAAATTTCCACGACTGAGCAGAATGGAATTTCACGCTATTATCTTTTTTCCAACCTGCACCAATAACAAAGCTGGGAGCAATGCTCGGGGAATCTGGCCAGTCAGACTTGCATTAGCCTGGATCCCCAGCTGCTGTCATTCATCCAGTTGGCAGGCATGTTCCACTGCTCTGCACTTGATTGAACCATTGGGTTCTGTTTTGTTTGTGATTGAGGTTTTGGGATTGTCAAGGCACCCAAAGGAATGATGATTCAGTCCAGAGAATTTTCAGCAAGAAGTCTTTACTTACATCTTGATTCAAGCACTCAAACAAACTTCATACAATATTAGAGCTTCTGTTTCCGTCTCAACCTTGCTACTGAATTACAATACTCAAATCATTACTATCACCATTAGCAGCATGTATGAACCTGATGTTAATCCCATTACTCTAAATCTTCCTCCAAGTCTTTCACCCCAATATGTTTACTTCCTAGAATTTTACCTCACTCCCAGAAAGGCTTGGACCTCAGGGTTAGAACCCGTGGTAAATGAAGAAGTCAGGAGGATGAGGTCTTGTGCTTCTTGTTTGGGAATCTCATATTTGTGATTATATACTTATATACTTTCTATATCACATATTGCCATCCAGAGGCACGCTAAGAAAACTACATCTTGTCTTCAATCTCCATAAATATTATTAGATAGCTTCCTGAAGAACCCTGAACAAGAGTCACTGTACACAAAATCATAACTCTGATTTCTCTCCACACATGCTGCCAGACCTGCTGAGCTTTTCCAGAACTTTCTTTTTCGTTTCTGATTTCCAGCATCTGCAGTTCTTTCGATTTTTAAAACTTTAAAGGAAACTTATCAAACTAATGTAAAATTTTGGGAGGTAATAGTGTAATCCCCGCTTTATTCACCACCACAAAAGATCTCACAGGTTCTAGTCAACATTACATGCTTCCTCTCCAAGAACCCTAGATGTGGATGTAACCACGAATATAAGGGCAGTAGGCAAGCTGGCTGGACCTGTTAAGTCTGCTTTATGCCCTTTTTGAAACCCATGAACATAAATAAATTACGTAACTAAGTGGCAGCTTCCTAGCGTGACACTGAAACAAAAACTAAACTTGAAAGGAAACTTACAAAATTAAATCAAATGTATTTCCTGACACTGATTCCAGCCCCTGTGGTGCTCTCTGATCATAGGAGTTTTAAGAGTCCCAATGGACAGTGGTGTCTGTGGAAACTCTGCAAAAGATATCACCAAAGTAGAAGGGCAAGTAGTCAGGTCTAGCAAACCCTTTAAACACCCTGCTCTGCAACTGTTAAATTTTTCTTTTCATCTACTTCAATGGAACAAGTCACTAACGTATTGCCAGAGGTTACAGCATGAGAGACAATATTCTGTATGACAATGGCTGACCAAGGCATTCGTGATTGGGAATCAAATCTGAAGTATTTGGCTCAGAGACTGGGACACTATCGCTGTGCCACAAGACTTCCGATACCATTCCTTATATTTGATCAAAGGATATAATCAATCAATACCTTTCATTTGTATTTCTGAGTCCTTGATCTTACAATGAGGGTATGTGGGTGTTTAAGAGGAAGATCACTTAGTGAACTTTACAGACTCTCCTCACTGAAGACGAACCAATGAGGGCCTGTACCATCTGTTTTTTGCCTTTGTTTATCAAGATAGTAAAAGTTCCATGCACTTTATTAACTCTTTTTTTGGCATGCCCCACCATCTTCAGAGATTTTGCACAAATATGCATTGATTTCACTTTTCTTTCCTGGCTTGAAAAAAATCATGTATCTGTATTGTCTCTCCTAATTCTTTCTTCCAAAAAGGAATATCTCATGCTTTTTTGCACTAAATTTGATCTGCCATGTGGTCACCCATTCCACCAGACTGTTAATATCTCCTTGAAATTTATCACGACCTTCCTAATTATTTATTACACTTCCAAATGTTGTACTGTATGAACAAGACAGCAAAGAGTTGACAGTATGTAGTTAGGGAATTGGCATTGTTAATTAACAGGGTAATGACATGCTATAGTGATATTTAGCTTGTGAGGGAATTGGTCACAATAGTAGGAATCATGTAGCTTGCTGGGTCTGAAAAGATGGAAATAGAGCAGTTGAGACATGCATCAGGGGTGAAATTGCAGGAACATGGAAAAAAGATTGAATCAGAAAAATATGTTCCTCAGAATGGAAAGAAATTGGAGCTAAAGACAACAGACAGGTTGAGGGCCATAGATGGAGCTGTGAGCAGATAAATGAACAAAAAGAGCATAAAGATATGGAGAGTGATAGCTAATATAGAGCATGAACCAAGATGCATCATTTTAGAGAAATCTAATTAGCACTTACTGGTTACTTACTTAGTTTGGAAATAGCAGTTCTCCAAAATCATTAATTAAATACAATGTTAATTATTAATTTAAAATATTCCTTACAGATGTTCCAAAACAGCTTTTCTCAATTATCTACATTGGTATGGGCTTGCTTGGAGGAGGAATAATGAAACAGAGAACTGGCTTGGATGTGAAGCCATCTCAAGAGCAGAGTCAGGCATTTAGGATGCTGTGAATTAAAATGTAGCATTTGCCATGAATATAAAAAGAATCCTGAAATGATGACTGCCAACAAGTAGTGAGGACAGATTCCCGTTAGGAATGAGCTATTTTTGAATGAAGGTGAAATGCAGTCTTGAATCCTGAAAACTTGTTGAGCAGTGAGAAGAAGAAAAATTTTGCCATGGCAGCCAAGGCTCATCATATTCCTAGGTGTCTTGGGGCCATCAATTAATGCACAGTAAAAGTCTCTCACTTGCATGGCAGTAAGTTCAGATTTCACGAGAGCTGCTGAATTTGTTACAACAGCAAGCTGACCTGACATAACTTTATCCTGAGCTTTCATTACACCACACAGATGATGGAAGATTGATGCCTGTGCTGCAATGGAAGTTCAGACATCAAATGTCAAAATTGCAACAAGGTTGAGACCATAAGCATGCAAAACATAATTGGGTACAACGACTATATTGGAAATGATGGGGTCAATCTCTGTACAAAACCCTGCGCTAGGTTGGTTCTGAACATTTCCACACCCCTTGATGGAGACTGCATGACAGGTGTCGCATGACACCATGTATTTGATGTGTATATCATCAATTTCTTTCTGAGTCCGTCTCAATGAAGTCCTCACTTGTCTGCTGCAGACAAATATATATGTAACCATATCCTCTGGCAAGCAGACAAGCTTTAACCTTGTCCCCATCTATCTAGGTACTGTTGCCTCCAAAGAAAATCAGCCTGTTCTCCAAGAGTCAGAAAGATGATTCAGTGTATCTGGGTAATGCGACTGTCATAGTTGAATAGCTAGAGGTGTATGCAAGCTTCTATTTGTGGGTGTGAGGCCTACAGCAGTACAAGTGTAAGGTAAGATAAGGTGAATGTTAGTCATGATTTGAGTAGAGATTGCCAGTTGCTGAATGAGGGTAGCATAATGCATTCCACAGTATGTGAGGCTTAAATCCTCCAACAGATTATAAGAATTGCTAAGCACCACTACTATGAAGTGGCAGTGGCTCAGTGAAGCACAAATCTATTGTTATTTCCCAAATGACAGCATTCATTGTCCCATCACGTCAGTGTCTTTGCTGTGGCCAGTCAGTCAGCCAGCTGCTGCCTATGCCAAAGTATTGTAGATTGAAGCTAGGCCTTCTCGGGCCAGAGCTGCATAGGATCATCTTTCAAGACCAACTACAACCTGAGCCATTGAAAGTCATCAGCCTTCCACCAGCCTTGCTGGAGTACTGCACAGTAGAAAAAGAAGAGTAATTTTTATTTTAGCTACTTAGCTGAGTACTGTGGTGGTCAGTCATAGATTCACAGAGAGGGGTTCATATCACATCTTGGGAAATGGAAAGCTTGAATTGTGTTTGCTCATCTTGCTATCAAATAAGACAATCATGGACAGCTATGCAGAGAGGAATTCTATTTGTTACCTGTTTGTTTCCTCCTTCAATTCCTTCTCCACCTCACCTAAATGACTTATTGATGATTGCAAGCGTTGTGCCCTGATGAAGACTTGGTTTTGCAGCATGTGCAGAGGTGATCTCATTGAAACAGAGAAAGGTCTTACAGGGAGCAATACACTATATAAATGGAGGATGTTTCTCGGGGATCTAGAACTAATACAGTCTTGGAGGTAGGAGCATGCTAATTTGGATTTAGATAAGGACGAGTTTATTCTCTCCAAGGGCAGGGAATGTTTGGAATTCTCTACTTCAGAGGGCTGTGGAGGCTGGGTCATTAAGTATGCGCAGGACTACAATCAATAAATTTCTACATATAAAAACACAAAGGAACAATGCAGGAAAATGATCTTGAGCTAAGATCAATTGCAATCTCAATGAGTGGTAGAATAGGCTTGCATGGCTATATAGTCATGCTCCTGCTCCAATTTCTCATGTCCTTATCTAAGCTTTATTTCTCAAGCAATCATCACCAATGCATGCAGTACTCTGTCTAATTTCTCTTTGTTATACATGGTCTATTTGTTGCATTGCCCAGATCTTAAAAAGTAATATTGGTTGTGCCTAGTCTTTTCATATGCTATGCTAATGTTCTAAGCTGCTGTGCACAGCTGCAGTTTAGGCAGAGCACTGAAAATTATGAAGATCATTCAGGATTTAGATAGTTAGGAAATTGTTTTGTAGCCATAAAATAATTGATATCAAGAAGACAAACAAAAAATACATTCAAAGTTTGGGTGAAGATTTGTAGCTCGGGTGCTCGTTGTTGTGGTTCTGTTCGCCGAGCTGGAAATTTTTGTTGCAAACGTTTCGTCCCCTGTCTAGGTGACATCCTCAGTGCTTGGGAGCCTCCTGTGAAGCGCTTCTGTGGTGTTTCCTCTGGCATTTATAGTGGCCTGTCCCTGCCGCTTCCGGTTGTCAGTTTCAGCTGTCCGCTGTAGTGGCCGGTATATTGGGTCCAGGTCGATGTGTTTGTTGATGGAGTTTGTGAATGAGTGCCATGCTTCTAGGAATTCCCTGGCTGTTCTTTGTTTGGCTTGCCCTATAATGGTAGTTTTATCCCAGTCGAATTCATGTTGCTTGTCGTCTGTGTGTGTGGTTACTAAGGATAGCCTAAGAGAAAGACAACGGAACGAGGACATGCCGCAACCCAAAGGACTAGCCACACTACCATACATCAGGAGCATTTCAGAACTGACAGCCAGACTACTGCGACCACTAGGACTTATAACAGCACACAAACCAACAGCCACCCTCAGACAACAACTCACCAGAACGAAGGACCCGATACCCAGCATGAGCAAAACTGATGTAGTGTGCAAAATCCCATGCAAGGACTGCACAAAACACTAGATAGGACAAACAGGAAGACAGCTAACGATCCGCATCCACGAACATCAACTAGCCACGAAACGCCGCGATCAGCTATCCTTAGTAGCCACACACGCAGACGACAAGCAACATGAATTCGACTGGGACAAAACTACCATTATAGGGCAAGCCAAACAAAGAACAGCCAGGGAATTCCTAGAAGCATGGCACTCATCCACAAACTCCATCAACAAACACATCGACCTGGACCCAATATACCGGCCACTACAGCGGACAGCTGAAACTGACAACCGGAAGCGGCAGGGACAGGCCACTATAAATGCCGGAGGAAACACCACTGAAGCGCTTCACAGGAGGCTCCCAAGCACTGAGGATGTCACCTAGACAGGGGACGAAACGTTTGCAACAAAAATTTCCAGCTCGGCGAACAGAACCACAACAAAAAATAAATTATAGGAATGTCGGAACTACATTTCAAGTAAAACATGATTCACTAGAAAACGAAAGAGCCAATTATCAAGATTTGTGGGTGAAAGAAAGAGGAATTTAGTACCTATTAATTCTAAGAAAACACGTGAAAACACAACAGAAACCACGCACATACACAAATTCAGATCATAAGTTTAAAAGAGTGAGTGTCTGGTATAGCCAAGGAGAATAAAGACCACACAATTTAAAAGTCCTTCAAGCTCTTGTCGTGGTATAACCTGAGATCACAGTTGTTTAATTGGCAACTAGTACCCGCAGCAGTTGTGAGGTTTGTTTATTTCCCCAGTTTGATTCCTCAAGTCCATGAGGATCAAAGGGACCTTGATATGCATGTCCACTTGTCCTTTAAGGTGGTGGCTCAAATAGAAAAAAATGGTTAAGAATGCATATGATACTTGCATTTATTAGCCAAGATATAGAGTTTATGAACAGCAATGTTATGTTGGAGCTGAATTAAAAGTTGGCTAGACTACATCTAGAGTATTGTGTGCGGTTCTGTAATCCCCATTATAGGAGAGACGTGATTAGGCTAGATTGGGTGCACGGAGTTTTACAATAATGTTGCCTGGGCTGGAGCGTTTTAGTTATGAAGAGATTCTGGATTGACTGGGGTTGTTTTCCCTGGTACAGAGGAAGTTGAGGTTAAGATTAAGGTGTATAAAATTAGGGACATAGACATGATAGACAGGAAGGAAGATTTCCTCAAGGAACTTCTGGGGAATCAATGACTGGGCTATAGATTTAAGGAGTAAAGTGGTGCTGGAAAAGCACAGCAGTTCAGGTAGCATCCGAGGAGCAGGAAAATCAACGTTTTGGGCAAAAGCCCTTCATCAAAAATACAGGCAGAGTGCCTGAAGGGTGGAGAGATAAATGAGAGGAGGGTGGGGGTGGGGAGAAAGTAGCATAGAGTACAATTGGTGCTTGTAGAGAGAGGAGGAAAACTTCTTCAAGGCAGGCATCCTTGCAAGAGGATTTGCAGTAGGGTTAAAATCAACTGGGTTAAAACAATGACTGCAGATGCTGGTAACCAGATTCTGGAGTAGAGCGGTGGTACAGGAAAAGCACAACAGTTCAGGTAGCATCCGAGGAGCAGGAAAATCGACGTTTCGGACAAAAGCCCTTCATCTTCAGGCACTCTGCCTGTATTCCTGATGAAGGGCCTTTGCCCGAAATGTTGATTTTCCTGCTCCTCAGATGCTACCTGAACTGTCGCGCTTTTCCAGGACCACACTACTCCAGAATCTGGTTTCCAGCAACTGCAGTCATTGCTTTTACCTATAGATTTAAGGTAAGGGATATGAGGTTCAGAGGGAATGTGAGGAAACATTTTTTTCACTCAGAGGTGGAGGGAATCTGGAACTCACTGCCTGTAAGGGTGGTAGTGGCATGTACCCTCACAATATTGAAGAATTATTTAGCTGTGCATCTTCAGTACTATGGTACACAAGGCTATGGTCTAAGGGCTGTAAAAGAGGATTGGAATAGTTAGGTGGTTATTTTTGACCAGCGCAACAAATGTCCTTTGCATCCTCTCCGGTTCAATCACATCCCTCCTATAATGTACACTGAAAGACAGGAGAACAATAAAAATATGACCCTAATGGATAAGTGGCAGTCTGCTGAGGGAGGATTCATAATTCATGAAGAAGAGACAGGGAGACAAAGAGCCTAATTCTGTGCTGTAGATCTCTATGACTGTGGTTCTATAGTTTACTCTAAGCTACAAATGCTGAGTGTCATAGAATCATAGAATCTCTACAGTATGGAAACTGGCCACTTGGCCCAACAAGTCCACACCAACTCTCCAAAGAGTATCCCAGCCAGACCCATTCCCATATCCAATTACTTCGCATTTCCCCTGACTAATGCACCTAACTTGCACATCCCTGAATACTATGGGCAATTTTGCATGGTCAATTTACCTAACCTGCCCATCTCTGAACTGTGAGAGCAAACTGGAGCAAACCCAAGCAGAAACGGGGAGAATGTGCAAACTTCACACAGACAGTCATCTGAGGTTGGAATCGTCCCGGGTCTCTAGCACTCTGAGACAGCAGTGTTAACCACTGAGCACCCCTCCCCCCACCCCACCCTGCACCCCCAACCCCGTTCTGTCCCATGTCATTGCATGAACTTAAGTCGCACCACTAATTTAGTTTTGTGCCAAGCGTAACGTTCTGTATGTGCAACTGAGTTTTATCAACAACCCAAATCCAGCAATTTCACGATAGACAATGGGAGACCTCAAGATTTTTCTTCCATTTTGATAAGCTTAATGGCAGAGAATGCTTTTGTATCTCTTCATCATCTCAAATTTTCTGTTCTAATCAGTATAGGCGCCACGAATACTCCATTATTTTTCCAGCAATTTCTGGGCTACTGCTTTTACAAACTGTTGGACTTGGCATTCATTCAATTGAGCAGCAATGCAACTGTCTCTGTCTTTCTCTTCTTCATGAATTATGAATCCTCCCTTAGCAGACTGCCCCTTATCTATTAGGCTGATGTTTTCATTGTTCTCCTGTCTTAAGTGTACATTATTGAAGGATGTGATTAAACTGGAGAGGATGCAAAGGATATTTGTTGTCTGGACTGGAGAGTTTTATTATGAAGAGAGATTGGATAGACCAGAGTTGTTTCCCTTGGTTCAGTTATCAATTCAACTGTTGTACAAAAAATGGTAACTTCCAGCGATAATCTCAGTAATAGTCACCTTCACCCCAGTCCACCCCTTGCAGACACATTCATACTCTCAGAGCGCATCAGAGCTGGCAATGCTGTAATAATACAAAAAAACTTAAACTCACCTTGCACCCATTCATGAGGAGCAAAATAAGAACAAACAAATTTGCTTTCCTGCTACAACTGATTCACAAAACCGATCACCCTATTAAAGAAAGCAACAACAGGATTCAATCTCTATCACCATCCTAATCTGCATTCTCAATTTACATCCGCCCACCTCATCCACATCCTGCAGTATCTCAGCCTTTTCCATGCTTTTAGAGCAACATCACAAAGCAGATACATTGGACCACTTCTCCAGCAACAAAGTCAGGCATTTAAGAGTCCTGCAGTCATTGAAAATCTATTACCCCTTTCCTTTGTGTAGCAAATATTTCTTTGACCTCTGAAAGTTCACAGTCAGTGAAAGGAAAGCCAGCCCTTCACCTCCTCCCCAACAATCAAAAGTGATATCACTGCAGGTGTGGAGAGCAGGTCACCATAATTACTGTCCAGTTTCACCACTTCCTCATACTCTACCCACATCTCATACCATGAACTTACATTTCTCCCACTGAGGTTGTTTCCTTGCCTGCATTCCTCATCCCATCAATCCTTTTCACAAACCTTGTCCCCTTCTTCCCAAGGTTGCAATTCTAGCCCGCTATCCATAATGTTCTAATTGTTTCACTCAGTCTTTTCTAATTTTCTTTGCCAATCACTTCCTCAACTCTTCTTATGCCTCTTTTCCCAACACCTTTTGATCTTGACTTCCCCTGTTCTCAAATTCAGGGAGTTCAATCAATTATTGGCTCTCCATGGAATAAGCAGATTTATTGTAATGGAACAGTGAAACCTTTGACTTGCTTTGTGCAATTTTCTAGAAATTCAGATAATGTTTTAGTTGTTATATTCTGAGCTGAAATAGATTGTGCCAATGGTAAAGACAGCAATGAATCATAAGAAAGTCATAACTTATGGAAGACTGTGAATATTCACTAACCGAGCCTATTAACTCAGCTTTTGAAGTAGTCACCTAAGTCATTTTAAGATTTTTTTTTATGCCATCATTGCTTTGAAATTCGCAAACTGACAGATTCATTTTCTTTCCATCACTCTTTAGTGTATATATTTATTCATTGTTTTTCCCAGTCTTCAGACCATGAGGTTATTTGCGGTCTGATAGCATGTCCAGATACAGTTGAAGACTTAGCTTTTAAGCAATTAAGGCACAAACTTTTCATTTGCTGTGTAAGAGACATTCAAGAACAATGTCAAGAATATTGACAATGTCATCTGTTCTTCATATATTGACTATTATTTTCATTCAAGAAGTCTACAAATTCAGGTGAGGCTTGCACAAAATAGTTTTACTGTTGTGATAGATGATTGATGGTTTCTTTTAATAATCTCTCTGGACCCAGATATATTCCTCTTTTTAGAAGGCATAAATATCATTAAATGAAAGAATAAATCGCATTATTTCTAGTTTTGTGATAGATAGAGCTGACAGCTTGACTGCATTTTAATTTGATCTTCTTTTCAAAAACAAAAACCTTATATGTTTGTGTGAAATTTAATTACCAGATATTGCTTCTAACCTCAGTTCAATTGTTCTTTGCTATTCAAAAGATTGATTTTATTTCAATAACATCTTCAGACTATTTCAGATTACATTTTTGTTCATCAATTTAAACCAGCAATGGATGTTGAATTTATGTAATCTGTGGAACTGGATAACAATTATGTGACTCCACTTGCAATATTGATTTCTTTTTTTAAAAAATAAGATTTGTTGAGTGTTAGAATTTTGATTTTCAAAGCGTCATTGGAATGATCATTTAACTGTATTGTGTTACCTCTTTGTCTGAGTTGTTATGCTCCCTTATTTTCCTGTTAATTCACCTGTGAATGATTCCAAAACCGAGATACCTTTTATGAGCCTGTGATATTCAAGGCAGCAGACATTTTGTTTCCAGTGGGAAAATTAATTGTGGCTTCTATGACAGCATTGTGCATAGCAAAACAGCACTCCTAGGAATTTGTTCAGGAGCTCTCCTGATTGGTCATCATTATTTTAATGGAAGATCAGTGAAAAACCCCATTTACATATCTATCTGGGGTTTTCATTGGTCTTCTGACAAAGTTTTAAAAAGTCAATCTGGAGAACCTTTGGGGAAATTTCCAAGCTTTTCTCTTGCACTGAACAATTGCAGTTTTTTTTTCTCACAAACAAATCAGAGAAAATCAAGGACTGAACAGAGCTGTTGGAAGGTTCTGCATTAGTTGTGGATGATGTTTTAAAATGTTACATAACATCACCATACATGAAACAAGACAATGCTGACTTTCCAGTGTTTGGACAATTCCTGGGTGGTAGGTAGCTTACCACGTAATTTCTTGGAACAGGAAAATGAATAGTTTAGAATTTTTTTGTTTATTTGTTCAAGGTATTACTGGTTGAATCAGACTTTACTACTTATCCCTAACTGCTGATGAACTGAGTGGCTTGTTTTGCCATTTCAAAGGGTGGTTAATGGTCAACCACATTGTTGTTGATCTGGAGTCACATTTAGGCCAGATCTGGTAAGGATGGCAGATTTCATTCCCTTTTGGATATTAATGAACCAATGGGGTTTTTACAACAATCAACATTGATTAAACAGTGGCCATTAGGCTAGCTCTTAATTCCAGATTTTACAGAATTCAAATCTTGATAAGATTCAAACCCCTGCTCCCAGAACAATATAACAGGGTTCTAGATTACAAGTCCAATGACATTACCATAATGCCCACCATTTTCCCCTGAGGATTGACTCCTGTTTACAAAAAAGACATCTGAGTTTTAAAGAGATCTTGATCAACTGGCTCAATGATCTGAAGAGTGGGAGGTGGAATTTAATTTGAATAAAAGCAACATATTACATTTTGGTAAAAACAAACAAGGGCAGGACTTATACAATTAAAAATGGGGATTGTGTGGTGTTGTAAAACAGAGACACCGAGGGGTTCAGGTACATAATTCTTTGAGGTTTTCATGACATATAAAGAGGGTGATTAAGGTGTTTAGCACACTTGCCTTCATTGCTCAGACCTTTGAGTGTAGGGGTTGGAACGTTATATTGAGCTTCTACAGGACAGCGGTGAGGCCTCTGCAGGAGTATTGTGTCAGGTTCTGGTTGCTCTGTTATAGGAAGGACATTATTAAAGCTGGAGAGGGTTCAGAAGAGATTTATCAGGATGTTGCCAGGAATGGAGGGATTGAGGTATAAGGATAGGCTGGGACCTTTTTCACTGGAGCATAGGAGGTTGAGGTGTGATCTATTAGAGGTTTATGAAATCATTAAGGGTATAGATAATGGCAGGTGTCTTTTCCCTAGGGTGGGAAATTTCAAGATTACGGGGCACACTTTTAAGAGGAGAGGAGAAAGATTTAAAAATGACACGACAGGCAATTTTTTGATACAGACAGTGGTTTGTGTGTGGAATGAACCTCTGGAGAAAGTGGTGGATGCAGGTACAGCTACAATGTTTAAAAGACATTTGGGTAAGTACCTGAATAAGAAATGTTTCGCATGTTCCAAGAGATATGGACCAAATGCAGGTAGGTGGGACAAGTTTAGTTTGGATTATGATCAGCATGGAGTGGTTGGATTGAAAGATTTGTTTCTATGCTGTATGATTCTATGGCTCCATGAGATATAACTAGTGATGAATCAATTCAGTTCATTAGAATTCAATCATAGCTAAAGCAACATGAGCTTGAAAAGGAAATAAAACAGCTTGAAATTGAAAAAGGAATAATCTTGGAACTAAATGGATAGAAAAAGAAATGGGACTTCAAGGATTTGAACTTCAGAGTTTATTTTTGTATTAAGTTGTATTTAACTTTTGTAGTCAATAACCCTTGAATAAATGATAACAATCCATTCACTTTACCTACTAATTACTGGACATGCATATTAACCTATTTTGATTCATGCATCAGATACCCAGTTCCCTCTGCATCTCAGGACTCTGTAATCTTTCACCATTCAGGTGATATGCTTTTCTTTTACTTTTTCCTTCCAAAGTAGACAAATTTTATATTTTCTACACTTCATTCTACATCAAGCTCCAACATATTGACTATAGCTCCACCTTCAATGCCATAATTCCAACCAAACTAATCTCCAAACTCTGAGATCTAGGTCTCTGCTCTACACTCCGCAACTGGATGCTCGACTTCCTGATCCAAAGTGAGAACAGGTAACGACACCTCCTCCATGATGATCCTCAATACCGGTATCGTACAGGGTTGTGTACTCAGCCCCTACTATACTCCCAAGATATTCATGCTTGTGTGGCGAAATTTCATTCTAGCTCGATTGATAAGTTTGCTGATGACACCACTGTTGTCGGTTGGATCTCAAACAACGACAAGAATTCAGGGCAGAGATAGAGTGCTTGGTGGCATGGTGCAAAGATAACAATCACTCCTTCAACATCAGCAAAATGAAAAGAGTGGTCATTGACTTCAGGAACAGAGTGGAGGGCATGCCCCTGTCTGCATCAATGGTGCTGAAGTGGAGATGCTCAAGACTGTCAGGTTCCTCGGAGTGATGATCTCCAACAATCTGTCCTAGTCCACCTACATTGATGCTATATTAAAGAAAGCACAACAATGCTTCTACTTCTTCAGGAGGCTAATAAAATTTGGCATGTCCATAAATACTCTCACCAATTTTTACAGGTGAACAATAGAAAGCATACTATCCAGATGCATCACTGCTTGCTCTGGCAACTGGTCCGCCCAGCACTGTAAGAAATTACAGAGAGTTGTGAACACAGCCCAGTCCATCATGCAATCCAACCTCCCATCCATTGACTTCATCTGTACTTCTCGCTGCCTCAGAAAGGCAGCCAACATCATCAAAGGCCCCTCCCATCCCATTTTTAATCTCTTCCAATCTCTTCCATTGGGCAGAAAATACAAAAGCTTAGACACATGTACCAATAGATTCAAGAACAGCTCATTCTGCGCTGTTATTAAACTTTGAACTGGACGTCTCAACTTTTAAGTTTAATGTTGTTCTCGTTATTTGTGCACTTCCTCCACACAAGCCTTAACCTTGCATTCTTTGCTCTGTTTTATTACCCTAATGCACTTTGAACGGTATGATTTGCCTGTACTGCATGCAAAATAAAACTTTTCACTGTACCCCTTACCTGCATCCACATATCACCATCCTACCTACACTTCCCCTAGCCCCAACCCCCTCCCTCTATATACTTCTGGGCTCCCTCCCTCCTCCTTAGCTGTGATGAAGGGTTTTGGCCTGACACCTTGACTTTCCCACTCGTCAGATGCTGTCTGACACTCTATATTTCTGAATTTAGGTCATCTTTCTTTTGTGCCAAGGCTATCAATAATTATCAGACTAATTATCACTTTCCAACCTTTCAAAACATCTCGTCCTTCCTCAGTATCATGCACCCATCAATATGCCAGTCCTAATTGATGTCATGAGGCCTATCAGTTGAATTGTATTGTAATTGGATTTGATTAAGTTTTCAAGTCTGACCTGACTCATCATAACAGATTCAAAATGTTTATCAGTTTCTCTCTTTACAGATCTGGCAGACCAGCTGTGTTCCTGCAGCATTTTCTGTGTTTGTGTGGTCTAAAATGCTGTGAAATGTGAACCCAAAGCTTAGAGTCATATACCTGTCAACATGTGTCTCATAACCGTAGCTGCTCCTGCCCTAGAACTGTCTCTATTTCCTAAGAACCTCAAGCTCTCTCTCTCCTGCATGACTTTTTCAGCTGTATGTTCATATCTGCTCTTTGCTTTCTTGACACTCACTTGCATGTGAAATGGACGGTAACGCAGAGGTGTTGAAATCCTGTCTTTCACACTTTCATAAGCTTTGAAGTTCTACTTGTTGGACCTTAACCCTTTTTCTACAAAGTTCATTGGCTTAAGCATGGCTCATGTGCTCTTGACACTCCCTTTCCCTTGCAGAATTGTCTGCATCCATTCAGTGATATTCAGAACAAACATAAATGATTTATTTATAGTTTTTGATGTCAAGAAAATTAATTGATTTTTCTATGCATCTGCAGACCTCACTTTCTCCTCAAAGATTTTCTATGAAGTCAATTGTAATTAAATTGTATGCTGTAATGTTTACTGGTGCATTGCTTTGTGATTCCAATCTGTTTTTTTTTAATTTTCACTGCTTTTCTCCATATAAGTGTCATAAGTCAAAAATATTTTGTGGATGAGTGACATTTATTCACAATACAGAAATCCACTTTTTAGGACTACGTGACATTTGAAGTCAAGACTGATTTTTTTTTAACAGTGTGAAGACTAAATTTGATTGATAGCTTCTAATGTTCTGAAATCAGCAAGATTTTTTATAATACTTACAGCTGTTTTGTGACATTGTCCTTATGGATCAAGGCATCCATTGTTTATAAAGTAGGAGTATTCATGTAAAGAAGAACACCAGGTTATTGATTTATGCTAACTAAGTCAAAATTCTCATTTTATTAAAGAAAACCAGAAATTGCTCGAGAAACTCAGTAAGTTTGGTAACATCTGTGAAGAGAAAACAAATGCTTTGATTCCATTAACCCTTCTTCAGAAGAATTATTAAATTGTTTTCTGGCATTTTCTCTGTTGTTTTGGGGTCTGAATGCCGACTCAGTTTAGCGTTCTGTGAAACTGTACCTGAACATAGATCATAGAACAGTACAGCACAGTACAGGCTGTTGTGCCAACCTTTTATCCTACTCTAAGATCAAACTAAACTACAAAACCTTCATTGTACTATCTTCCATGTGCCTAACCAAGAGTTGTTTTAATGTCCTGAAAGCATCTGACTCTACTACCACTGCTGGCAGTGTATTTCATGTACTCAACATTCTCTGTGTAATGAACCTACCTCTGACTTCTCCGCTAAACCTTCCTCCAATCATCTGAAAATTATGCCCCCTCATGATAGACATTTCCACCCTCGGAAAAAGTCTCTGATTATCTATTCTATCTATATCTCTCAACATCTTGTATACCTCTATCATATCACCTCTCATCCTTCTTTACTCCAGTGAGAAAAGCCCTAGCTCCCTCAACCTTACTTCATAAGACATGCCCACCAATCCAGACAGCATCCTCTGCAAAACACCTCAGCACCCTCTCTAAACCTTCCACATCCTTTCTATAATAAGGCGACTAAAACTGAACACAGTATTTCAGGTGTGGTTTAACCAGGGCTCTATAGACCTGCAGCATAACATCGTGGCTTTTAAACTCAATCCTCCCGACACCCTAGACACCTTTTTAACAACTCTATCAACTTGGGTGGCAACTTTGAGGGATCTATGGACATGGACCCCAAGAACTCACTGTTCCTCCACACTGCCAAGAATCCTGCCTTTAACCTAATATGCTGCATTCGATTTTAATCTTCGGAAATGAATCATTTCACACTTCTCCAAGTTGAACTCCATCTGCCATCTCTCAGCCCGGCTCTGCATCCTGTCAAAGTCCAGTTGCAATCTGCAACAGTCCTCCACACTATCCACCAATCCACCAACCTTCGTGTCATCAGCAAACTTACTAACCCGCACTTCCACTTCCTCATTTAAGCCATTTATCCAACGGGATTATCTTTCTGGACTGAAATATCAAAATGTCAACTGAGGCTTTTAGGAGCAGTTTGGCCTGTTATAAAGTTATTGAAAGATACAAAGTTAAATTTGAAGAGTCTATTTAATGATGTTATTGCAGAAATATTTTTAAGCCTGTTTTAATCCTTCTTTTGAAAATTCAACAAAATTTTAACTTGAAATTAAAAATACCTTTTTCACAAAACATTTTGAGCTATTAGTTTATCAACATGATGCAAAATTCTGATATTTTCCTGGGGGACTTTTAAAATAAACAATGTCAAAGTAAAAATGTGATAAATGATGTGCCCACCTTCATGAATTTTTTAACAATATCTAAATATTACCCTAACTTATAACCTCTCATTACTGTCCCTCCTTTTCTTCCGACTATTTATTTGTTCTGTTATACATGCTGGACCTTTCAAAATATCAGGTTGAAGATACAAAATTATTAGATTGTTGTGTTGTCCACGAAGAATAAAGAACTAATTATCAATGAACCAGTTGCATGTATGTGTGTTCCAGTAGGCAACATTCAGAGCAGCATTGGAGAGTCACCTATTGTTGTGTATAACATGGCATCAACCTAAGCATTCTCCTAGCCAGGCAATAATGCAAGTTAGAATGTTTTAATGTGTTATTACTTCAGATGTCTGGTAATCAAATGACAACCAAGAACATAGAAAAAGATGCCAGTTGTGAATAGACCTAAATTATTTTAAATTAATTGAATGCCGATTGACGAAAATGGGTTCCAAATTTGTGCCAAAGAAACTGAGTGCTTTATGCAAAAACAGAAATGGAGTATCAACTGGCATAACAATCAATGTATAGGTGTAGCCCATAATGAGTTGCATAGTTAATAAAGTTATTGATGCATTTGAGAAGTCGAAACAAAAATGCAGCTTAATATTCATTAGTTTTGTAAAAGGCACGAGCAATGAAGACAAGATCAGATATACACTTCTGTGGCAGAAAACAAAGAGTTAAATTTATTTAACAATTAGTCCTTTACAAGTATGACTTCAGAAATGCAGACATAGGTGTTGAATGATTCAACATCCATCTTTAGCTGAAAGCAAATCATTGATCCATTGGTATGAATTTCAAGACCACCAACAGAGGCATGATGAGTCTCCTGACAATGTTTTTGATTGAACTGAAAAACATAGCCAAAGTAATTTTAAGTACACAGATGAAAATCTGAAAAGTTCTACCAATTTGGGGTTCTGAACTCCCTGAATTGGAGAAAGCACTAAGCAGGTTTTAAGAGTTTCTTGCAAGAGTGTAAAAATGGAAGAGCATAATGGAGCTAATTGTGAATCTCTTCAGAAAATAATTAAGAGGGGATTTATGGTGAATAAGGAAACAAATATTTCAGTGATAGACAGAGCATAGTATCCCACAACCAACGGATCAGATATAAGCTCTGCAGTCCAGCTATATCCAGTCATGAATGGTAGTGGACAATTAAACAACTCAATGGAGGAGGAGGCTCCACAAATATCCTTGTCCTCAATGATGGAAGAGCACAGCAAATCAGTGCAAAAGATAAGGCTAAAGTATTCGTAGCAATCTTCAGCCAGAAGTACCAAGTGCTTGATCTATCTCGGCCTCCTCCAGTTGTCCCCAACACTGTAGAAACCAGTCTTCAGCCAATTTAATTCATTCCATTTGATATCAAGAAATGGTTGGAGATATTGGATACGGCAACACTCCAGTAATAGTACTGAGGATGTGTGCTCCAGAATTGCTGCACCCTTAGCCAAGCTGTTCAACAGAGTTGCAACACTGGCATCTACCCAACAATGTGGAAAATTGCCCAAACATGTTCTGTACATAAAAATCAGGACAAATCCAATCCAACTCCATCAGTATACTCTCAATCATTAGTAAAGAAATGGAAGGTATCACCAACAGTGCTATCAAGCAACACTTGCTCAGTCTTGTTTGAAACATGGACAAAAGAGCTGAATTCCAAAGGTGAGGTGAGAATGACAGCCCTTTACATCAATCCTGCATTTGACTGAGTGTGGTGTCAGGGGTCCTTGCAAAACTGGAATCAATGGGTCTGAGGGGCGTAACTGTCCTCTGGTAGTCGTCACACCTGGCACATAGGAAGATGGTCATGTTTGTTGAGGTCAGTCATCTCAACTTCAGGAGATCTCTGTAGAAGTTCCTTAGGGTAGTGTCCGAGGCCCAACCATTTCAGCTGCTTGATTAAAGACCTTCCCTGCATCATAAGATCGGAAGTGGAGATATTCACTTATGATTGCACAATGTTCAGCACCATTCATGACTCCTCAGATACTGAAGCAGTCCATGTCCAAATGCAACAAGATCTGGACACTATCCAGGCTTTGACTGACAAGTGGCAAGTCACATTCACACTACATGAATGCCAGACAATGACCACCTCCAATAAGAGGCAATCTAATCACCATCCCTTGAGATTCAATGCTTTTACCGTTACTGAATCCCCTACTATCAACATTCTGACAATTATCATTGACCAGAAACTCATCTGGACCCACCACATAAACACATTGGCTAGAAGACCAGGTCAAAAGTTAGGAATACTGTGGCGAGTAACATGCCTCCTGACTTCCCAAAGCTGGTCCACCATCTACAAGGCACAAGTCAGGATTGTGATGCAATACTCCCCACGGCATGATGGGTGCAGTTCCAACAAGCTTGACACCATCCAGGACAAATAGCCTGCTTTATTGGCATCATATCAACAAACGTCCACTCCTTCCACCACCAGTTGTCAGTATCAGTAGTGTACTATCTACAAGATGCATTGCAGAAATTCACCAAAGTTCCTCAGTTAGCACTTTTCAAATCCATGACCAGCAGATACATGGGAACACCACTAAACACAAGCTCCTCTCTAAGTCACTCACCATCCTGACTGGGGAATGTATTATCATTCCTTCACTATTGCTGGGTCAAAGTCCTGTAATTCCCTCCCTACTGGCATTGTGGGTCGACCCACAGCAGGTGGACTGCAGCTGGTCAAGAAGGCAGCTCACCACCATCTTTGGAAGGATAACTAGGGATGGGCAATAAATGCTGCAGCAATGCCCATATCCCACAAATAATTTTTAAAAAATTATTAAATTGATTCCTAGGATGAGACAACTATCATATGAGAAGAGTTTCAGTAAAATGGGCATAAGCTCTCAGGAGTATAGAAGTTAAAAATCACACAACACCAAGTTATGGTCCAACAGGTTTATTTGGAAGTACTAACTTTCAGAGTGCTGTTCCTTCATCAGGAAGCTGTGGACCAGGATCATAAGATGCAGAACTTATAGCAAAAGATTACAGTATCATGCTACTGATTCGATATATTGAACAAACCTAGATTGCTGTTCAGTCTTTCATCTTTTAGAATGGTTTGCAGGTTTTGGTTCATTGATCTGTGAATCCCAGTCAGGTTCTAGAGATAATTTAAGGTTGTATTAAAAAAAAGTGACATCTCAGTTCAAGCAATGTTTTAAAGATGTGAGGTGAGAGTCTGTCTGTACCAATCTTGAGTCAGACTGGTTCTATTTCCAAAGTAGGAATTTATAAACAAACTACCAAGCATGTACACAAGCAAACACACACTCTCACGTGCACTTACACTTACATGCACACACTCACTCTCTTTCTCATGCGCACACACACACAAACACACACACACACATAAGTCGATGGGGTGAATTTGCATTTGCAGATACACTCAATTTTGTTCAAAAAGCACACAACCTGCAGCCAGTCAATCCTTATAACATTTTATAAATTCTTACTTTGGAAACTGAACCAGTCTTACTCAAGATTGGGATACAGACAGATCCCATTGCCTGAGAAGAGATGTCACTTTTTTTATAAGATTTTATTATCTTGAGAATGTGACTTAAAAGAAGTTCTGGGACTTAAATATTAATGAACCAAAACCTGCAACTCATTCTCAAAGATGAAAGACTTAACAGCAATCTAGGTTTGTTCAATATGTTGTTTCAGTTGAATGACACTGTAATCTTTTGCTATAAATTCTGTGTCCTATGATTCTGCTCTATAGCTACCTGCAGAAGGTGCAGTGCTCCAAAAGTTAGTGCCTCCAAATAACCTGTTGGACCAATACCTCTGCTGTTGTATGATTTTTAATTTTGTCCATCCCAGTCCAACACCGGCAACTCCACATCAGGAATACAGAAGAACAGGAGATGATCTCAATGGAATAAGAACACTTTGGAAAGGCTTGACTGTGGGGATGTTGAGAGTGTCAGGGTAATGGGTCAGCCATTGTGGACTTGGATGAAGATAAATGTTTTTACTCAGAGATTTGTGAATATTTGATATTCAAAATCTTAAAGATCAATGGGTGCTTGGTCATTGAATACATTTAAGGCTTTAAGGAAACTAAACGATTTGAGATAGGGAAGGAAAGTTTTGTTGGTGTTGTGGATCAGTCACAATATTAAATGAAATAGACCTGGGGCTGTATGCCCTAATCCTGCTCTTGGTTTTTATGTTCTTAAATCCTACATATGTAAAAAGGACTCAGGTGCCATAGAACATTGATATGTAACATGATTAAGGAAATGTTTCGATAATCTTTTAGTTTTCCTTGAGGGCGAATGCAGTTTTTTATTTGCCTTTTTTGCATAGAAAATAAAGACACTAGAAATAGTTAGCAGGTTAGGCAAATCTGCCAAGGATATTGTGTGTTTGGTCAAATGATTGATCTTCAGTGTTTCAGGAAATATTTTGAAGTTTTAACTTTTGCCCTGTTAGATCCTTCTATCTTGTTATATTACAATGAATATTCTACATCTTTAGAATGGCTGCTGCATACTAACTAAAGGATTAACAGTGCGGCAAAAATGAAATTATTAATAGGGGTAGGTCATAAAATCTCACATTTTCCAATTTAACCGGTATTACATAAAATGTGTAAAGGGCTAGGTTTCTTGGGAAAGTTCCATCTGTTGTCATGTTATTAGAAGCCACCTCTGTGCTTTTGCAGTCCCATACATCACATGTGGAATAATTTTGATAATATATATAGTTTTATTTGACTGTGTTTCTTTCTGCCCTTAACACACATTTAAATTAATTTTGGTCACAATCAACAACTAATCTCCAATAACATATGCTGAATATCATCAGACAATTTGTTTCTATATTAATCTATTTTTAGGCAAATTTGTGATAATGTCTTGTTTTGTGATTGCACATTGTGTTTGTGTTGCCTTTTCATAGAATGGTTATTGGTTTCTGTGGATGTTCTCAGGGGAACATTCCATGGAGAAAGACAGAAATAGCATCAGAACAGGTCGGGACATTAATGAGTGTGGTGTGGAGTAGTTGGTTTAAGCTGTTGCTTGTGATTATGATTTTTTACCATTCAAAGTGCTATCTATTTGGTACAATATCCCATCCATACTACCCAATCGTAGCTACAAGATAAGTTATCATAAGGGTACCTTAAAGAAAATGCTAAATATATTGTAAAATGAAAAGAAATACTTAATAGAGTACATCTCAAAAACATACTTTATTCTCTGCATGTAGTCAGACTTCTATTACTTCCTAACCAAAAGTGTGTGACTACCCCATGGATCAAAGTAATCAAATATCTCTCTTCTGTTGTTCTGCAACATATGCACCTTGCACTCCAGCTCAGCAACTGTGAACTGAAATTCCTGAACACACCAGAAATTACAGAAGTTGTAGCTGTTCTGGATAACATTGCTTTCTCAAGTGTCAGTCATGACAAGTTAACAACACTCACTCCTCTGAGCCATGAGGCTCAAGATTCAAGTCCCACTCCATGACTTAAACACAAAAATCAAACCTCCAAATTATTTTCATTATTGAGAGTGTGCCACAATACTGCACATGGATATGATGTTAAAATGTAGCCTCATCTGCCTGCTTGATGTAAAATATCCTATTGGCACTATGTAAAGAAGAGCAAGGGAGAAAATCTTAGTGTCCAGCCCCTCTATCAACATCACAAAAAAAAGATTGTCAGATCATTACCATATTGTTATTTGTGGGAGCTTACTGTGTAAGTATGAGCTCTGATGTGGTGACAAGAAGAGGTAGCACCTCAATAAGGTAGACTATCTGCACTGTTTGGAGCAACATAATCTATACTTGCTTTTGCCTTCATCCAGCTTTCACCTGTGGCTCCAAGTGGTTGTAAGCATGCACAAATGGCTCCACTTTGGAAAACCATTTGGACATGAATTTGTCTACTCTGCATGCAGTGACTGACTCACACACATTAAGAGGAAGAGATTACTTTAAGATTCAAGTGTCTTGGTGGCAGGTCAGCACTGTGTTGTGGAATGCTCAGAGCTTAACAAAGAATATAGAAGACATCCTTGACACCCATCGTATTTGGATTGATCTCTCGTCATTGGGACTAATTTTTTCACAAGAACAGAATAAGACAGAGAAGGTGTGTGATGATATTATGGCTTTAAGAAGTGTATTTATTCTTTTTTTTAAAATGAAGAAATGTTGAGAACAGATGTGCCAAGCAGACCGCTCAAAGCCAAGAAAGTAAACAGCTTGTGAGACTTTGGGTGTTTTTTCCCATCAGAGCAATACAAGCAGCCTGAATTGGTGGGGTCATGCTCCCAAAGAACCATGATAACTTTCAGCAGTTGCTCGGGTCTTGAAATTGGATGTGGAAGCTTTGTTTCCTCTGTCTGTGACAGATAAAAGCTTATGTTCTCTTCTTGCTGCTAGAATTGCACGTGAGACAATCCATTGGATGGAATTTGCCTTTGCCAAGGGTGTGCTTATGTGATGTTGCTATATTGGAACAATGAATTAGTAGTAGTAGTTAATATCTATTATTTTGTTAAGCATTTCGATAGAGTTACACTAAGCCAATTCTATTTCTTTTTATTTTGTCTGTATTTGAACTGTTGCATAAATTAAAGTGTGTTTTGCTCCAAGCAGTTTGACTAACCAAATTGCATCCACAACTCCTTACACTTGCCTTTAAAAAAAGAAAACGTTTGAGTCGAGACTATCTTCCTGATATATTTTGAAAGGGTTTGGTCAGGTCTATAATTGTTAACAAAGCACAACTCTCCCAAATGTGGTTAAGTGACCATAGGCCCAAAATTGAACATTCTAAATTGACTCACAACCAGAGAAATCAGGCCTGACAGAAATTTGTGCAAACAAAATTAAACAGTAGCCTGCAACTATTGGGTACTGAGAACAGTGGAAGCAGGATCAAAGAGGTTATAAAGGTTCAAGGGGGAACCAGTTACAACCAGTCTGAGGGTTGTATATGGGAGAAGTGTCAATCAGATGCTTTGATATCTTGACTACCTAAGCATACGTAATTCACATCTCCCATCACGGCAACTGCATTGGATGATTTGAACCCCAGTCATGATCCCATTGGCCAAAGGCCACAGGATATTCTGAGAAGTCCAGTGCAAGGAGGGATAACAACACATACATGCAAGCCACCCTCTCAGTGAAGACGCAGCAAATACTCAACCTAACCTAGCAGCAGAGCTTTGATCACAGGAAATGGGTAGAGACAGAGAGACAGACAGAGAGAGAGACAGAGAGACAGAGAGACAGAGAGAGAGAGAAAGACAAAAAAGATCCACCCTTATCTCTGCGAGACTCAGCTTTATGGAACAGAGCCAGTCCTACAACAGAGAAGAAGGAGATTCAAATGGCCCAGCTCAAACATATGAATCATTGTGGATAATATCCTTTCTCAGGCAGATAGAGCAAGCTAGAGTAAATGTTGTGGGAATTTGGGAAATGCTCACATTCTGTTTTACTAAGGAACATTTTATTAATAAGTCAATTTGAACCACAAATTGACTTCTGTGCCTGTTTTTAATACATAAGCAGATCAAAGTGTCCAAAGCATGGCTAACATGCACTATAATCCTATTCATACAAAAGTTCACTGTTTTCTATAATCTGTCATCCTTCATAGAGTCATAGAATCATAGAGATGTACAGCATGGAAACAGACCCTTCGGTCCAACCCATCCATGCTGACCAGATATCCAAATCCAATCTAGTCCTACCTGCCAGCACCTGGCTCATATCCCTCCAAATCCTTCCTATTCATATACCCATCCAAATGCCTCTTAAATGTTGCAATTGTAGCAGGCTCCACCACTTCCTCTGGCAGCTCATTCCATACCCATACCGCCCTCTGCATGAAAACGTTGCCACTTAGGTCTCTTGTATATCGTTCCTCTCTCACCCTAAACCTATGCCCTCTAGTTCTGGACTCCTGACTCTAGGGAAAACACTTTGCCTATTTACTCTATCCATGCCCCTCATAATTTTGTAAACCTCTATAAGGTCACCCCTCAGCCTCCGACGTTCCAGGGAAAACAGCCACAGCCTGTTCAGCCTCTCCCTATAGCTCAAATCCTCCAACCCTGACAACATCCTTGGAAATCTTTTCTGAACCCTTTCAAGATTCACAACATCTTTCCAATAGGAAGGAGACCAGAATTGCACACAATATTCCAACAGTGGCCTAAACAATTTCCTGTGCAACCACAACATGACCTCCCAACTCCTGTACTCAATACTCTGACCAATAAAGGAAAGCATACCAAACGCCTTCTTCACTATCCTATCTACCTGTGACTCCACTTTCAAGGAGCTATGAACCTGCACTCCAAGGTCTCTTTGTTCAGCATTAAGTGTATAAGTCTTGCTAAGATTTATTTTCCCAAAATGTAGCACTTCGCATTTATCTAAATTAAACTCCATCTGCCACTTCTTAGTTCATTGACCCATCTGATCAAGATCCCGTTGTAATTTGAGGTAGCCTTCTTCGCTCCAATTTTGGTACCATCTGCAAACTTACTAACTATACCTCTGAAGCTCACATCCAAATCATTTATATAGTGGCGAAACGTAATGGACCAAGCATCGATCCTTGTGGCACTCCACTGGTCACAGGCCTCCAGTCTGAATACAACCCTCCACCACCACCTTCTATCTTCTACCTTTGTGCCAGTTATGTATCCAAATGGCTAGTTCTCCCTGTATTCCATGAGATCTAACCTTGCTAATCAGTCTCCCATGGGGAACCTTGTCAAATGCTTACTGAAGTCTATATGGACCACATCTACTGTGCTGCCCTCATCAATCTTCTTCAAAAAACTCAATCAAGTTTGTAAGACATGATTTCGCACGCACAAAGCCATGTTGACTATCCCTAATCAGTCCTTGCCTTTCCAA
>NC_057716.1:60283783-60304101 GCF_004010195.1 Chiloscyllium plagiosum
ACCCTTTTGTCCTTAATGTATTTGTAAAAACCCTTTGGATTCTCCTTAATTCTATTTGCCAAACCTATCTCATGTCCCCCTTTTGCCCTCCTGTTTTCCCTGTCAAGTATATTCCTACTTCCTTTATACTCTTCTTAGGATTCACTCGATCTGTCTTGTCTATTCATATGCTTCCTTCTTTTTCTTTACAAAATCACAATTTCTTTAGTCATCTAGCATTCCCTATACCTACCAGCCTTTCCTTTCACTCTGACAGGAATATACTTTCTCTGGATTCTCGTTACCCATTTCTGAAGGCTTCCCATTTTCCAGCCGTCCCTTTACCTGCGAACACCTGCCCCCAATCAGCTTTCGAAAGTTCTTGCCTAGTACCGTCAAAATTGGCCTTTCTCCAATTTATAACTTCAACTTTTAGATCTGGTCTATCCTTTTCCATCACGATTTTAAATCTAATAGAATTATGATTGCTAGCCCCAAAGCGCTCCCCCACTGACACCTCAGTCACCTGCCCTGCCTTATTTTCCAAGAGTATGTCAAGTTTAGCACCTTCTCCCGTCAATACATCCACATTCTGAATCAGAAAATTGTCTTGTACACACTTAACAAGTTCCTCTCCATCTAAACCTTTAATACTATGACAGTCCTAGTCTATGTTTGGAAAGTTAAAATCCCCTACCATAACCACACTATTATTCTAACAGATAGCTGAGATCTCCTTACAAGTTTGTTTCTCAATTTCCCTCTGACTGTTAGGGGTCTATAATACAATCCCAATAGGGTGATTATCCCTTTCTTATTTCTCAGTTCCATCCAAATAACTTTCCTGGATGTATTTCCAGGAATATCCTCCCTCTGCACAGCTGTAATGTTATCCCTTATCAAGAAATGCCACTCCCCCTCCTCTCTTGCCTCCCTTTCTATCCTTCCTGTCGCATTTGTATCCTGGAACATTAAGCTGCCAGTCCTGCCCATCCCCGAGCCATGTTTCTGTAATTGCTGTGATATCCCAGTCCCATGTTCCTAACCATGCCCTGAGTTCATCTGCCTTCCCTGTTAGGCCCCTTGTATTGAAATAAATGCAGTTTAAGTTATTAGTCCTACCTTGTCCCTGCATGCCCTGACTGTTTGACTCACTTCTGTTCTCAACTGTACCAGTCTCAGATTGATCTCTTTCCTCACTATCTCCCTGGGTCCCACCCCCCCCCCCCACCCTACTAGTTTAAATCCTCCAAGCAGTTCTAGCAAATCTCCCTGCCAGTATATTAGTCCTCTTCCAATTTAGGTGCAATCTGTCCTTCCTACCCCAAAAGAAATTCTAATGATCCAAAAATGTGAATCCTTTTCCCATACACCAGCTCATCAGCCATGCATTCATCTGCTCTATCCTCCTATTCCTGCCCTCACTAGCTTGTAGCGCTGGGAGTCATCTAGACATTACTACTCTTGAGGACCTCCTTTTTAAATTTCTGCCTAACTCTCTATAATTTTCCTTCTGAAGCTCAACCTTTTCCCTTCCTATGTCGTTGGTTCCAATGTGGACAATGACCTCTAGCTGGCCCCTCTCCCCTGTGAGAACATTCTACACCCTTGATCCTGGCGCCAGGGAAGCAACACACCATTCTGCTTTTTCGCTGCTGGCCATAGAAATGTCTGTCTGTACTTCGGACTACAGAATCCCCTAACACAATTGATCTGTTGGAACCCAACGTACCCCTCATTTCATTAGAGCCAGTCTCAATATCAGAAACTTGGCTGTTCGTGCTACATTCCCCTAAGAATCCATCACCCCCTACATTTTCCAAAACAGCATACCTGTTTGAAATGAGTATATCCACAAAAGACTCCTGCACTAGGTGCCTAGCTCTCTTACCTTTCCTGGTGTTAACCCATCTATGTGACTGATTCTGAGACTTTCCCCCCTTCCTATAACTGCCATCCATCACATACTGTTGCTGTTGCAAATTGCTCATCGTTTCTAACTGTCTCTCCAACCGATCCATTCGATCTGATAAGATTCGCATCCAAAAGCATTTATGACAGATATAATCCGCTGTAACACTTAAATCATCTTTAAACTCCCACATCTGACAAGAAGTACATATCACTGTACTAAAGGCCATTTTTGCTCCTTCACAATCTACAGACCCAGAAAATAACACCGTCTTATTCCTCTACAAAACACTGCCTCAGGTTAAATTAATAGTTATGGCTTATATTTTAAGTAAAATCAAGAGACAAATCTCCAAAAAACATATAATCAAGAAAGACCCACTCGACTCACTACTGCAACCTTTCTATTGGACAGACTTAAAACAATGATTATCTTTCTGAATCTGTGTTGTGAACTTCGCCCAAACAGGTTCCTCCAAGGTTAGTTGTGAACTTCGCCTGCAGGGAGGATAAACAAACTGATCAAAACACTGTGGTACAGAACACCATTTATATGTGGGAAGAAAGAGAAGTGTCATAGTAATAGGGGATAGTATGTTTAGAGGAATTAGGTACAGTTTTCTGCAGCAAAGACAGACTGTCCTGAAAGCTGTGTTGCCGACCTCGTTCCAAGGTTCTGGATGTTCCTCCTGGTCAGTAGAGGAACGCGGAGTAGGATGGGAAGAGAAATGTTGAAGTTCTTGACAGATTGGCATATCAATGATTCTAACCACAAACAAAATAATGTCAGAATTACTACCTGAGTCACATGCAAAGTAGGGTAGGGCAAATAAGATTAGAGAAGTAAATGTATGGCTTGAAGATTGGTGTGGGAGAAATGCGTTTTTGATTTTCAAGGCACTGCCTCCAATACTGTATTGGGGAAAGATAGGCCTCATTTGAACTATGCGGGAACAGTGTTCTGGTGGATCATACAATTAGGGTTACAGGTAGGGCTTTGAACTATTTTGTGGGGGAGTTTTGAATTGAAGGGAAGTTTAAAAAATGGAAAAAGGAATCAAGAGAGTAGAAGTGCAGGGTAGTGAAGAGTCAAGCAATAACCTGAGTGTGAAAGGAAGGGGCAGAAAATATAAGCAGAAGTATGCCACAGAAATTAAAACCATAAATATCACAAATAGAAGTAAATGAATACGACTTGATCACTTTTACAGTGACATGGTTGCAGGAGTGGGAACTTAATAATAATGGCATTCGACTTTCCAGAAGAATTAGCAAAAAGGAAAAGGAGGTTGCTGATAAAGGAAGCTATCCATGCATTGGTGATGGAACAGATTGTGATGTGTAATCTGTTTGGGTGGAAGAATTGAATAACATGGGAAGGAAGTCATGGATGGAAGTTGTCCCACAGCCCTCACTGTCAGACAAAATATGAATTATGAAATAATGGAAGCATGTAAGAAGGGCATGCAATAGTCCTGAGAGATTTTAATCTGCATATTGTATCAGATGGTCAAGATTTATACATTGATAGAGTGCATCAGGGATTGTTTCTTACAGCAGTATGTTGTATAACCTACCCGGGGACAGGCTATTACTGCAGGATCTGTGTAATGAGGTAGGATTAATAAGAAACCTGAGATTAAGGATCGCTTATATCAAAATATTTTTGGATTTCAAATTCAGTTTGAGGGAGAGAAACTTGGGTCTCAAACCAGTATCTTCAACCTAAATACAAAAGAACAAAGACAATTTAGAGCCCAGGAACAGGCCTTTTGGCCCTCCAAGTCTGAGACAATCCACATTCACTGTCTAAACCTATCATCCAATTCCTAAGCGTATCCATCTGCTCCCCACCAACTCATGCATCTGTCCAGGTGCACCTTAAATGAATGTACCATGCCTGCCTCTACTACCTCTGCTGGCAATGCATTCCAGACACCTACTACACTTTGTGCAAAGTACTTGCCGCATATATGCTTAAACTTTTCACCTCTCACCTTGAACGCGTGACCTCTCGTTATTGAATCCCTCACCCTGGGAAAAAACCTATCTCTATCTACCCTGTCTGTACCATGAGTTTGTCGACCACAATCAGGTCCCCCCTCAATCTCCTTATTTCTAATTAGAACAATCCAAACCTACTCAACCTCTCTTCATATCTAGAACCTTCCATAGCAGACGACATCCTCATAAACCTTCTCTGCCCCCTCTCCAAAGTGTCCATATCTTTTTGGTAATGTGGCGACCAAGTCTGTACACAGCATTCTAAATGCGACCGAATCAAAGGTCTTGTACAATTTTAACATGACCTGCCAGCTCTTATACTCAATACCCCGAGCAATGAAGGCAAGTATACCATATACCTTCTTGATCACTCTATCCACCCGTGCAGCCACCTTCAGAGTACAATGGACCTGAACTCCCAGACCTTTCTGCTCCCCAACTTTTCACAAGGCTCTTTCGTTTACAGTATAGTTTGCTCTAGAATTAGACTTCCCAAAATGCATCACCTCACATTTGCCTGCATTGAACTCCATTGACCACTTCTCTGCCCAACTCTCCAGTCTATCTATATTCTCCTGTATTCTTTGACAGTCCCCTATGCTTTCTGCTTCTTCACCAATCTTTGTGTCATCTGCAAACTTACTGATTAGACCAACAATACCCTCTTCCAGATAATTTCTGTACATTACAAACAACAGTGGTCCCAACACTGACTCCTGTGTAACACCACTGGTCACCTTTCTCCATTTTGAGAAACTCCCTTTAACTACTACTCTCTGTCTCCTGTTGCTCAACCAGTTCTTTATCCACCTGGCTAGAACATCCTGCATACCATGTGACTTAACTTTCTCCATTAGTTTACGATGGGGAACCTTATCAAATGCCTTATTAAAGTCCATGTATATGACATCTACAGCCCTTCCTTCATCTATCAACTTGGTCACTTCCTCAAAGAACTCTATTAAGTTGGTAAGGCACGATCTACCACGCACAAAACCATGGTGTCTATCATGAATAAGCCCATTCTTTTCCAAATATAAATAGATTTTATCCATCATGATCTTCTCCAGCAACTGTCCCACCACTGAACTCAGGCCTACTGGTCTGTAGTTACCTGGAATTTCCCTACTACCCTTCTTGTACAGGGGACAACATGAGCAACCCTCCAGTCCTCCGGCACCTCACCTGTGTTTGAGGATGCTACAAAGATATCTGTCAGAAATGGGGCCAATTACAGAGGTATGAAGAAACAGATATGTAAAATTGTCTTGAAAATAGAATAAATAGATCTTTTGAGGAGCAGTGGCAGACATTTAAGCAGATATTTCATGATGCTCAGCAAAAATCTATTTCTGTCAAGAAGAATTCAATGAGAAGGATTAAATGATATAATTTGTTTTATTATAATCAACGTACCTAGGTACAATGAAAAGTCTTGTTTTGTGTGCAGTACAGGCAGATTATACCATACAGCAAGACGGCAGCAGAGTAGGACGCTCCAACCAGAGCTTGTCCGCGCCACCCATTCTTTTTCTTTTTCTTCTCTTCTCCTTCTTCTTAGTGTTTTTATTTTCCTTCTTCTTTACTCAAGATGTGTGATGATTCCCGGCCCCCGCCGACAACTTCCAGTCTCCGGTGAACAATGATTCCCGGTCTCCGTGATAATTCATGGCCTCCAGCGATGATGCAGCCTGATGTAGCAGCCTGCTATAACGGCCTGAGGCAAGAGCATCCTGCAGTGTCCTCCCAACCTGAGGCAGCAGCATCCTGCACCATCCTCCTGGCCTGGACAGGAACCTCCTTGCAGCATCCTCCTGGTCTGAGGCAGGGGCATCCTGCAGTGTCCTCCTGACCCGGACCAGGACCTCCCACAGCATTGTCCCGGCCTGGTGCAGGGGCATCTGGCAGCAAGGTCCTGATGCTGGGCAGGGGCCTCCTTGCAGCGTCCTCTTGGTCTGGGGCAGGGGCCTCCCTGCAGCATCATCCCGGTCTGGTACAGGGTCATCCCAAAGCGTCCTCCCAGCCTGGGGCAGGACCACCCCAGAGCATCCTCCCGGTCTGGTTCAGGGTCATCCAGCAGTGACTTCCCGGCCTGGTGCAAGGGCATCCCAGTGTGGCATGGTAACCTCCTGACCTGGCACAGCAGCCTCCTGGCATAGCGACCACCTAACTTGCTGTGACGACTTCCCAACCTGGTGCAGCAATATCCTCCTGTAGGGACCTCCCAGCATGGTGTGGCATTTGTTGTCTGAAGCTGGGGCCTGGTGCAGACTGGAAGCTAGGTATCAATGTGGTCTGTTGTATTGAACTTTTACTTCTGCCATGCTGGATATTTTATTGTCTAAGATCTTTTGTATCTAAGTTGGTGCTGTAATTGGTGAGGTATAAATGTTTCACTATACTCATTGAATATATGTAACAATAAAGGCTATTCTATTCTATTCTATTCTATTCAAAGTCCTTTGGTTGATAGAACAGGGCAAGGAATACAATGTTATGGCTGCAGAAAAGGTGCACAAATACATCAAATTTGAAATTTGTGAGGTCCATTCAGAAATCTAATAATAACAGGGTAGAATCTGGATGAACCATTCATGGTTCGCAAACGTCGTCAAGGAGAGTTTCCAATCAAAAACTAAGGCATACAAAATGATGAAAACTACTGGTAGTTCAGAGGATTGGGAAATATGTAGTAACCAACAGCAGGTGACTAAAAACATAATTAAAAAGAAGAAAATTGATTGAAAGTAAATGGTCATGAAATATATAAACAAGCAGCAAAAGCTTCCATCAGTACATTAAAGTGACCATGTAAAGTGAGTATGGGAACCTTGAAAGATGTGACTGGGGAACTGATAAAGTGGAAAAGGGAAATGGCAGATAATTTACACCAATATTTTGCATTGGGCTTCATGATGGATGACCCGATCAACATCCAGAAGATAATAGATTAGAAAGGTGCCAACGGGTGATAATTGTCTTATAACAGTCTCTAATACAAGGAAGAAAGTATTTGACAAACTGATGGGACTGAGGGAAGTCAAAACCTGCAACCGACATTCAGGGATTTAAAGGAAATTCAGCTGAAATGGTGGAGGTATTGGTCGAAAGTCCAATAGTCCGGGCTGGAAGTCATGCCTGGTCAAGAAGTTAAACTGAAATCTTGCACACTGTCGGGAAGCAAAAAGCAACCAGACAAGAATGCACAGCTGCTCTATTCTCAACCTTAAAATAGCAGAAATCAACTTCTCCATCTTGTGACAATTGTTGAAGAATCTCAGTATCCATCACAACCATAATCTTTACTGGAAACTGTCTGAACCAGTAAAGCAACACTTCAACCAGGATCTGCTGCCAAAGAATCATGTTGGTTTCAGAAAAAGTTAAGGAATCACTGTTGCTGCAGTTTGACAGCTCCAGAAGAAATACTAGGAAAACCACAAGATCTATTGACCTGACCAAGGCCTTTGACATAGTTAGCTATGAGGGCCTTTGGAAGATAATAGAGAAATTTGGCTGCACTAACAAACTCTTTACAATGGTTCAACAGTTCCATGAAATCATACCCATCCATGGTCCTGGCTCATAGTAAGTTTTCAGGCCCATTTCCAGTCACACCCAGAATAAGGGGCGACCATGTTGCAGCAGGTAAAATTATATATTATATCTATGGGAGGTTGTTTTCCTTGTGGAAGAGTCTTGGACCAGAGTGTATAATCTCAGAGTAAGGAGTCAATAATTTTAATCAGAGACAAGGAGGTATTTCACATCTATGAGGGTTGTGAACCTGTCAAATTCCTTCCCGTAGATGATATATCAAGTCAGGTTTTCATTTAACCCCAAATCCGTTTCACTCTTTTCTGCTCCAATCTGTCTGTGGGAACTCACTAATGTGAACAATAATTAAAACATTAAACAAAATTATCTTTGCATTTAAACATAATTAAGTACTTTACTATTTTATTATAATTTGATTGTTATCATATTAATATTTAATGTTGTTGCACATGTTAAAAATTGAAATCTTTGTGATGAATAATCTTTCTTGCAGTTACAATAGCTAATTACGTTCAATTACCACCCAAGCCATACCACATTATTAACAAGGGTTTTATTTTGCAAACTGATTTCTGCAAAGATCGTAACTTGAGACGGAAATAGAACTTGTAAATTGAATAGCTTAGTAAGACTTTTTTTATGTAGACATCCTTGGGCACACTTCTTTATAAGACATAAGATCATAAGAAATAGCAGCAGAAGTAGCCCACTCAGCACACCAATGCTCCACTATTCAATAAGATCATACTTGATCTAATTGTTGCCTTGACTTTCTGCTTTTCCCTTCATAACATTTCGGCCTTTGTCAATCAAAAATCTGTCTAATTCAGCACTGAATATATTCAATGACACAAAGCCCTCGGAGGTCTGTAAGAGTTGGCTGTTCTTTTTGATATTGGGAGTTGCAGAGGAAAGATGCCCAGAAAGGTCCTGATATTCCAGAAATTCCAGGGAATTTTCACGTCATGCCAGCAGAACCAGTTAAGAAAGGGATATTTACTTACTCCCTGAAGTTGTTCAAACTACTGAGTTCACCTACAAAGAAAAACTTATTGTTCATGAATAATGATATCCAGAACCTTCTTACTGTACACTCTCTCCATTTGAATAATATTCTGTTTTTCTATAATTACTACCGAAGTGGACAATCTCATATTTTCCCACTTCATATTCCATTTGCCAATATTTTACTCTCTTTACTTACCAACAGTGAACTCACTGATAATCCAACATTTGTAAAGCTGTCAGCCATTCCCACTGACTGTTTAGGAAATTAAATGAAAGGATGCCCGTGAAAAGCCAAAGTTCCAGTCTTGTAACACTGAATCAGCCAATCACCTGTACACTTGTCATGTGACCTCACCAACCAGTTGGAGCTATGTTAAGCTATACTAGACTGAAACATCACAGGCAAACCTACAACAATGAATGGCTGGACTGATTCAAGACAAAGCAAGGCATTGTCTTGCCTCAACCATATCCATGAAACATTTTTAATGCAGATGAAGCCAAACTGTTTTACCTTCCTTTACCACATTGCTCTTTTATATTTAAAAGTAAAACGTAATAGTGGGAAATGTAGCAAGGAACGTGTTGGTGCTGTTGTCTGTGCCAATACGTATAGCACCAGAAAGCCAATGCTTTGTGTGATGGGAATCTCTAAGAGGCCGTGTTGCTCTGTGAATGTTTTGAAACTACTGTCACAGAATCAGGATAACAACACCGCCTGGATGACCTCCAGCACTGCTGAGGTGCAAGTCAGAAATTGAATATAATGTATCAACAGGGGAAAAGGAAGGTTACCATCATGATGACTCTGAGAAGTCCGATGAATGCCCTCATACTTATCCCATGCTTCCTTAGCTGAAGCTGCAAAATGCATAGTGGTGCTCTATGATCTTACATTGCAGCATGAAAACACAGAAAACACATTTGATTACAGTGTTCACATGATGGACTATGCCACTTTCATTCAAAGACAACATGCTAAATAAAAAAATTATTGCTGAGTTTTTCCAGAACTAACTCCCAATGTTTCCCAATGCCTTTTACTGTAAAGGTCAGTCCATTATAAAGTGTGAAGAATTTTAAAAATAAAGATGTTTTTCATATAGTTACTAAGCATATTAAATATAAATCACTATCCTTCTCCGTTTATTGCTCAATGACTTTATACTTTTTGTATAGTAATCTGTTTGCATTCCACCATGAGTCTATGAATTATATTGTCTTTTATTATCATAACACTTTCTCCCAGTTGTCGTTTGACCAGTTGTTCATTAACTGAAATTTCTTTCACCACTGACTGTTTCTTGAACATTGGTTTAATGGTTTCAACAAATTTTGACTTCTTCTACCATTTGAAAAAGCTTCAATTCAAAACATAGATTCATGCTCAAGAGTAAGACTTCTTAATTGTGAAGTGTGTATGCGTTCCCTGCAATCTGATGCCACTTGTGTTGCAAGATTGCTTGTAACAAGCCTTTCAAATTATGTGGTATACTTCCTGGACCCTGTAGCTCCTCTGCTGTCAGCAGTAAACACAGTTTTTTCAACTGTGGTCCACTATCTGAAAATATAGACACTTGCCCAATTTCAACTTAAAATTAGTGAACTGTCCATTTATAGAAAAATGTTCTTGCCAAAAAGCTAGTTGTAGATCACCTGTTTCCTTAGAACTACCTTTGTTTTTTCTTCTATTGTAAACGTATCTACCTCATTAACTTCTTTGTTGATGTAGTAATTTGTCTTCTTACTGCTCTGTGATCATGTTCAAGCTCAGCATAAAATTCTGAAAGTGAACTATTGTCTTACAGAGAAACTTTTTTGAAATAGCTGGATGCTGCTTGTACCTGCAATTTTCTTTGGTCCACAGTCATGACAATGACTTCCTGTATCTGGTGTTAGACCTAAACTCTGTATTGACTTCTCATGCGGTTTTGTACTTTACAAAATGAATGTATTCTGCTAATCTCCCATGATAAATTTGATTCTCTCCTCTTTCAAGTGCATATTGTAACTCTGGACTTCTGCTTCACTCACCAGCTGAATAGCTTTCTCTCGAGTTTAGTCTTCTTTTAACTGTAATAAATCAGGCAAAGACTCATCAGCAATTCCAGAAAGAATTCTGACTACTATGAATTCTGACTTCAAATTTCCATAGTCTCATTTTCCAATCATCAGTCAAGATAATTAATTAAATTATCTATGAATCCATAGATGCTGAACACTTCTTTTAAGTCTCCGTCTTTCAAGAATTTTGCTTGTTCTGACCAGATATATTCTATTTCTCTGACTCCAAATTTATGTGATCTACCCCTTTGATCCATCAGTGATGGCAGAATTATCTCTGCCTTCCTCTTTGCAAATTCTTCCTTTTTCTGTATCCAACTTCAAGACTTTGCATTTTTCACTACTTGGATCAAGGTTTCTCTTCAGCCTAAATCTCTCCTTTTCTGGTGGAACGTCTAGTTAGCTTATTTAATGTGTAAAATGTCTTGATTTGTTTTATATTAAATGCACCATAAAAAATTGCTATGAACAAAGTAATTGCGCAGAAGTGAGATCAAATCTCAATGACATTTGAAATTATTGTATCAAAAATACAGCACAGATTTGAGCCATTCAGTTCAACTAGTCCATACTGATGTTTATACTTCACACAA
This sequence comes from Chiloscyllium plagiosum, assembly GCF_004010195.1. Lineage (NCBI taxonomy): Eukaryota > Metazoa > Chordata > Chondrichthyes > Orectolobiformes > Hemiscylliidae > Chiloscyllium > Chiloscyllium plagiosum. The sequence goes on from NC_057716.1 coordinate 60,294,901, forward strand.
GTGTCTGACCACTCCAAAGCTAATGTGAAAGGAGACAAACTTGAAAATTATTCTCCACTTCAAGACCAGAACATTAAAATGGGCCCAGAAAATGATGATATTTTTCTCATCCTTCTTAAAGTCCTGCTTGTCATTAAAGTATTCCAGAGAGCTACTGACAAGTATTAGAAAGTATCACAACTTTATCAATGTGAAAGATGTCTCAGTGTATACACCAAGTTAAGTAGAATGTAATTACCTCACTCATTCCTGTGACAGTGGCAAAAACTAATATTTATATGACACATTTAATATAAATATAGTTCCCAAGGCATTGCACAGAAGCAAACTTAAATAATGAAAGAAACTGAATCAATGAAAGAGATTAAAAAGGATAACCAAAAGGTTGACAAAGAGGTTGGTCTTATAGAAAGCAAAGTGAAAAAATAGATTAAGATTGATATCTAAATACATACTAATAGTCTTAGAATAGATAAATGTAGCCATGAACACCTTTTCTCATCATGATGGGAAGTATAAGCAATACCATAGGCATAATGGGATATTAGATTACTTACAGTGTGGAAACAGGCCCTTCAGCCCAACAAGTACACACCGCCCCGCCGAAGTGCAACCCACTCATACCCCTACATTTACCCCTTACCTAACACTACGGGCAATTTAGCATGGCCAATTCACCTGACCTGCACATCTTTGGACTGTGGGAGGAAACCCACGCAGACACGTGGAGAATGTGCAAACTCCACACAGTCAGCCGCCTGAGGCGGGAATTGAACCCAGGTCTCTGGCTCTGTGAGGCAGCGGTGCTAACCACTGTGCCACCGTGCCGCCCACTATGTACCCAGTTCTGTGTGTATCCAACTTAGAATGTAAACCTAAAACATAATGATCTTCGCAGCTTGAATTGAGTCTTCAAGAGATAAGGGAATAGATAGGAGACCCTATGAGGCTTAAAATGGTAACAAACATCTCACAACTAATGACAAGATGAAAGGGAAATTGCAGAGTGTTTCTTGATAAGGATATATGAAATAAACTAAAAGTGAACTGTAAAAACATTGGGCAAAGTCTTATAGGGGTTGGATTGATGTGGGCAATTGCAAAACATGTGGCAGAATTGGGCACCAAATGAGGCGAGGCCCATCTCATCTCACTCTGTTATGATTTCCACAAGCAGCTGGGCAGTTATTATTGATTGTTAAATGCCTTGTTAACACCACAATTCACCTTTTTAATATTCAGATTCCAATTTTAATCAAACTTGTGAATAAGTTTGACATTAGGAAAACTCAACAGGAAACTAGAGCATGTGCTTTGTGAAACTTTTTTAATGGAGTTGAAACTGTTGCTCCCAAAGTCTCACTTCTGGCTCCTTGTGGACTTTCTGAATTATCAAACAGTTGAGGTCATAATGAGATATCTACTAGAGCTGCCAACCTTACAGATCATCACGCGGACTGATTTGACTGAATACTTGGATTTTTCCTTTCTCTTATTGAAGTGTTCTAATCCTGCGTTTTTCCTCATCAGAGTATTGTTTGGTCATGGCTCGAGTTCAAAATCTTATGATGTTCTTTTTTCTGCCTTTGAAGGTTTCTTATCTTCTGGCCATGTAATAAAGTCTTCTGAGATCTTGGACTGCCTTCAGAGTCTTTCTGCTTTTTACTTAGCTGCAACTTCAAAGTCTTCTGCGGTCCTGTCCTATCTTTGGAGTCATGTTTTTAGCTGTGTCCCTTGAACTCAGTTTTAACTTCTAGTTTTGACTTTGGAAGGTTTATCCTCGCTACCAATGTGTTATAACCTGTGTTTTATGACAGTGCTCCTCCCAGCACATTGAGAACCAGTTTGTAATATCTTCGGATGTGGCTTCTGCACTGTCCTTGAGGCTAGTTGCTCCTTATCTCTCAATAAGACTCTTCAACTCATTATGTAATGAAAGACTCCTTTATTTACATCTGTACATACAGGGGTTCAATTAGCTCAGTTGGTTGGATGGCTGGTTTGCAATACACTGTGATGCCATTGGGTGGTTTCACTTTCTGCATAGGCTGAGGTTATCAAGAAGTTCCCAACCTCTCAATCTTGATCTTTACATGCTCCTTCTCCTCTGCTGCCTTCTCTCTCACTAATGTCAAAGTTAAATGTTTACTTGCATCATCATAATTTACATGAACCTCATTATGCCATAGCAGAACCGGTCTCTCGATGGCACATGGCAGTCTCTTGGCCTGGCGTTTTTTGGTGGTCTGTGTCTGTATCTTGGTCTGGTGTCCTGGTGGCCAGTGGCTGTGTCTTGGCCTGATCTTTTGGCAGCCCCTGGCGGTGTCTAGGCCTGATCTCTCGGCCTGGCATGGCGGTATCTCAGTGTGTGGTTGGGTCCTACCTAGGCATGTTCCAAAGGCAGTAGGAGGTGATCAGAAAGCCAGCAGCTCCAGCAGTAGTAAAAGTGATGGCATCACAACCCAATGTAGGAAAAACAAGCTGTGAGGGTCAGGTCCTTCATTATCTGCAGCACAACATTGAGAACAAGCAGTTAAAGTCTCCTAGACAATGAGCTAAGTGGAGGACTCATTGACGGTTAAACTTTTAAGTTTATTTCTCTATTTTTCATTCATATTAAGAAAGACTTTAATGTTAACTATTACCTTGTTTCTTTGAAGGTAATGCTGAACTTTTTAATTTTGTTTCCTTTGCTACTTTGTACCTAAGTTTTTGTACCTAGGTACCTTTGTACTTAAGATGGTGCTGTGTGGCAATATTATACACTTTTCACTAAACTCCTGTACTTAGTACACATGACAAGAAAATCTAAAATCTAAACATGGAATTGAGTCACAGATCACACAGGATCTCTTTGAATGGTGCTTAAGGTCTGAAGAATTACTTGGCTTACCATTCTAACTCACTTTGTCCAATGTACCATTCCCTTAATAAATCTCTTTGCCTTTGACCTCACTCATCAATATCTGCCTTTTGCCAAAGGTGCAGCCGTTGGCTGCTGATGGCATGAGAAACAAAGCTGTCTTGAATTGCAGTCGGAATTTGCTCTTCAGATTACAGTGTGGAACCTTCACATGAAATGACTGGAAAGACTAAGTGAAGTGGCAGATTGTTGGTAAGGCTATGTTTCCATTGACATGATGAGCTGAAGATCTGATTCTTGACATCAGCCCTCAGTGACAGTTGAGCAATTTTACAGGTTTTAATTTTTCTGTTTGACATTCTTTTACAGCAGCTCACCACAGCAAACCTCTGCTCCCTTGCACCAACACTGGCAGCCTGCTGTAGAGTAATGAGCTATTAGCAGAGCATACAATGAAGGTGATATTTGCAACAAATGATTACGTAAAGTGTTCTGGAAGGAGACAGAAACTTTTAAATAAAACATTTTGGACTCAAGAAGTAGAACGTGGGAGAGTATAATTAGTTAGATACCAAATACACAATAAAACACCAACTACTCTCTAAGTAGCCAGGTGAGGGGAGAGTTGACTTGATGGTGCTGCTCATTGGAAATAGTGGAGCTGGGGTGAATGGAAGGGTTAGTGTTGGTGTTGAAAGGATGCACAGCCAGAAACACTGAGGCTCAGGGGATCGTATCCAGGATTTAGCTGCAGGGAAATGGGATGGTGAATTGGAGGGGAGCTGGGGGTATCAGAATGTGTGGCAGACAAGAGTTGGGTTTGCTGAGGAGGAGGGAGCAGAGCTGAAGTGCTAGGTGAGCATTGAGCTTGAAAGAACAGGAGCTGGGGCAACTGGGGAAGTGAGGAGGAAGAATTGGAATGAGTTGCTGAGGAGACCAGAGGGGCTGTCAGGGAGTGTGGAGCCATGTACCAGAGGGGGCAACATATCATGGACAAAGTAACACCAGGGGATGACGTTGATTGAGCATACTAACAGGTGTAGGGTTGGTTGCATTTGTGAAGCTGGCATGGAGCAGGCCGTGTGTTAGACAAGTGAGCTGAAAATGTGTTGCTGGAAAAGCGCAGCAGGTCAGGCAGCATCCAGGGAACAGGAGAATCGACGTTTCGGGCATAAGCCCTTCTTCAGGAATGGGGGAAGTTTGTCCAGCAGGCTAAGATAAAAGGTAGGGAGGAGGGACTTGGTGGAGGGGCGTCGGAAATGTGATAGGTGGAAAGAGGTCAAGGTGAGGGTGATAGGTCAGACTGGGGTGGGGGCGGAGAGGTCAGGAAGAAGATTGCAGGTTAGGAAGGCAATCCTGTTAGACAAGTGAGCATAGCCAGTGATGCATGTGGGAGAGGAAGAGTAACTGTGGGACTGAAGCAAGTGGACATGGGAGTGCAAGTGTAGAGAAGAACCAGAAGTCTTAAAAGGGAGGTGGGGTGTTAGTGAAGGAGGAGTAGTGGATGTCAGATGTGAAGGTAGATATGCTATGGTGGGCGAGCAGATCGGGGTGCTGTTGGGAGGCTAGGAGTTTCCTGGATTATGGTGTGGAGATGTGACTTATGTATGATTGGCCCCTTCCAATGACTGACAGGTAACAAGTGTGGGATCTCTCAGTCATGCACCCACAAATGCATCAGGACAGTAATCGGTGACATTTGTACTAGATCGTACTAGTTCATTTAATTTTCACATGGCAAGGTCAGTGCCTGGGCAGTAGGATTTGGAAACAGAGCCGGTTCCTCGAAGGTAGCATTGACTGTACACACATGGCACTTAGAGAGTTATATCACAAGAATATGGACCTTTCCATGAGGAAGGAGTTCCACTCCATTAACATCCAGGTGACCTGTGATCACCGTGTGTGTCCACTACCTTAATCACTGCCATGACTCCTATAACCTGCAGCACTCTCGAGTACCTGCTGCATTGGAAAGTCTAGGTGCATTGGAAAGTCTAGGTGCATCACAAGGCTGGTTACTGGTGAACAAAAACTACTCATTACGACCATGACTGTTGGCTCCATTACACAAGCCCCCATCTGATGCAGGGAGCAGGTTTAATGCAACCAATGCCTCAACCAGTTCCACAATGAAGCAGAGCATAGGACTGTTGAAGATGTGGTTCTGCTGCTTGAACTAGACTAGGGATCCCTCCAGTATAGTCCAGACCAAGTATGTTGCATTATTCTACTCGTGCTCCTATTTCGTGGCTGGGCAAGTTTGATAAAATTTGGCAAGAGATCTTGTGCCTCACAAGAAATCTGACACAGCCAAAAATACATGAGATTTTGATCAAAACTTTGGTTTTCCCAATCTTTATCTGGAGGAAATTACAACTCATCCAGAGTTGGATGTCAGACAAGCAGCCTCATACCACAGAAAAAGTGAAGTGATTCAGAGTGGTGCTGAAGAGGTAAAGCTGGGTGGTTTCGTTATAAGTGTGCACCGCTCTCTTCAGATGATGTCCCCAAGGTGCCACTTTCAGGTAATTTTAAAAAAGTAAAAAATAAATTATTAGAGTACTCCAGAGGTTGCAAGATGTCAGAAGGAAAGTTGATAATGGGGATCCATTGGATGTACTATCTCTGGACTTCCAGAGGCCTTCAATAAGGTACCACAAACAAGCTAATATCACATGGAGTTGGGGGCAGTTTATTGGTTTAAATAAAGGATTGGCTAATCAACAGAAAGCAAAGAGGTCGGATAAATAATTTTCTTTCTGGTTGGCAAGATGTAACTAGTGCTGTACCACAGGAGTCAGTCTTTTGGTCCTAACTATTTACAATCTATATTAATGAATTGTATGCAGGGTAAAAGGTACTATTACCAGATTTGCAAATGATATGAAAATAGGTGAGAAAATAAGTTGTAAAAAAAATTACAAATACATAAGGGTGGCATGGTGAGTCAGCAGTTAGGGCTATGACCTCACAGCATGACAGACCCAGGTTCAATTCCAGCCTTGGGTAATTATCTGTTTGGAGTTTGCACATTGTCCCCAAGTCTACATAGGTTTCAACCAGGTGCTCTGGTTTCCTCCCACTGACCAAAAAAATGCAGATCTTATGGATCGGCCATTCTAAATTGTCCAGGGATGTGTAGACCAGGTGGATTAGTCATAGTAAATACAGGTTGTGGGAATAGCATGACGGGCTGGGTCTAGGTGGGATGCTTTTTGGAGGATCAGTGCAGACTTGATCAGCCAAATGGCCTCTTTCATCACAAGGATTCAATAGGGACAGGTTTGGTGAACCATTCAATGTTTAGAAGATGGAATTGAATGTGTATAAATATGAGGTTATCTATTTTGGTCAGACAAATAGAAAGGCAATTTATTGTGTATATGAAGCGAAACTTCAGACTGCTTTAGTGCAGAGGAATCTGAGTGGTCTTGTGTATGAATCACAGAAAGTTAGGATTTAGGTACAGCAGGTAACAAGGAAGGCAAATGGAATTTTGGCATTTATTGCTAAAGGAATAATGTATAAAAGTTGGGAAGTGTTGCAGCTACACAAGGTATTAGTGAGACTGCACCAGGAGTCAGAGTGTCATACATAATGGAAACAGACCCTCCGGTCCAACCAGTCCATGCTGACCATAAATCCAAACTAAACTAGTCCCACCTGCCTGCTCCTAGACCATACCCCTCAAACCTTTCCTATTTGTGCACTTATGCAAATGTCTCTTAAATGTTGTAAACATACCCACATCCACCACTTCCTTAGGCAATTCATTCCACACACTAACCAATCTCTGTGTAAAAACCTTGCCCCTCATGTCTTTCTAAAATCTCTCTCCTCTCACCTCAAAAGTATGTCCCCTCGTCTTGAAATCCACCACCCTCGGGAAAACACAATTATTGGATGTAGGCTCACTGAGCTGTAAGGTTCATTTTCAGACGTTTGTCTCCATATTAGGTAACAGTATCACTGAGTCTCCAGTGAAGCACTGGTATTAGTGACCCCCTTTCTATTTATGTGTTTAAGTTTCCTTCAGGTCCAGATGTCAATTCCTGTGGTGATGTCTTTTCCTGTGGTGAATTCATTTGCTGTTCTTTTTCTCAGAGAGTGGTAAATGGGGTTCAAGTCGGTGTGTTTGTTGACAGAGTTCTGGTTGGAACACCATCCTTCTCAGAATTCTTGTGCGTGTCTCTGTTTGGCTTGTTCTAGGATGAATGTCTTGTACCAGTCGAAGTAGTGTCCTTCCTCATCTGTATGTAAGGATACAAGTGAGAGTGGGTCATGTCTTTTTGTGGCTAGTTAATGTTCATTCTGGTGGGCCTGTTTGTCTTACAGGAAATAACGACCCACAGAAAATTACATCACTAACCCAAGGAAACCTAAATACATAAATAGAAAGCGGTCACTAACACCAGTGCTTCTCTGTAGGCTCACTGTTGATGCCATTCCTGTTGAAGGGCTTTTGCCTGAAATGTTGATTTTCCTGCTCCTCGGATGCTACCTGACCAGCTGTGCTTTTCCAGCACCACTCTAATATTGACTCTAATCTCCAGCAGCCACAGTACCCACTTCTGCCTCACTGATGATGTTACTTAATATGGTGGTGAAATGTCTGAAAATGAACCTTCCAGCTCAGTGAGCAAACTTACATCCAGAACCTCAACAACCTGAGCTACAATTCTTCTCAAAACTTGCGACAAGACAACTACCATTAACTGTATCTATACCCCTCATAATTTTATAAACTTCTATAAGGTTGCCTCTCAACCTCTGACTCTCCAGTGGAAAAAGTCCCCGCCATTCCAGCCTTTCTTTACACCTCAAAACTTCCATTACCCTTCCTAGTAAATCTCTTCTGAACACTTTCCAGCTTAATAATATCCTTTCTATGACTGGGTGACCAGGACTGGACACAGTATTCCAGAACAGGCCTCACCAACTTCCTAGACAACCTCAACATGACTTCCCAACTCTCATATTGGAAGGACTGAACATTGTATTGTCTCAATTCAGTCCGCTTACTTGAGGAGAGATGTAGTTGCATTGGAGATCAACTAGATTGATTCCAAAGGTGAGTGGTTTATGAAGAGAGATTGGGTAGTTTAGACCTATACACTCCAGAGTTTAGAAAAATGACATCAATTGAGGTACTTGAGAGGGTTCAGAAAAGATTTACAAGGATGTTGCCAGAGTTGGAGAATCTGAGCTGCGGGGAGAGGCTGTACAGGCTGGGGCTGTTTTCCCTGGAGCGTCAGAGGCTGAGGGGTGACCTTATAGAGGTTTACAAAATTATGAGGAGCATGGATAGGATAAATAAACAAAGTCTTTTCCCTGGGGTCACGGAGTCCAGAACTAGAGGGCATAGATTTAGGGTGAGAGAGGAAAGATACAAAAGAGACCCAAGGGGCAACTTTTTCACGCAGAGGGTAGTATGTGTATGGAATGAGCTGCCAGAGGATGTGGTGGAGGCTGGTACAATTGCAACATTTAAGAGGCATTTGAATGGGTATATGAATAGGAAAGGTTTGGAGGGATATGGGCCAGGAGCTGGCAGGCGGGACTAGATTGGGTTGGGATATCTGGTCGGCATGGACGGGTTGGACTGAAGGGTCTGTTTCCATTCTGTACATCTCTATGACTCTTATGACATAAGATGTTAAAGAAGATTAGAGTCATAGAGTCATAGAGATGTACAGCATGGAAACAGACCCTTCAGTCCAACCCATCCATGCCGACCAGATATCCCAATCCAATCTAGTCCCACCTGTCATATCCCTCCAAACCCTTCCTATTCATATACCCATTCAAATGCCTCTTAAATGTTGCAATTGCACCAGCCTCCACCACATCCTCTGGCCGCTCATTCCATCCACGTATCACACTCTGCGTGAAAAAGTTGCCCCTTAGGTCTCTTTTATATCTTTCCCCTCTCACCCTAAACCTATGCCCTCTATCTTTCCCGACCCCAGGGAAAAGACTTTGTCTATTTATCCTATCCATGCCCCTCATAATTTTATAAACCTCTATAAGGTCACTCCTCAGCCTCCGACGGTCCAGGGAAAACAGCCCCAGCCTGTTCAGCCTCTCCCTATAACTCAAATCTTCTAACCCTGACAACATCCTTGGAAATCTATTTTGAACCCTTTCAAGTTTCACAACATCTTTCCAGTAGGAAAGAGACCAGAATTGCACACAATATTCACCAGAATTGCACACAACATTGGCCTAACCAATGTCCTGTACAGCCACAACATGACCTCCCAACTCCTGTACTCAATACTCTGACCAATAAAGGAAAGCATACCAAATGCCTTCTTCACTATCCTATCTACCTG
>NC_057716.1:60304900-60317564 GCF_004010195.1 Chiloscyllium plagiosum
CGGAGTCCCGTGTCATGGCGCTGCTCGGGACTAACCTCGACAAACACCACTGCATTCCTTTCCAGACTTCCTCTGCATAGGCACATTCCAGAATGAGGTGTGTGACAGTCTCGTCCCCCCCGCAGCCGCTTTGAGGGCAGCGTGCGGTGCGGCTGAGAGTTCGGGCGTGCATAAAGGATCTCACAGGCAGAGCCCTTCTCACCATCAGCCAAGCCATGTCTTGGTGCTTGTTGGAAAGTTCTGGCGATGAGGCATTCTGCCAAATGGCTTTGACAGTCTGCTCAGGGAACCGCTCGACAGGATCCGCCCTCTCCTTTTCCCGAAGGGTCTCAAGGACACTACGTGCTGACCACTTCCTGATGGACTTGTGGTCAAAGGTGTTTTTCTTGATAAATTTCTCCACGAAGAGCTACAATTGGTGGATCTTTGTGCTGGTTTCAGCAGCAAAGCCTCAGAGCTATGGCCTCTCCTAGTGCCTGCACCCTAAACTAGTAGATCCTCATCACAGTCAAGGTGATTGTGAAAAAGGTGGAGGGAAGACCTTCGGTCAACTGGATTCTTCTTTGTGAAGAGAGTCTTCCTGGATTGCTGCAGGTTCCAAGATGCAGATTTTTTTGGGAGTTTGTAATATCCTGTCCAAGGAGTTTTGGCAAGTTACTGCTGTGCATCTTGTGGATGGTGCATATGGCATTGTGTATCACTGGCGAATGCTCAAGGTGATGGATTGGGTGTCAAATAAACTGGTTTATCACTTTTTAAATTCATTCATGGGATGTGGGTGTCGAAGGCTAGGCCAGCCCAAAGGGCAGTTAAAAACCACACTGCTATGGCTTTGGAGTCACCTGGTGCATGTCCAGAAAGTGCTGCCAGAGGAAGTGATGTAGGCTGGTACAATTAAAGCATTTGAAAAATATCTAGCTAAGTATATGAACAAGAAGGGTTCAGAGGGTCATGGGTCAAATGCTGGCAAATGGGACTAGATTAATTTAGGATATCTGGTCGGCATGGACGAGTTGGACCGAAGGGTCTGTTTCCGTGCTGTACACCTCTATGTAGAACAAACCCCGTAAGGATGGCAGTTTCCACCCCTAAAGGACATTAGTGAACCAGATGGATTTTTCCCAACAATCAACAATGGATTCATTATCATCATTACATTCTTAATTCCAGATTTTTATTGAATTCAAATTCCACCATCTGCCATGGCTGGATTTGAAGCCAGATCTCCAGAACATGAAACAAAAACAGAAATTGCTGGAAAAGCTAGCAGGTCTGGTAGCATCGCGAAGAGAAACCTGAGTTAATCTTTTGGGTCTGGTGACCCTTCTTCAGAACTGTCTGAACATTAACTCTGATTTCTCTTCACAGATGCTGCCAGACCTGCCGAGCTTCTCCAGCAAATTGTGATTTACAGCATCCACAGTTCTTTCAGTTTTCTATTCTCCAGAACATGACTTGGGTCACAGTTAATCCAGCAATAATATCACTTGGCCATCGCTTCCGGACCCAAGTTTCGTGTGTGTGTTTGGAGCTGCACTCAAGTGAAGAGCTTCCCACCTTACTCTAGATTTCTGTTTTATATTGAGCAGCCAGCAGGTGAGTTTCTTGCTTCAGAATTTCAAGCCAACACCTGCTTTGAAACCAAAATATTTATGTGGACACCCAGTTAAAGCTTTAATCAATGGTAACATCCCAGATATTGATGGTAAATGGCAGAGTATCAATAGGAGATGACTGAATTCTCTCTTCCTGGAGATTGTCATTGGCTGATAACTGTACAGCATGAATGTTACCACTTTTAGCATAAACCTGAACATTGCCCAAATCTTGAAGCTTCAGTATCAGAAATGTTATGAATTACAATGAACAATATGCAATCATCAGCAAATGACCCCAACTTATGATGGAAGGAATGCTATTAATAAAACACTAGGGTAGACAGAATCATTTTCAGTATTAGTATGACGGTTACAAAGATGACTCACAATTTTGGGTGAATGGAGTTAAGATGGCAGGAGGTGGGTCTCAGATGAGATGAGATCAGGGCAGATAATAAGATGAACTTGATAAAGACATTGGTGCAGGGTTAGAACTGTTCAAGAAATTTTAATTTGGTTGGGAGGGATTTCTTACTTTCAATGATGTCCCTGTGCCCCTCACTATCATTAAAAATGATTCACAGGGAAATAGTTTAAGCTACAAGAGTGACTGTGACTCCTCATATAATTCACTCCAGGACAATTACTATTCTTTTTATGTAACTTCCTCCCAGACTTTTATAACCATCTGGCTACATTCATATTGGCATGGTGCTTTTGCAAAGGGATTTAATTTCTTAGCATCATTTTTGGGCGGCATGGTGGTTAGCACTGCTGCCTCACAGCGCCAGAGACCCGGGTTCAATTCCCGACTCAGGCGACTGACTGTGTGGAGTCTGCACATTCTCCCCGTGTCTGCGTGGGTTTCCTCCGGGTGCTCCGGTTTCTTCCCACACTCCAAAAATGTGCAGGTTAGGTGAATTGGCCACACTAAATTGCCTGTAGTGTTAGGTGCAGGGGTAAATGTAGTGGTATGGGTGGGTTGCGCTTCGGCAGGTCGGTGTGGACTTGTTGGGCCGAAGGGCCTGTTTCCACACTGTAATAAGTTGTAGTGCACATCTGGAGTAAAGCCCAATATTACTTTAATGTGTATCAGTGTACAGCTTGATTTCAGGGGGAAGTCCTAACTCAGGATTTAAAGATGTTTAAGGTTAAAGTAGCTACACCCATATTGCAGTTTTAATCTTAGATTCCAGTGAGCACTTAAAAAGCAATTTGTTCCACCAGGAATGGCAGAGCCCATGGAAAAAGATGGATCAAGTAGTGAGGTCTCCGCACCAGAAAAACCATTAAAACCAGCAATGAAACATTCAAGTCAGTTATATCTTTTGGACTTCAAAATAGCATGCTCATTTCCAAGTATTGTTTTTTTCAGAACAATTGTATTTTAGTGGCTTTCTGCCTCTCTTCCAGGCTGCGCCCATGGCAAGGCCAATCCACTTGGTGTTGATACTTTCCATGATCAGAGGGCACAGCAGAGGGTCGTATCAACAATAAAATTGTGAATTTATTGGGAAACGTTTCCGTTTTGTTTTCGTGGCTGTTTCATATTTGGTTTGATTTGAACATCTTCCTTCGGTGAGGCCTAATGGGACAGTTGCATTGTCGGGCCCAAGCCAGGCCCACGTGTGTCGCCGGCCTTGATTTAGAGAGCGCGGGTTGCATGGATCTGTATTCAGGGCCGGGCAGGAGAGGAGAGGGAGAGGGAGCCCCGGCCACAGCCGCCGTGTTTCCTTCCTCCTTGGTTTACGGCGGGGTGTCGAAGGCAGTGAGGAAGACGGAAGTCAGGCGGCGCCGAGGACGGGGATTCCCCGCCGGGAACTTCCGAACTCTCCGCCTCGAGCGCAGCGCCGGGCCGCAGCCAATGAGCGGAGCGGGTACAAATCAATAACGGCCGAGGGAGCGGCGCGAGCGGCGGCGCGGAGTGCAGGGGCTTCGGTTTGATCGGTGAGTGTGGCTCAGGGAGCGGTTACTCGGAGCCCGGGCCTCAGGGTGGCCGTCACCGCACTTCCAGGATTGATGGTGTGTATGTGTCTGTCTGTCCCCGGGGCGGAGGCGGGGGAAAGGTATCTCAGGGAGGCCACTGCCTTCAAATGTCACTGTCCTGAAGTCTCAGGTGATCACCCCTGGGGCCTACTGACGACCTTCCGTCCACAGCAGCCCTTCTATGTCAATTCCCGCTTCAGAGGAGAGGTCTTTTGGTGATCAGCTCCCCACCCAGCCTCCAGCTCATTGGCTCTCATTTGTTTGCCTGAAACTTAAGCTAATCAAACAGTTGCGTTTGCCAGTCAGAGTTAATCTTGCGTTTGTCGTTTTTGTTTCTTTGATTTTAAAGGGAAATATTCACAGAAAACTTTAGTGTGTGGACATCTTACAATCAGATGTTTTGCAGGCTCTTCCTTGAAGGTGAGAAAGGTTGCAATTTAGGGGGTATTGTCAGCGAAGCTTTAGGAATGACTTAAGTGCATTTTGCAACTCGTGTGCAGCCAAGGTAGGCATGGAATCCGACGGTTTTAGGTGATGGATAGGGTGTGAATGAAGTGAGCTACTTTGATATGGAGGGTGTTGGGCTTCTTGTGGTCTTGTTGGAGCTATGCTCAACCAAGGATTTAAAGTCATGATTTGGAGATGCCGGTGTTGGACTGGGGTGTACAAAGTTAAAAATCACACAACACCAGGTTATAGTCCAACAGGTTTAATTGGAAGCACCCTACCTTTCAGAGCGTCACTCCATCAGGTGATACATTCAAGGATTTAAAGGACATTCTTTTTATTTAAGAGAGTGAATCATATAAACCCTACAGTGCAGAAAGAGAGCTTTTGGCCTATCTAGTCTGCACTAAAACTCCAAAGAATATTCCACCCAGTACCATCCTATTCCTGTAACCTTGTATTTATCAGGACTAATCCATCTAGCCTGCACATCTTTTGGTCTTTGGGAGGAAATCCGATCACCTGGTAGAAACTCATGCAGTTACAGGGAGAAAGTACAAACTCCGCGCACACAATTGCCCAAGGCTGGAATCAAACCTTGATCCCTGGTGCTGTGAAGCAGCAGTGCTAATCACTGTGCTAACAAGCTGCCCTATAAAGAAGAGAGAACAATTAGGTGTAGTGTGGTACTGTCATCAAAATTTTTTTTCAAAAATGAAAAGCTGGAAATGTCAGGCAACACAGTTACTCAAATTGATCACCTGATATATTAACATTGTTTCTCTGCTGAGATGCTTATATTTGAAGTTTCTTGCTTGGAATGTGTACTTCGTCAGCAATCAACAGCTGAAGTGTCTCCTAGGTTACATATGTTTTGTGTCCAAGGAAAGTTGTATTGGTTTTGAATTGATGTCATGTTTTGAGATTCTGGTGGTAATGCCACAGCAGAGTGTAGCATTTATAATACAGCCTCTCCAAACATTTTTAATGTGTGAAATTTGGCTGTACAGTAAACCCTGCTAATGTTGAAAATCTGTTTTGGTTCTTGGGTGATTTTCATTGTGCCACATTGATGTCGAGAACTCTTATCTGTAGCCAGAGGGATACAGAGCTTTTAGTACAATTTCAGGGTACTAGATCACTATTAGGAGGAACATAAGGAAAAAGAAGCAAGAATAAGTCCTTCAGTCCCTTGAGGTTGAAACTTTATTGCTGGAACAGCACAGCAGGTCAGTCCCTTGAGCCTGCTCTGACATTCCAGATCATAGCAGATCATCTGCCTCAATACTATTTCTTTTCCCTCCCACATTGTCCCCATATCCCTTGCCTCTAGAAACATAATGATGACTGTCTTGAATATACTTTGTCCTTTATCATTTCCTGACCTGTTTTGTGGGATCTTATTGACAGCTTTCTGAAAATTCAGATACATCACATCCACTGGTTTTCCCCTTTATCCATTTTGCCAGTTGCATCCTCAAAAAAACAGGTTGGTCAAGTGTAATTTTTCTTTAATGAATCTTTGACATTGCCCAATCAGATCATTACTTTCTAAATATCCAGTTCTCACAGTCTCTTTGTAATAGAATAGAATATCAATACTAGAATCTATTTGTCCTACTTTTGATGTTCAGTAAACAGGATGGCAGTTCTGCACTTTCTCCTTCCTGCCTATCTTAAACAATTACGTCTGCAGGCACCATTCCTAGAATCTATAAAGTTTTGTAAACTAATCACAAGTGAGCGCACAATGTTTACAGCCACGTCTCATCAGGCCCAAGGATTTTATCAAGTTTCAGTCCTATTAATTTGTCCAGTACCACTTTTTTAACTTGCACATTTTTTTCAGTTCCTCATTTTCCCTAGTCCATTGAATCTTTATTTCTGGTATGTTTCTTGTATTTTTTGTCATGAAAACTGGCACCAAATAATCGTTTGGCTTCTCTGCCATTTCCCTATTTCTCCATTATAAATTCTTGTTTAATGGATCCACTTTTTGTTTTACTAATCTTTTCCATTTACATTGCTCAAGGAGATCTTACTGTTTAAATTTTCCTTGCTAGTTTACATTCACATTGTTTTCCCCTTTTATCAGATAATCCTCCTTTGTTATGTTCTAAAATACCCCTAATGATAGGCTCATTACCTTTTACTGTACCCAGTTTTATAAACTACCTGCTTTGATCAACTGAAGTCTTCAACTTCCTTTGTAGCCAAGGTCTGCTAACTCCATTTTGTTTTTGTTTCCCTGCCTTAATGTGATGTATCTTTTTTTTTGAAAACCATGCATTCGTTTTTGTTTTAGCATTCTAGCTATCAAACATTTTTTTTGGGTGGCAGCCAGTGACTCAGTAGGTACTGCAGGGAGATAGTGAGGTCTGCAGATGTTGGAGATCAGAGTTGAGTGTGTGTTGCTGGAAAAGCACAGCACTCCTGATGAAGGGCTCTGACCCGAAACGTTGAACGTTCCTGCTCCTCGGATGCTGCCTGACCTGCTGTGCTTTTCCAGCAACACATTCTCAAGGACAGCAGGGATCAGTGCTTATACCCTAGCTAGACGCAATATACACATGAACTATCTAAGTGAAGGAATTTAAATGTAATATTTCCATATCTGCAAATGGCACAAATTTGGATAAGAGGATGAACTGTGAGAAGAGTGCAGTGCGATTTGGAAAAGTTGAATGAGTAGGCAAATGTATGACAGATGAACTATAATATAGATAACAGTGGAGTTATGCAGTTTGAATAAAACCAGGATGGGAAATTATTATCTGACTGCTGATAGATTAGCTGAGGAAAGAGGTGGTGCAGTGAGACCTGGATGTCCTTGTACACTACTTGCTGAAAGTAAGTATGCAAATATGCAGGGTGTAGAAGGCCTTGAAAGTATGTTGGCCTTCAAAGTGAAAGGATTTGAGTACAGAAGAGATGTTTTGCTATAGTTGTATTGGGAGGAGAAAGTGAGGACTGCAGATGCTGGAGATCAGAGCTGAAAATGTGTTGCTGGGAAATCGCAGCAGGTCAGGCAGCATCCAAGGAACAGGAGAATCGATGTTTCAGGCATAAGCCCGAAGAAGGGCTTATATTTTCAGTATAGTTGTATTGGGCCTTGGTGATACCACACCTGGAGTGGTTGTGTACAGTTTTGGTCTCATTATCTGAGAAAGGTTGTTTTGGCTATAGAGCGAGTGCCACAAACGTTTATCGAACTGATTCCAGGGATAGCAGAGCTGTTGTAAGAAGGGAGACTGGTTCAGTTAGGACTATATTCACTGTAGTTTAAAAGAATGAGGGGGGGAATCTCATCAAAACCTTCTAGAATTCTAACAGAATTTGAAAGTGAACATAAAAGGTATGGTTAGTAAGTTTGCAGATGATACCAAAATTTGGAGGTGTAGTGGACGGCGAAAAAGGATATCTCACAGTACAATGGGATTTTGATCAGATGGCCGATTGGGCTGAGGAATGGGAGGTGGAATTTAATTTGGGTAAATGTGAAGTGCTACATTTTGGAAAGTCAAATCAGGGCAGGACTTGTACACTTAATAGTAAGGTCTTGAGGAGTGTTAATGAACAAAGAGACCTTGGAATGCAGGTTCATAGTTCCATGAAAGTGGAGTCGCAGATAGACAGGATAGCGAAGAAGGCATTTGGTATGTTGATTTTATTAGTGCATTTGAGTATAGGACTTGGGAGATCATGATGTGGCTGTTCAGGACATTGGTTAGGCCACTTTTGGAATACTGTGTTCAATTCTGTTCTTCCTGCTATAAGAAAAGTGTTGTGAAACTTGAAAGGGTTCAGAAAAGATTTACAAGGATGTTGCTGGGGTTGGAGGGTTTGAGTTACAGGGAGAGGCTGGGACTATTTTCTCTGGGACGTAGGCTGAGGGGTGACCTTATAGAGATTTATAAAATCATGAGGGGCGTGGATAGGGTGGATAGTCAAGATCTTTTCCTCAGGGTAAGGGAGTCTAAAACTAGAGAGTATAGGTTTAAGGGGAAAGATTTTAAAAAGGACCTGAGGGGCAACTTTTTCATGGAGATGGTGGTGCGTGTATGGATTGAACTGCCAGAGGAAGAGGTTGAGGTTGGTACAATTAGAACATTTAAAAGGCATCTGGATGGGTATATGAATAGGGAGGGTTTAGAGGGATATGAGCCAAGTGCTGGTAAATGGGACTAGATTAATTTAGGATATTTGATTGGCATGGATGAGTTGGACCGAAGGGTCTGTTTCCATGTTGGTCTAAGACTAGACCAGGTGAATGCAGGATGTTCGTGATAACCAAGGAGTCTCGAACCAGGGGTCGCAATTTAAGGAATACAGGGTAAGCCATTCAGTACTAAGTCATAGTTTAAGGATATGGAGTACCCGTTCAGTACTGAGATGAGGAGAAAGTTCTTCACTCAGAAAGTGGTGAGCCTGCGGAATTCTCTCCCACAGAAACCAGTTGAGGCCAAAACATTCAATGTTTTTAAGCAGAAGTTAGTTATAGTTCTTAGGGCTAAAGGAATCAATAAGGAAAGAAAGTGGGGACTTAGATGAATGATAGTCATGATCGTATTGAATGGCAAAGCAGGCTTGTCAGTTTTGACCTTCCAGCATGTTGTTCGCATGGGAATTGTTAATTATCTATCGAGTCACAAGCCTCTAAATAAATTTCGAACTGAGTGTAATCTCCTTTCTATGTGCTGGAGAGCTGTGAATGTGAAAAAGATCGATTAGAGCAAAAATAGGAAATGTAGGAATGGGTTCTCCATGTGCATTCTGTTCTGATGCCTCGTGATTTTGAATACACCCATCAGGTGCCTTTGCCATATTCTCCAACAGAAATAGTTCTAAGTGTCCAGCCTATGTTCGTAACAGACGTTCCGAACTTTTGAAACTATTTTCTCATAGATTTTTTTCTGCGTGCTCTCCAATTATTTCATATCCTTCCTAAACGTTGAAGCCAGTGTCTTTATACAAGTTCAAAAAAAACTGAGAACTGCATTGTACTCTCTGCCCTTATTAATAAAGCCGAGAATAGTATCAGTTTTATTAATTGCTCTCTCAGCCTGTCCTGCCATCTTTCATGTGATATGCATATAAACTGAGGTGTCTCTGCTGCTGTGCCCATTTTATGTTTGTATCTTCTATTTTCAACTCTCCCTTTTTTTTTCTTCTCATGTTTCACCACATGAAACCGCCATCTGCCATCAATCAATCTGTCCCACTAACTTTTGAGGTTTTATGCAAGCCCCCTTACAACTTGCAATGCTTTCAGGTTTTATACTGTTACAAATGTTTAAATCATGCCATGGACACAACAATCTTATTGGTATTGTACTGTAGGTCCCCCAGTAGTCAGCAGGAAATTCAGAAACAAATTTGGAAGGAGATTTCACTTATCTACATTAAAAAACCTAGGAAATATAGGTTATGGATCAGTAAACATTGTAAAAGAAAAGGCCAGGATAATATTTTGAGAAAAATTTCAAAAATGTTTGCCTTTCAATTCTGAAGAGTCTATAGAAGGGATTGTAATGAGGTGGAGGACAAAAACATATTTGTATTCAGAGAAAGGTTGTTAATACAACTTACTTAAAAGAAAAACAGGCAATTGTGGCAAGTATAAGATTACCTCTGTGAGGTAATGGAGACATAAACTAAGTAAGAGTCATAGAGCACAGCAAACAGGCCTTTTGGTCCAAGTTTCCTGAACTAAACTAGTCTCATTTTTCTGCATTTGGCCCATATCCCTCTCAACCCTTCCTATTCATGTACCCATCCACCTGCCTTTTAAATGTTGTCATTGTACATGCCTCTACTACTTCCTCTGGCAGCTCATCCCATATACGCACTAACCTCTGTGTGAAAACGTTGCCCCTCCGGTCCCATTTGAATCTTTTCCCCCTTGCCTTAAACTTATGCCCTCCTGCCCTTGAGCAAAAACTTTGGCTATTCACTTTATCTATGTCTTTTATGATTTTATAAACCTCTAATAAGGTCACCCCTCAGCCTCTGATACTCCAGGGGATGAAAGTCTCAGTCTATTTAGCTTCTCCTTATAACTCAAACCTCCCTGTCTCAGAAACATCCTTGTAAATCCTTTTTGCACCCATTCTAGATAAACAACATCCTTCCTGTAACAGGGCAACTAGAATTGTATGTAGTACTCCAAATGTGGCCTTACTCATGTTTTGAATAGCTGTAACATGACATTGTAAGTCATAGAGATGTACAGCATGGAAACAGACCCTTTGGTCCAACCCATCCATGCTGACCAGATATCCCAACCCAATCTAGACCTGCCAGCACCCAGCCCATATCCCTCCAAACCATTCCTATGAATATACCCATCCAAATGCCTCTTATATGTTGCAATTGTGCCAGCCTCCACCACTTCCTCTGGCAGCTCATTCCATACACGTACCACCCTCTGTGAGGAAAAGCTGCCCCTTAGGTCTCTCTTATATCTTTCCCCTCTCACCCTAAACCTATGCCCTCTAGTTTTGGACTCCCTGACCACAGGGAAAAGACTTTGCTTATTTACCCTATCCATGCCCCTCATAATTTTGTAAACCTCTATAAGGTCACCCCTCAGCTTCCGCTCCAGGGAAAATAGCCCCAGCCTGTTCAGCCTCTCCCTATAGCTCAAATCCTCCAACCCTGGTAACATCCTTGTAAATCATTTCTGAACCCTTTCAAGTTTCACAACATCCTTCCGATAGGAACGAGATCAGAATTGCACGCAGTACTCCAACAGTGGCCTAACCAATGTCCTGTACAGCTGCAACGTGACCTCCCAACTCCTGTACTCAATACTTTAACCAGTAAAGGAAAACACACCAAACGCCTTCTTCAGTATCCTATCTACTTGCGATTCCACTTTCAAGGAGCTATGAACCTGCACTCCAAGGTCTCTTTGTTCAGCAACACTCCCTCGGACCTTACTATTAAGTGTATAAGTCCTGCTAAGATTTGCTTTCCCAAAATGCAGCATCTCACATGAATAAAACTCCATCTGCCACTTCTCAGTCCATTGGCCCATCTGGTCAAGATCCTGTTGTAATCTGAGGTAACCCTCTTCACTGTCTACTACATCTCCAATTTTGGTGTCATCTGCAAACTTACTAACTGTACCCCTTATGCTCGCATCATAATTATTTATGTAAATGACAAAAAGTAGAGGGCCCAGCACCGATCCTTGTGACACTCCACTGGTCACAGGCCTCCAGTCTGAAAAACAACCCTCCACCACCACCCTCTGTCTTTTACCTTTGAGCCAGTGGAGTGTATCCAAATGGCTAGTTTTCCCTGTATTCCATGAGATCTAACCCTGCAAATCAGTCTCTCACAGGGAACCTTGTCGAATGCCTTATTGAAGTCCATAAAGATCACATCTACTGCTCTGCCCTCATCAATCCTCTTTGTTACGTCTTCAAAAAACTCAATCAAGTTTGTGAGATATGATTTCCTACACACAAAGCCATGTTGACTACCTCTAATCAGTCCTTACCTTTCCAAATACATGTACATCCTGTCCCTCCAGATTCCCTCCAACAACTTGCCCACCACCGAGGTCAGGCTCACTGATCTATATTTCCTTGGCTTGTCCTTACCACCCTTCTTAAACTGTGCCACCAAGTTAGACACCAGTCTTCCGGCACCTCACCTGTGACTATCAATGATAAAAAATATCTCAGCAAGAGACCAGCAATCACTTCTATAGCTTCCCACAGAGTTCTCGGGTACACTTGATCAGGTCCTGGGGATTTATCCACCTTTACCTGTTTCGAGACATCCAGCACTTCCT
This sequence comes from Chiloscyllium plagiosum, assembly GCF_004010195.1. Classification (NCBI taxonomy): domain Eukaryota; kingdom Metazoa; phylum Chordata; class Chondrichthyes; order Orectolobiformes; family Hemiscylliidae; genus Chiloscyllium; species Chiloscyllium plagiosum. The sequence goes on from NC_057716.1 coordinate 60,316,736, forward strand.
CCTCTGTAATCTGGACATTCTGCAAGATGTCACCATCTATTTCCCTACAGTCTATATCTTCCATATCCTTTTCCACAGTAAATACGGATGCAAAATACTCATCTAGTATCTTCCCCATTTTCTGTGGCTCCACCAGCTGCTGATCTTTGATGGGTCCAATTCTATCCCTAGTTACCCTTTTGTCCTTAATATCTTTGTAAAAACCCTTTGGATCTCCTTAATTCTATTTGCCAAAGCTATCTCATGTCCCCTTTTTGCCCTCCTGAGTTCCCTCTTAGGTATATTCCTACTGCCTTTATACTCTTCTAAGAATTTACTTGATCTATCTTGTCTATACCTGACATATGCTTCCTTCTTTTTCTTAACCAAACCCTCAATTTCTTTCGTCATCCAGCATTCCCTATCCCTACCAGCCTTTCCTTTCACCCTGACTGGAATATACTTTCTCTGGATTCTCGTTATCTCATTTCTGAAGGCTTCCCATTTTCTAGCCGTCCCTTTACCTGCGAACATCTGCCCCCTATCAGCTTTTGCAAGTTCTTGCCTAATACCGTCAAAATTGGCCTTTCTCTAATTTAGAACTTCCAACTTTCAGATCTGGTCTATCCTTTTCCATCACTATTTTAAATTTAATAGAATTATGGTCGCTGGCCCCAAAGTGCTCCCCCACTGACACCTCAGTCACCTGTCCTGCCTTATTTCCCAAGAGTAGGTCAAGTTTAGCACCTTTTCTAATAGGTACATCCACATACTGAATCATAAAATTGTCTTGTACGCACTTAACAAATTCCTCTCCATCTAAACCTTTAACACTATGGCAGTCCCAGTC
>NC_057716.1:60318134-60343266 GCF_004010195.1 Chiloscyllium plagiosum
AAGTCTCCCTGCCATTAAATTAGTCCCTTCCAATTTAGGTGCAATCCGTCCTTCTTGTACAGGTCACTTCTACCCCAAAAGAGATTCCAATGATCCAAAAATGTGAATCCTTTTCCCACACACCAGCTCCTAAGCCATGCATTCATCTGCTCTATCTTCCTATTCCTGCCCCCACTCGCTCATAGTACTGGGAGTAATCCAGATATTACCATTCTTGAGGACCTCCTTTTTAAATTTCTGCCTAACTCTCTAATCTCCCTTCAGAATCTCAACCTTTTCCCTTCCTATATCGTTGGTTTCAATGTGCACAATGACCTCTTGCTGGCTCCTCTCTCCCATGAGAACATTCTGCACCCTCTCTGAGACATCCTTGATCCTGGCACCAGGGAAGCAACACACCATTCTGCTTTTTCGCTGCTGGCCACAGAAACGTCTGTCTGTACCTCGGACTACAGAATCCCCTAACACAATTGATCTCTTGGAAGCCGACGTACCCCTCATTGCATTAGAGCCAGTCTCAATACCAGAAACTTGGCTGTTTGTATTACATTCCCCTGAGAATCCATCACCCCCTACATTTTCCAAAAGAGCATACCTGTTTGAAATGGGTATATCCACAAAAGACTCCTGCACTCCGTGCCTACCTCTCTTACCTTTCCTGGAGGTAACCCATCTATGTGACTGATTCTGAGACTTTTCCCCCTTCCTATAACTGCCATCCATCACATACTGTTGCTGTTGCAAATTCCTCATTGCTTCTAACTGTATCTCCAACCGATCCATTCGATCTGATTAATATTCGCATCCAACAACATTTATGGCAGATATAATCCACAGTAACCCTTAAACTCTCTTTAAACTCCCACATCTGTCAAGAAGTACATATCACTGTACTAAAGGCCATTTTTGCTCCTTCACAATCTACAGACCCAGAAAATAACACCGTCTTATTCCCCTACAAAACACTGCCCCAGGTTAAATTAATAGTTATGGCTTATATTTTAATTTTAATCAAGAGACATATCTCCAAAAACACACAACTAGAAAAAACCCACTCTACTCAATACTGCAGCCTTTCTGTTGAACACACTTAACACAATGATTAACTTATCTGATTCTATGCTGAGAACTTCGCCCAAACAGGTTCCTCTAGCAGTAACTCTCTCTCTCTCTCTCTCTCTGTGTTGTTTTGACTTTTCCTGAACTATGCTGTGACTGATGAAGGCATGTGTGCTAATGCCTCCTTGACCACCCTGTCTACCTGTGATGCCACTTTCAAGGAACTATCTACCTGAACCCCTCGGTCTCTCTGTTCAACAAACCTCTCCAGGATCCTACCATTTACCGTATAAGTCCTGCCGTGAGTTACCAAAATGCAACACCTCATATTTATCTGAATTAAACTCCTTTTCTTCAGGCCACTGACCCATTTGATCTAAGATATTCTGAGATAACCTTCTTCACTGTCTACAATATCCCCAATTTTGATGTCAGTCTGCAAACTTAGTAGCCACGCCTCCTATGTTTTCATCCTAATTGTTTATATAAGTGATTCTTGTGGCACACTGCTGGTCACCGGCTCCAGTCTGAAAAACAACTCTCTACCACCACCCACTGTCAAACCAATTTTGTATCCAGTTGGCTGGCTTTCCCAGAATCCCATGTGATCTAACCTTTCTAACCAGTCTATGATCACCTTTTCAAAAATTTCAATCAGATTTTTGAGATACAATTTTCCATGCACAAACCCATGCTGACTATCCTTAATCAGTTCTTACCTTCTCAAATTCTGTCTCTCAGAATCCCCTCCAAAAACTTACCCACCACGAACTGGTCTGTAGTTCCATGGCTTTTCTTTGCAGCCTTTCTTAAATAATGGTGCTACATTGAAAACTAAAATGGCAAAATGTCAAAAGGAAGAAAAACTGAAATTGTAAAACATTGAAGGAAAGCTTTGAACTCCTGGGGTTATGAAGTATGTCATAGGTAGTCCAGTTCTGAAAGGAATGACCAACACTAAGGATGTACAGAATTCAGAAGTAACAACAATTTGCCTCTCTTACCAACCAACTGTCCAATTCTATGTTCACGTTTTGTTTGATTAAGGTAATTGGTTTAATGTCCCTCATGAAACTGTTAAAGCCAGAGTAGGCAGGGGTGCCCTGCAAAAAGATGTAATACTCTCATGAAGCCAGGGTTGGGCTTCGTCAAAACTATACAGGATGTGAAAGGTCTGTTCGAATCCCTGATGAAACAGCCAATTATGATACAACATGGTTTAGAACTAGCAATAGTTTTTGTTTACAGTATTTGGTATTTGAGGTCCTGGGTATTTAGCAAATACAGCCACAATATTCCATGTTTTTCAGCAAACTAAACTTTTCAGCAGTGAGAAAAATAAAACAATCTGTTAGATATGTATATAAAATGTATACTTTAACATCCATAATTATTATTATACTCTCACTCTCTCTTTGAACACCCCACAAATCACATCAAATAGCTGATGCAATGAAGACAGATCCCACATAGTTCTCATCAAACCAATCTGATAATAGTGACACTGGGTCACCAAATCTCATAAATTTTGACTTCTCTTTCAATGAACTAACCTTGCAAAATCTCTTGCAACTGCTCTGTCATGGACTGCTTCATTGACAGCTTATGTTTTGGCAGTTTAATCTCATCCCCTAAGACTGCATTTCACTGGAGGTACTTCAGTACCTAGTTGACTGTGTAATTTGGAAAGCCTACTTGAAAGAATTGTCTTAATTGTCTCCTGAACTCATTTGTATTCTTCTCCATGAGAAGATTCAACTTGAACTATGTCATCCGGTAGACTCACTGATTGTTGCCAATTACACCTGGAAAAGTTGTAATATATACTTTAATTCAAATTAGATTTCTATGACAGAGAACATTTTTGTCTTGTCAAAATAATGTCAGAAATTAATAAATGAACAATGTACCTAAATTGTTCTAACTTTTCTATGTTGACAGTAAAGTGGAAGTGACGCTTTTGCAAACATATTTACACCTCTGATCATGTCAAGATGGAGGTAGAAGAATTTTTAATAAACAGGAACCAATTTCATATTTCCTGCCTCCTTTCCCATTACGTGGGAGTTTTGAGGGCAGTAGACAATGAGGATAGTAGTGTTGAACACACTTCAACACTATTATCCCCTCGAGACTGATTATGAAACTTAGTGATCTTGGTCAAAGTCCCACTCTCTGCAACTGGATCCTCAGTTTCCTGACCCACAGGCCACAATCAGTGAAGATTGGGGACAATATTTCATCCTCACTAACACTCAACACTGGGGCCCCCCAAGGCTGTATACTCAGTACCCTACTGTACTCGCTGTATACCCATTACTGTGTTGCCAAATACCAGACTAATGTCATTTACAAGTTCACTGATGACACCATCATAGTCAGTTGAATCTCAGATGGCGATGAAACAGACTACAGGCAGGGGTGGAAAACCTGGAAAAATGGTGCACTGAGAACAGCCTAGCTGTCAATGCTGGCAAAACCAAGAAACTCATTGTTGACTTTCGGCGGGATGTTACTCATGCCCCCCCGCCCCCCCCACCCCACCCCACCACGCATTAACAGCACAGAGATGAAATGAGTGGATAGTGTCAAGCTCCTGGGAATGGTCATCCACAACAAGCTTTCTTGGACTCTTCATGTTGGATGCACTGGTTACAAAGGCTCAACAATGTCTCCTCTTCCTCGGGCAGCTGAGGAAATTTGGCATGAAGGTGAACACTCTCGGCAAATTTTTATAGGTGCGCTATTGAGAGCATACTGTCTGGATTTATCACTACCTGGTGTGGCATTCAAGATTGGAGACGGTTAGAGAGTGGTGAACTCGGCCTGGACAATCTCAAAGGCCAACCCCCCAGCTATAGAATCCATCGACCAGGCCCGCTGTGAAAGAAAAGCTGCCAGCATTCTCACAGATCCATCCCACCCTGGCAATGTTTTTCTACAACCTTTACCATCGAGGAGAACATATATATGCCTGAACACACGCACCAGCCATTTCAAAATAGTTTCTACCCTACTGTTGATAGAATACTGAATGGACTCTCAAAATCTGAACATTCGCCTGTACCTGTGTTTTTGTTTTTGCCACTGTTTACCTGTTATTTACTTATCTATGGTACTTAACTCTGTGATCTGCCTGTATTGCTCGCAACAGCTCACAATAAGCTTTTCACTGTGCCTCAGTACACGTGACAATAAATTCAATTCCATTCAATTCAATTCAAATAGATTAGAGTGTGTTGTACAACTAGTTTTTCTACAGCTGAAATCCCATTATGAATGCTTGCCTGAATGCCAAATCTAACTGTTCAGCAGGGATTGTTGACCCAGCTGTTAATGGAACTTCCACCTTTTTGGTTTGATAGTTTTATAAACAGACAATAAGATTAAAGTTTGTGAATGTTTGTTTGTTTATTTTGATAATTACTTGAGTATCTCAAAGACTTCCCAATGTTATCATAGGGTTTAAGAGTTCAGTCTTCACTGAAAATGGGTGAGGGGGTCATGGGGTAGGTTGCTTGAGAGAAGGCTGATGAGCAGCCATGTGCAGAATTGGGCTGGTGCCCCAGTGAACTGATGTGAATTTTCCAAGCTTCCTGCCTTGGTAATCACTGCTTCCAGAGGCAATGGCTCCAACTCAAGCCTGCTCATTTATCATAAAAAATAGCACAGGTGGGAACTGCCAAACTGGGTATGGATTGTGATGTTGGGAAATTACCCAACTCCTGACGCTTGCCTAAAAGGTGAAAAGCTAGGCCCACAAACCCATATACGCAGCCTCAAGGTAACAGAGAAACCCAGTGAACATGGTCAACAAATTATGAACAAAAATCAGTCTAAAATAATTTCAAAGTCATAAGATCTGGGAATGCAAATAGGAACAACCATACCATTGTTAATGTACTGCATCAGATTAGTGTTTATGCATATATATTAGTTTGTACGTAATTATTATCTGTATTTTAAAGGCATGCACATTTTTTTTCAATAAAAGTTATTACTTATGGTATTTTTCAATCATTGAAAGAAATTGTGCTGCCACCAATATGATTCCTTCTTTTCTCATTTGCCTCCAACTGTGACCATTTGGCTAACTTAAAATGCCTTTGATAGTATCTTCAGATTGCTGTCTCTGTGCACCATCTCCTGATATAACGTCAACTGTTCAAGTCTAAACTTTTATTGGGAGTTTTATTTAATTTAGACACACTCCATAAAACACATCACACTGATTATTATCTCCCTGTATTTAAACAATTAATTGATACACAATTAACCAAGTTAATGTATCCGTCACCTGTTCCCTAATTCCAATAGGTCTTGAGGTTTTACTTCAGCTAATTTTTCCCTTCCCAGTTGTTCAACTTGTTTGGCCCATTTCTACTGAATCTGTCCCTTTCTACTACAAGCTACTTCCTTTAAACTCCCCAGTCCTTTGTTTTGGTGCTGGTGTCTCTTTTCACCCTGAACTGAGATAAAGGCCTCTTATCCACTCCAACATTTTCTTTATTCTTTTACAGGATGTGCTGTTACTGGTTAGGCCAGCATTTGTTGTTTATTCATCATTTCCCTTGAGAAAGCAGTGGTGAACCACCTTCTTGAACCACTGAAGATCATGTGATAGATACACCCATAATGCTGCTAGGAAGAGAGTTCTGGGATTTTTGAGCCAATGGCAGTAAAGGAATGGCAAAATACTGAGTCAGAATGGTATGTATGTTTGTTTGTAACTCAGTAACACTCCATTTCTGCCTAATTTGTTGTTGACACTCCAATAAATCTAATGTTAAAAGAGCTATTTATTCCAGTGCTTTCCTGGCTGGTCTCCAATATTGCATTCTCGAAAGAATTGAACTCATTCAAAATTCTGACCTATCCCAACTGTCTGAAGTCCCATTCATCTTTCATCCTGTGATAATGGGTTCTTCAATCATGTGCGTTCCAGTGTTACGATAAAACTATTGTATGGTTCTGTGAAGAACATCCGGTGTGTCCACCACATGACTGATAAACTGTAAATTAATGTAACTTGTGTGTTAGCCCTTTTAATATGTCATGATTTCAGTTAAAACAGACTAGCAACCAAGTTTTTGTTTAAACAGCATAAATGTTAGTTTGTTGGAAGTTTTGACTGAAAGTTCCTTCAGAATAAAGAGAAAGTTCTTAAAACGAAGTTATAGACACAAAAATTATAAAAATACCAATTGTTGTACAGTAGAAAATGGCTTTTTAAAAGCAGTTCAAGTCTAAACTTTTATTGGGAGTTTTATTTAATTTAGACACACTCCATAAAACACGTCACACTGATTATTATCTCCCTGTATTTAAACAATTAATTGATACACAATTAACCAAGTTAATGTATCCGTCACCTGTTCCCTAATTCCAATAGGTCTTGAGCATTCCTTACGATCATCTCAGATAATAACAGACTTTCTTTTTCTTTTCAAATAAATGAATGTATAATAAAAGAAACAAACATAGTACATTATGGGGTGTAGGTTTGCTGCTGAGCTGTAGTTTTGATATCCAGACGTTTCATTACCTGGCTAGGTAACATCATCAGTGGCGACCTCCAAGTGAAGCGAAGCTGTTGTCTCCTGCTTTGTATTTATATGTTTGGCCTGAATGGGGTTCCAGGGGTTTGTGGTGATGTCATTTCCTGTTTGAGGCAGCAGTGCTAACCACTGTGCCACCGTGCCACCCACGGGTCTCTAGGAATTCTCTGGCATGTCTTTGCTTAGCCTGTCCCAGGATAGATGTGTTGTCCCAGTTGAAATGGTTTTTTACATCTGTGTGTAGGGCTACGAGGGAGAGAGGGTTGTGTCTTTTTGTGGCTAGCTGGTGTTCGTGTATCTTGGTGGCTAACTGTCTTCATGTTTGTCCTACGTAGTGTTTGTGGCAGTCCTTGCATGGAATTTTGTAGATGACGTTGGTTTTGTCCATGGGTTGTACTGGGTCTTTTAAGTTTATTAGTTTTCGTTTGACAGTGTTGGTGGGTTTGTGTGCTACTAGGATTCCGAGGGGTCTTAGTAGTCTGGCTGTCATTTCTGAAACTACTTTGATGTATGGTAAGGTGGTTAGGGTCTCTGGCTGTGTTTAGTCTGCTTGTCGTGGTTTGTTCTTGAGGAATCTGCACACTGTATTTTTTGAGTATCCGTTCTTCTTGAATACGTTGTATAGATGGTTCTCCTCTGTTTTCCGAAGTTCGTCTGTGCTGCAGTGTGTGGTGGCTTGTTGGAATAGTGTTCTGATACAGCTTCGTTTGTGTGTATTGGAATGGTTGCTGGTGTAGTTATCCCACAGATAAAAATGATAAATGCTCCTATGAGGAGAAATCACAAGACAGAGATTTGCATAGTAAGAATTACTAAAGATCAGTTGTTTCATGTTCGTGGCTTTGACCAGTGATGGAAATTTCAAAATGCATGCTCCATTTTTAATTTTTCCAATGTTGTTTGCCGAAATATTTGCCACATAGGGATTTTTCATAGTTGTACTTAACTTTATTACTCAGAATTGGTATCTGGCCTTATTGGGTGCCAGGCCAATTCAAATGTCCACTGCATCTTCTTGTTTAATTGTATCTTGATGAATAGCATTGGCTCGATCATCTTTCATATAAAGATTGCTGATCCAAAGTGACACTTGATCCATTCTCCCTGATTTCCAACCTAACGTATGTAAAAGCCCCAAAATTCTGAATACTAATTTTAAATCTGCTTTAAATCTGACCATGCATATAAATTCACTCTCACTCGCCACCCCACCCCCCCAAAAAAGTGTATCATAAAGAAGCGTAAAACTGCACCTCATGGCTCCACTGAAACAAAACAAGGCCTGCTTTAAATTTAAATATAATAACCTTAATAAAACAGACCTTACTGAGAAGTAGCAAACTGTAGAGGCATCACTTAAGCAAAATACACTGCATTTAGTGCATCATTTGAAGGATGACGAAACACATCCTTCTTCAGCTGATCGCTGCAGAAATGCGGCTTTTATATCAATTGATCTGCATTTCCAAGATTTTCTCATGAAGCCAAAATAAAGTTCACTGTTGTTGCCTTTGGTAATTCTACCCTTCCATCCTGGCCCCGGTTTTTCTTCAAAATCTTGTGATTCGAGCCTTGTTTTCGCAATTGCCAATAGGAGACATTTTTTCCATGTGTATCCAGCTTTGTGATAGGGCTGGTTGTCCCCTATATGGTACCTCTCCAAATTCAGTTCTTGCTTTTTTTTAAAAACTTATCTTCTAGTTTGTTCATTGCCACTAAGACTTCCTGATCACATGGCTTCTGCTCATGGTGGTATTACTGTTTTGTACTATATTTCTTGTCATTGTCAAATTGTGCCCTCTACCTTGCCTTCTATCCATGTTTTAGCTATTGCAGTTTGACCTCCCCTTCCTAAGGCTTTCTTTTAATGGTTCATGATCTCTTTTTGGGAGCATGTTTGCTCTCAGACCAAATGTTTGAACTTGTACTGCACTTCCTTGCCTTCCATCTTTTGGACTCCATGTTCCCAATCCTATGGGCATGAACTCCTGTCCCTCATCTGATATGTCCATCAAGCATTGATATTTTCCAGTGACTTTCCCTGTCTGACTTTTAATAGTTACATTCTGGTAAATATTAGACTTTGTCCTTGGGGACCAATGGCTTCATTGACCATCTGAACTGATCTGTCCACCATCAGACAAACTGTCTATTGTGGCAGTTTGATCCTCTCTTTGTTTTATTCTATATCTTTTTAAACCAGTGCCACCACCTTGTTGAAATCTTCTGCTAAGGCAGACCTTCTATAGGCCATAATTGTATTCTTTGATACTTCTAACAAATCTCACATCGATCACATCTTTTGAGCTTATTATACTACACATCCTTTACTAAAAGTTTTGCCTTTTTATATGATTGATCAGTAACTTGCCTCTATAATTTTTAAGGAGAAAGTGAGGGCTGCAGATGCTGGAGATCAGAACTGAAAATGTGTTGCTGGAAAAGCGCAGCAGGTCAGGCAGCATCCAAGGAACAGGAGAATCGACGTTTCAGGCATAAGCCCTTCTTCAGGAATGAGGAAAAACACAATTGTCTTTTTCTAAATTTCGATCACTGATGTCAAGAACACGAGTTTATCATCCATTACAGGACTCCAAAAGTGTCCCAAATCTATAAATTACATATTTTCCATTTAGAATAGATTTGTCACAGCCATAGGGTCACACAGCATGGAGACAGACCCTTTGGTCCAACTCATCCAAGCTGACCAGACATCCTCACCTGACCCAGTCCTGTATTGCCAGTACTTGACCCATATCTCTCAACACCCTTCCTATTCATGGACCCATCCAGCTGCCTTTTAAATGTTGTAATTGTACCTGCCTCCACCACTCCCTCTGGCAGCTCATTCCATACATGCACCACTCTTTTCATGAAAAACTTAACCCTCAGATCTTTTTTAAATCTTTCCCTTCTTACCTTAAACCTGTGCCATCTAATTTTGGATTCAACCAAAGTAGGGGAAAAGACCTTGGCTTTTCACCCTATCCATGTCCCTTTATGATTTTATAAAATTTTATAATGTCACCCCTCAGACTCCGGGGAGAAAAAAGCCCCACCCTATTCAGCCTGTCCCTTTAACCCAAACTCCCCCAGTCTCGGTAACATCTTCGTAAATCTTTTCTGCATCCTCTCAAGTTTTAACAACATCCTTCTTATAGAAGGGTGACCAGAATTGATACAGTACTCTAAATGTAGCCTCAACAATGTACTGTACAGCACAACATGACATTCCAACTCCTGTACTCAGTGCATCAACTGGTGAAAGCCAGCGCGCCAAATGCCGCCTTCATCTCCCTGTCTACCTGCGACTCCACAGAACTATACACCTGCACCTCTAGTCCCTTTGTTCAGCAACACACCCCAGGGCCCTAGCATTACGTGTATAAGCCCTGCTCTGGTTTGCTTTACCAAAATGCAATACCTCAAATTTATCTAAATTAAACTCCACCTGCCACTCCTCAGCCTGTTGGCCCATTTGATCAAGGTCCTGTTGTTTTCTGAGATTTTCTTCACTGTCCACTAAATGTTTCCATATCAAACTTCATTTGTACTTTCTTCATTGATTTACCTAATAATGATTGCATTTCACTGAACACTACATAAGCAAAATACTGCAGATGCTGGAACTATGAAACCAAGACTGAGAATGCTGGAGGGCCTCAATAGGTATGGCAACATCATCTATATAGAGAGAGAGAAAAACAGAGTTGAAGTTTTGAGTCCAATATGACCACTTCAAAACTGAAAACCATTCCAAACTGAAGATTCTGAAGGAGAGTCATACTGGATTCAAAACTTTAACTCTTTTTTTTTTCCCTCTGCCCAACCCAGTGGGTTTCTCCAGCATTCTGTGCTAATGAAATGATTGATTCTGGCAAGACCACTCTTTTCAAAGATTTCAGTGTTATTCCAAAACCTGAAACTAACGGAACTCTCAAATTCCTTAACTTTTTCTGATCCTTAGTACATCGAGTCTCAATCGCATTTTAGCTTGCTCTGTAGTTGTACATCCACTGCGTATTACTGCAACTGCACAGTGGAAAGATACTGCCACCAATGCAGTTGCCATTGGGCTGAAGCTTCTGAGGACTAAAGCAAATTCTCTCTCTCTGATCTGCATCTCCATCTTCTTCCTCTGAAGGACTGTCCATAGCATAATGGTACTTTGAATCATACCTGTAACATCAATTGACTACACACCAAGCATTTCTGCAGTTCATTATCTGATTGTAAATACCAAATTTTCTTCTTTTCTCAAAATTATGACCTGCACTTTTGCCCTCATTTTGAGATATAGTCCTAATTTTGTAATGCCACAATGAGCAAAACTAACGTCATTTACAAAATACCATGCAAGGACTGCGCCAAACAGGCAGAATACTAGCCACCAAGATACATGAACACCAACTCGCCACAAAATGACATGACCCTCTCTCACTAGTATCCTCATATATGGATGAGGAAAGACACCACTTCGACTGGGACAACACATCCATCCTAGGACAAGCCAAAGACACGCATGAGAATTCCTAGAAGCATGGCATTCCAACCTGAACTCTATCAACAAACACATCGAGTTAGACCCCATCTACCACCCCCTGAGAAAAGGAACAGGAAGTGACTTCACCACAGGAAATGACATCACCAACCCAAAGAAACCCAAACATATAAATAGAAAGAAGGAATTTTCAGCATTGCTTTGCCTGAGGCCCACTGAAGATGTTACTTAGTAAGGTAACAAAGCATCTGGAAATGAACCTTCCAGCTCAGCGAGCAAACCTACAACCAAAACCTCAATCTGAGCTACAAATCTCCACAAAACTTGCAACTACTACGTGGATGGTCTTGTCAATTTGTTAACATTTTGTCATACTACCAATTTCCTCTTTTGTGTTATGAATCACTTTGCTGGAAAGGATGCTTTCTGAGGAATATCTTCAGTGCTTCCAGTATGTGTTGTCACAGTATATGTGTATCTGCAAATTTAGCTCCTGTCCAATTGAAAGTCTGTCCATTATTAATACCTTAGCACAGTATAACTTAAATGCCAACACCGATCAGGGAATTTCCAAATGAATTTTTTTAAAGTCTTGCATGCAACCTACTGATTACTATCACATATCCTTCCATAATGTTATTGTCAGTCTTTATAAATTTACCTGTAGTTCGGTAGCTCTCTGTCTCAGCAGATGAGTTAAGGTGGCCAGTGCCGGATTATCTTTCACAAGAAATAAGCCATGCTCCATATTAAGCATTGGCATTTTGGAGATAGCTGGTCACTTTCCTCTGGTTCTAAATCTATTTTTTTGGTCAGTACCTAATTTACATTCTAATAGCAAATCACCAAGACTTCATTTAATCCTGGATGAGGGCTTTTATGTTTCTGGGAATGTCTCACCTTTCCCTGTGAAATTGCAGTGTTACTGTCAGGTGACTTAAAGATGATATTTTTAGCTTCAGGCTAATCTTTAATTTACAAAAATCGATTTAGTTTTAACAGTTTTTCCTTAAAGCTGTACAGATGCCTGAACACACGCACCAGCTGGTTTCAAAACAGTTCTCCCCTACTGTTGTTAGAATACTGAATGAACTCCAAACTCTTAACATTCGCCTGTACCCGTGTTTTTGTTTTTGCTGCTCTTTACCTATTATTTACTTATCTATGTTACTTAACTCTGTGATCTGCCTGTATTGCTTGCAAGATAAAAGTTTTTCACTGTGCCTTGGTACATGTGACAATAAATTCAATTCAATAAAAATTACCAGGCTGTAACCACAATACGATGTCAGGTAATTTATCACTGGTGCAACCTTTCATTATTTTCAAACATGCTGGTAACTTTTATTGGTAATGTTTTTATATTTTGAATACCACCATTGGTATACTCTATTTTCATCTGATGCAATATGACTTTTAGCTGCTCATTTACAAAGAAGAACAAAGAAAATTTACAGCCCAGGAACAGGCTCTTCGGCCCTCCAAGCCTGAGCCGATCCAAATGTACTGTCTAAACCTGTCGGTCAATTCCTAAGCATTTGTATCCCTCTGCTCCCACCTACTCATTTATCTGTCCAGATCCATCTTAAATGAATCTACTTTGCTTGCCTCTACCACCTCTGCTGGCAACGCGTTCCAAACGCCCACAACCCTCTGTGTGAAGTACTTGCCGTGTGTATCCCCCCTTAAACTTTCCACCTCTCACTTTGAAAACATGACCTCTCGTTATTGAATCCTTCACCCTGGGAAAAAGCTTGTCTCTATCCACCCCATCTATACCCTTCATGATTTTGTAAACCTCAATCAGGTCAATCTCCTTTTTTCCAGTGAAAATAAACCTAACCTACTCAACCTCTCTTCATAGCTAGCACCTTCCATACCAGACAACATCCTCGTAAACCTTCTCTGCACCCTCTCCAAAGTGTCCACATCCTTTTGGTAATGTGGTGACCAGAACTGTACGCGGTATTCTAAATGCAGCCGAACCAATGTCTTGTACAATTTTAATATGACTTGCCAGCTCTTTTCCTCAATACCCCGTCCAATGAAGTCAAGCATACTATATGCCTTCTTGACCACTCTACCCACCTGTGCAGCAACCTTCAGGGTACAATGGACCTGCACTCCCAGATCTCTCTGCCCATCAATTTTTCCCAAGGCCCTTCCATTCATTGTATAATTCGCTCTAGAATTAGACTTACCTAAATGCATCACCTCATATTTGTCTGGATTTAAAGCCATCTGCCACTTTTCTGTCCAACTTTCCAGTCTATCTATATCCTCCTGTATTCTCTGACAGTCCCTTTATGCTTTCTGCTATTCCACCAATCTTTGTGTCATCTGCAAACTTGCTGATCATACCAACAGTACCCTCTTCTAGATCATTTATGTATATTACAAACAACAGTGATCCCAATACTGACCCCTGTGGAACACCACTGGTCACCTTTCTCCATTTTGAGAAACTCCCTTCAACTACTACTCTCTGTCTCCTGTTGCTCAACCAGCTCTTTATCCACCTACCTAGAACACCCTGCACACCATGTGACTTCACTTTCTCCATTAGTTTCAATGGGGAACCTTCTCAAATGCCTTACTAAAGTCCATGTATATGACATCAACAAACTAATGAGCTCTCTTGTTGAGAAACAAGTGCCAAGCACTCATTTAGTACTTTGCCTCCTTAATTTGTGCCATCCTGTCTCTGACTGCCTTTTTATTTTTTTCCCAAAGTTTAAAAATGCTTATTTATGTTCTCTTAAGGTGGTCTCTGAGCCTATTTTGCTTTCCCTTTTTCCCACCTTAGTGTCTTTCTCCAATCTATTCTGTGCCTGCACCCTTTATCATGGTTGATAAAATTTACATTTGCCAAGTCATTTACTTTTTAAGTATTTTTTCTTCTCAGGAGCTCTAGATTGGGCTGGAGATTCAGGCTAGTATTTTCTGGTCAAGGTGATTACATTTGGGCTAGATAGTGCACTGCAGTAATCTAGCTGCTTCACAGATATTGTGTTTATATTCTGACATGCAGTTGTCGTTGTATTTCTGGGCATCCATTTATCGGAAGCAGGAGTTAGACTGTTGTCCACAAATGGTTGCTTTGCATTATGAAATGCAAAGAAATTTGAATCTGTTCACTCCCCTTACTAGTGAAAACCAGCTCTTGAAATTTTCTAATCCATCAATCAGCTGCTATGTATTATCCCTCGAGCATTTTATTTTATCTTAGCAAGGCGTTTGATAAGTTACCCCATGTAGGCTCATTCAGAAAGTAAGGAGGCATGGGATACAGGGAAATTTGGCTATCTGAGTACAAAATTGGCTGGCTCATAGAAAACAGGGTGGTAGTAAAAGGAAAGTATTCAGTATGAATCCAGTGACCAGTGGTGTTCTGCAAGGATCTGTTTTGGGATCTCTGCTCTTTGTGATTTTTTTTTAAATAAATGACTTGGATGCGGAAGTGGAAGGGTTGGTTAGTAAGTTTGCCGATGAGACAAAGGTTGGTGGAGTTGTGGATAGTGTGGAGGGCTGTTGTAGGTTGCAATGGGACATTGACAGGATGCAGAGCTCGGCTGCAAAGTAGCAGATGGAGTTCAGCCTGGAAAAGTGTGAAGTGATTCATTTTGGAAGGTTGAATTTGAATGCAGATTACAAGGTTAAAGGCAAGATTCTTGGCAGTGTGGAGGAACAGAGGGATCTTGGCATCCACGTCCTTAGACCTCATCAAAGTTTCCACCCAAGTTGATAGGGTTGTTAAGGTGTCTGGTGTATTGGCTTTCACATCAGAGGTGACTTGATAGAAAAATGAACAAAATGGTGAGAGACTTTTTCCCAGGGCAGAAACGAGAGGTCATAATTTTAAGGTGATTGGAGGAAGGTTTAGGGGAGTTGTCAGAAGTAGGTACTTGAGACAGAGAGTAGTGTGTGCATGGAGACATTAGGGACATTTAAGTGACTCCTGGATAGGCACATGGATGGTAGTAAAATGAAGGGTATGTAGGTTAGTTTGATCTTAGAGTAGGAAAAAAGGTTGGCACAACATTAAGGGGCCGAAGGGCCTGTACTGTACTATGCTGTACTGTCCTATGTTCATGTCCTAGTTCATAAAGGGACCATCATTATTAATATTGTCATTTGTAAGATGTATTTGGATGACGTTGTTATAGTGTAATTGCTGGAGCACCTGAAGAATCTGTGAAACTCATTTCATTGTGAAACTTTGAAAAAGGAATCCATTTTTGAGAAAGAAAATAGCATTCCTAAGAAATGTTCTTTCTTCACAAGGATATATGCCACGTATTGAATAATCAGTCGCCTAAGATAGTGTTGAATGTCGAATTGTTTCTTGGAATCAATTCAAACAACTCAACTAATGGTTACCAGCATTATGTTCAAAATAAACTTGGGCATGTTTTACAGTTAATTTTAAAAAAAACTTCTCGTTCTCATGGACTGCAGTAGAAAAGAGGAACCCAAACATACACTGTCCCCCACCCTGCCCATTCCCTTGCAGATTCTCATTCAGCACTTGATTGCTGCTCACAATGCTCGATTGGAACATTTTATATTTTGAATGTTGTAATGTGCTAATATACGATAAGCAAAAGTATCCTTTTATTGATTGTTTACTAAACCATTTCCCATCACAGTGACCCAACCAAATGATCTTACTTCCTGTTACCATTTTACTGGCTCAGCATAACCTTATTCCCACTTAAAATGCCTCTATGTACTGCGAAAGCTTGGGATAACAATACAAGCAGGAGTCATTTTTCTGTGCAAATGCACAGAATGTCATGTGCAACCTCCACTCTCACCACTGCCCCAAACATTCTCAGATGTAGCAGCAATTTGTGTCCTTCATTTAATCTAGTCTACTGTATTCCTGATTTACAATGGTTCTCTCCATTGATGAGACCACATACACATTAAGTAACTACTTTCCAGAACAAATTTGACTCTCCGCTTCTGGTGGCCTGTCCTTTTAATTTTCCACCTTGCATGCATGCTGATGTCTTGACTATCAATAGGTTACTGCACTGTTCCAGTTCAACATTAGCTTAAGGAACAGCACTTCATCTTTCAAATAGGCACTTCACAGTTTTCTAAAATCAATATTGAGTTCAACAATTTCAGATCATAATCTCTGTCCCATGATGATTCATTTTCTTTGCATGTTTCACTCTTATTTGTGCTTTCAGTCAGGAACATATATTTAAGCTTTTTTTCTTGTTTTTGTTTCTCTGTCTTTGCCTCTTCACCATTTACTTTGTCACTTTGTCTTGTTGTTCAAACTTTCCTGTCTTTCACTCTCTTAGACTTTCTTTTGGTTCTTATAATAATAATCATCTTTTGGTCATCTGGATGTGACACATGAGATGCTTCGATTCCATTTACTTGACGGTCTCTGGATTACTTACAGCTAAACTAATGTATGTACAGTACAGAGTAATCTCCAGAAAGTGCTGCAGTGCAGTGGGCCTGTGACAATATCTGGGTACTTAGCTTATTTGCAGGCTGATCTCTTTAAAGAGACTTTGTCCAGATAAGACTGCACAACATCCCCTTTTCTGCAAAGATAGCTCCTGTATGTTACAAGTAAAAGTATGCAAACACTGGGTAATGGCAAAATTGGTTGTACATAGATGGGTATTGTGAAATTTGCACAGTCACAGAGTTATACAGCACAAAAATAGACCTTTCAGTCTGACTTGTCTACGCTGACCAGTGTCCTAAACTGATCTCTCCCAATTTGCCAGCATTTTGCCCACATCCCTATAAGCCCATCATAGTAATGTAACCATTCAGTGAGTGATTTGATTAATTGATTTATTGTTGTCACATGTACTGACATGCAGTGAAAAGTATTTTGCGTGCTATACAGACAGATCATACCATACAAAGTGCATCAGAATACAGCTACAGAGAAGATGCAGAGAGAAAGATCAGAATTAACATTTGAGAGGTCTGTTCAAAAGTCTGATAATAGCGGGAAAGAAGCTGTTCTTAAAACTATTTGTACATGTATTCAAACTTTTATATCTTCTACTTCATGGAAGAGGGTGGAAGACAGTATAACTGGGGTGGGAGAGGCCTTTGGTAATGTTGGTTGCTTTCCCGAGACAGCAGGAATAATAGATGGAGTCGGTGGATGGACTGAGCTATTTTCATGACTCTGTAGTTTCTTGTGGTCTTCAGAAGAGCAGTTCCCATACCACGCTTTGATGCATCCAAATAGACACACCATAGAAAGCATCCTATGAAAATTGTTAAGAGTTCTTGTGGACATACTGAATTTCCTTCGCCTACTGAGGAAGTAGAAATGTTGTTGTGCTTTCTTGACTATCACAGCCGTGAGTGGACCAGGACAGATTCTTGGTGGTCATCATTCTCAGGAACTTGACGCTTTCGACAGTCTTCACCTCAGCACCATTGAAGACAGGGGCGAGCCTCCACTTCACTTCCCGAAGTCAATGATCAGCTCCTTCGTTTTGATGAAGTTGATGGAGAAATTTGTTGTTTTTACACCATGCTGCTAAACGTGCAATCTGTTTCCTGTATTCCGTCTTGTCATTGTTTGAGATCTGACCAACAATGGTGGTGTTGTCAGCAAACTTATAAATGGGGAGCCTATGGTCCAGTGGTATTTTCAAAAATTTTAAAAATCTGGACTTAAGAGTCTAATGTCAATTGTCAAAAAATCCCACTTGGTTCACCAGTGTCCTTCAGGGAAGGAAACTGCTGTCCTTTGCTAGTCTGGCCCACATTTGGGTCCAGACCCACAGCAATGTGGTTGAATCTCAATTGCCCTCTGGACAAGTAGGGACAAGCAATGAATGCTGGCCATGCTGGTGAAGCCCTCATCACATGACTGAATTTTTTTAAAGACATGGAGTTGTGGTGGAATTTGGCCACACAATTGTGAGTGTGGGAGACTGTGCGCAGCCTTGTGAGGTACCAGTCTTGAGGATTATGGAAGAGGAGGTGTTGTCACCTATTCTTATTGGTGATTGCAGTCCACGGGTCAGGAAGTCATGTCTACGGAGGTCTAAACATTCAATTATTTCGGTGGTTGAACAACTCCTCCAGATCTTATGAAGTGTGGGTTTTGCCCTTGGTACTCCTTAGTCTGCTGACATTGCACCAGTATGTTGATTGTTGTCTTGTGTTCCTTCAAACTGTTGTTGCTTGAGTGTGTTCTTTCCAAGTTCATTGCACAATTGACATATTGTACACTTCATTTATCTGGCTTCTGTTCCTTCTTGGTTTGGATCTGCTAAGTGATGTAATTCATGAGACCTGGGGGTGTGACTCTGACCTTTAGCCCTACTTAAGGTAGATCCACCCTTGCATACAGGCCATGCAGTATCTTGCTCCCATGTTTGTCAAGAAATGCTTCCTGCAACTCTAAGAATTTGGATTAGTGGCTGGGTAATTAATTCTCACTTATATTCTGAACATGATCTGTACTTTATATGGTAACTCCTTATCCAGTGGTGTAGCTCTGACATATAAAATGCCATACAAATATCTTATTTCGATGTCTTACAATTCTAGATGAATAACTTAATGGTTCTTTTTGGTAAGACCATTTGATCGGGGTAATGTGGTAAGAAGTTTACCAAGTTCAAACTCCATTTGTCTTGAATATCCCTGAAAGGTTAGCTCATAAACTCTAGTCCATGATTAAAAATAGCCCTTAAGGCACACTGAACGGACTGAATATGACTCTTGGTGTGTCTGCCTCAAGCCTACTTGAAATTTTTTGTTAACCAATTTGACAACTGGGAATTTTAGTGCTTTTAGTTCTAGGTCTTTAGATTTTCTGATTGAAACTGGTTGCATTTCTGCTGACCAAAATGCCATAAATTGATTTTGAGCACATCTTCCCTCTCAGTGCCAGTGCTTTTGACTTGTAGATCAAGTGTTCAGGTTTGGCAACCTGCTCAGTGCATCTGAGGTGACCATTTTTATACCAGGTCGATTGCAGATGTTAAAGTCACGTTCCTGTATTTTTAACAGAATTCATTGAAGACTCAGTGGTGATTCTTGTAATTGGTCAATGACTTGCAGCAAATAATTGAGTTGTTTTTGACTCATTTCAACTGTGAAGTTATTATCTTTTTACTTTTCTGTATTTTTGATGTAGACTGAAATGGGAAAAAGCTAAATTTAAAAGCCAAGGTTTCAAAAGTTGATGGGGGCCGGTGTTTGCAGGTAAGGAGACAGCTGAAAACTGGGAAGCCTTCAAAAATGAGGTAACAAGAGTCCAGAGATAGTATATTCCTGTTATGGTGAAACGCAAGACTGATAGGTATAGGGAATGCTGTATGACTAGAGCCATTTGAGGTTTTGGTTATGAAAAAGAAGGAAGCTTATGTCAGGTATAGACAGCAGAGATCATGTGAATCCCTAGAGGACTATCAAGGCAATAGGCATATACTTAAGAGGGAAATGAGGAGGGCAAAAAGGACATGAGATAGCTTTGGCAAATAGAGTTAAGGAGAATCCAAAGGGATTTTATAAATATGTTATGCACAAAACGGTAACTAGAGAGAGAATAAGGCATTCTCAAAGATCAGCAAGGTAGCCTATATGTGGAACCACAGGAGATGGGATGAGATACTAAACATGCATTTTGCCTGAGTGTTTACTGTGGAGAAGGACATGAAAGTTAGCGAATGCGGGGAAATACATGGTGACATCTTGAAAACTGTCCATATTACAGAGATGGTGGTGCTGGATGTCTTAAAATGTATAAAAGATGGATAAATCCTCAGGACCTGATCAGGTGTACCCTAGAACTCTGTGGGAAGCTAGGGATGTGTTTGCTGGGCTCCTTGCTGAGATATTTATATCATCGATAGTCACAGGTGAGGTGCCGGAAGACTGGAGGTTGGCTAATGTGGTGCCACTGTTTAAGAAGGGAACTATAGACCAGTGAGCAAGTCAGAGGTGGGCAAGTTGTTGGAGGGAATCCTGAGGGACAGCATGTATATGTATTTGGAAAGGCAAGGACTGATTAGGGATCGTCAACATGGGTTTGTGCATGGGAATTTATGTCTCACAAACTTGAATGAGTTTGTTGAGGAAGTTACAAAGAGGATTGATGAGGGCAAAGTAGTGAACCTAATCCATACGGACTTCTGTAAGGCATTCAAAAAAGTTAGTCATGGGAGACTGGTTAGCAAGTTTAGATCTCATGGAATACAGAGGAAACTAGCCATTTGGACCCAGAATTGGCTCAAAAGGTAGAAGACAAAGGGTGGTGGTGGAGGGTTGCTTTTCAGACTAGAGGCCTGTGACCATTGGTATATCACCAGGATTGCTGCTGGGTCCACTGCTGTTCTTCATTTCGATAAATGATTTGGATGTGAACATAGGAAGTATGGTTCGTAAGTTTGCAGATGACACAAAAATTGGAGGTGTAGCAGACAGCAAAGAAGGTTACCAGCAGGCCGAGGAATGGCAGATGGAGTTTAATTTAGATAAGTGTGAGGTGCTGCATTTTGGGAAAGCAAATCTTAGCAGGACTTATACACTTAATGGTAAGGTCCTAGGAAGTGTTGCTGAACAAAGAGATCTTGGAGTGCAGATTCATACTTCCTTGAAAGTGGAGTTGTAGGTAGAGAGGATAGTGAAGAAAGCATTTCGTATGCTTTATTTTATTGGACAGAGCATTGAGTATAGGAGTTGGGAGCTAATGTTGCACCTGTACAGGACATTGGTTGGGCCACTGTTGGAATATTGTGGGCAATTCTGGTCACCCTCCTATCGGAAGGATGTTTTGAAAGGGTTCAGAAAAGCTTTACAAGGATATTGCCAGGATTGGAGGGTTTGAGCTAGAGGCTGAATCGGCTGGAGCTGTTTTCTCTGGAATGTTGGAGGCTGAGGGGTGATCTTACAGAAGTTTATAAAATCATGAGGGGCATGGTTAGGGTAAATAGACGAGGTCTTTTCCCTGGGGCGTGGGAGTCCAGAACTAGAGGGCATAGGTTTAGGGCGAAAGGGGAAAGATTTAAAAGGGACCAAAGAGGCAATTTTTCACACACAGGGTGGTGTATGAATGGAATAAGCTGGCAGAGGAAGTGGTAGAGGCTGGTTATAATTACAATATTTAAAAGACATCTGGATGGGTACATGAATAGGAAGGGCTTGGAGGGATAGGAGCCAAATGCTGGAAAATGGGATTAGATCAGTTTAGGATATCTGGTTGGCGTGGATGAGTTGGACCGAAGAGTCTGTTTCCGTGCTGTATATCTCTATGACTGTGACTCTGTGGAAGGTATTGTTGCACTTGGTTTGTTCAGCCAGTGTAAGAAGCTTGTGCAGATTTGCTGGCATGAGATATGGCCAGCAACAAGTTGTTTAGCTGCTCAAGTTGTGATCAGTTGTGGACAAGAAAGATCACTTTCCTTCTGACAACTATATGGTAGGCTCCTGAGTTGCCTAGCTTGTGGGTGTGAATGATATTGCCAAGAGCCTTCAGACCTTTGGAAGGTGAGGTGAGCCTATTTTTTTTTTGTGTGCAGTGGGAAACTACTGAAGTCCAAAAAAGCCCCCAATATGTTCTCCACCAGTAGCTGTAAGCTGTTGTTTTTAACAAAAACGTCGGAGGCTTTCTACTTTGTGAACTAGTTGCTCAGTACCTCCTTTGAGGAAATGAAAAGAATCAGGAGGACAGCAAGCACTGACAAGCAAAAGGATCATCTCCACAAACCATGTCGATTGAGGCCATTGAATTACTTCCCCAGTTCTTTCCCCCTTGGCGCATATCGACAATTTTGTTTAGTCTGTCTGCTTAATGGGAGTTTTATTAGTTTTGGAGTTTACTAGTAGAGTTGTATGTAAACAATTGGTCATTGTTTACCTGTTGCAAGAACAATTTTAACTGACTCTCGAGATCCATGTATACACTCTGTCTATCTGCTCGGATCTCAGAATAGACCCAGAGTGCCTGAGGTGTGCTGCACTCCAAGTTTGAGAATGTCTGGCTGTCTGTCTGTCTCGGTTTGGTAGACATTGAGTCATAACATCATAGAATTGTACAACATTGAAAGAGACCTTTCAGTCCAACTCATCCATGCCCAATCAGATATCCTAAATTAATCTAGTCCCACTTTACCAGCATTTGGCCCATATTCTTGTAAACCCTTCCTATTCATATACCCTTCCAGAAGACTTTTAATTGTTCTAATTGTGTCAACCTCTATGACTTCCTCTGGCAGCTTATTCCATACACGCACCATGAAAATGTTGCCCTTGGGTCCTTTTAAATCTTTCTATCTCACCCTAAACCTATGCCATCTAGTTCTGGACTCTCCCAACCCAGGGGAAAAACCTTGCCTATTTACCTTACCCATGCCCCTCATGATTGTATAAACCTCTATATGGTCACCCCTCCCCCTCTGACGCTCTGGAGAAAATGTCCCCAGCCTATTCAGCCTGTCTCTGTAGTTCAAACCTTCCAATTCTGGCAATATCCTTGTAAATCTTTTCTGAACCCTTTCAAGTTACACAATATCCTTCCTATAGCAGGGAGACAATAATTGAACACAGAATCCCAAAAGTGTCATTTGCATAGAGTCGTCTCGATGTTGGTGCAGACTAGCCCCAAGCAAAGCTTAGCCCTTGAAGATACCAAGAGAGAGGTATAATTGCAAACCTAAAATTCCTCCCAACTGTTGGACTAAAGATTTAAAGGACTAATGATTTCTGCAATGGCTGAGCAAATGAGTTTATTCTCTTAAGTTTTCTTTGGAGTTGCCTTGTTTTGAATTGAAGGATTTAGATTCTGATGTCTAGTGACTAAACTGGCTATTAAAATGGCATTTCCTGTGAATTATGAATAAATGAGCAACAGGTGAGGAGCAGATGCCAGATTTAATGCCAGTGTCCAAACATTGGTGTCCATTGTGAAGGATTAATTTTAAACATGGAATTGGATAGTCTACATCATCAGTGAAAGACCAGAACAAAATCTACTGAGAAATGCTTCAGTGTGAAACCTCTTGGTTAACCTTATCCTGTAAGTTTTTAGAAAACTATGTTTAATAAAAGATGAGGTTCACAACAGACCAGTTCCCACCATTTCTATTGGCTCTAACCAAGAATACAAATTGTTACGACACCAAGATAGAAACCGAACCATGTTAGCTTTTCTATCTCTGTATTCAGTAAAATTAAATCATTACAAAACTCCAATAGTCACTGTATTGATTTATAATCAGACAGACAGACAAACGAACACAGGTAAGGGATAAATAAGGAAAATAATAAAATTGGCAAGATTAGTTATGTGGCTTTCATGACATGTTGTATCACAGGCATACAAATGGACTTGGTTATTTTTCTGAAGCTACCAATGAGGGTCACCTACTCAGTTCAATGCTTCTAACTCAGTTTTCTACTCTTTGCCTTCCAGAAGGTGGTGTAGCACCTAAGACTGGGAGCTTTCAAATTTTCATGCTGTCTCATCGCTGCCAAACCATCTCCCCAAAAACCGATTTTTTTTATATTTTATATTTTTAAAATTTTTTTAGAAGAAAACAACTCTAACTCAGGTTCTGCCCTAATAGTTTGAATGTCTTCCCGAGGCCTCGGTCACCATTCAGCAATTGCCATCTGCTTTAACATAGGGTCTTTTTCTGACTTGGAACTAATAGCCAATTCTTGCGATCTGTTTAGACACACAGCTCTTCTCAGAGTCGCTGTGTCTGTTGGAATTCTTTTAATCTAGACTCGGCCTGGAATTATCCTCCAGGCCTGGCCTCGTAAACAAACAAGACTTATTTTGTCAGGTTTTTTTCCCTCTTTTACCATAAGATGCCCCAAAATCCACAAGTAACTTTCAGCTAACAAGTCCCAGTTCACCGCTCCAAATCCAAAATCAATAAACAAATAGAACTAAAAACAACAAAAAAACCAGCGAGCGTTTAACACTACCTTCTTTTTAAGACCCACAATGTGCCAAATCCATGTTAATGTTTTTGTTGACCTGGTAAAAGTGGCATTTTGCTGTCCCCCACATGATTAAATCATGATTTTGCTGTCCTTGAACAGTAGATGTAAAATAAACATTTTATAGATACTAGAGGCTAGTAATAGCTTTAAAACGTTCTGTTGAAATTACATAAGAAGTGTTAATAGACAGCATGTTTTTATATTGCAGATATTTTGTGTTCGTAATATTGATTTGGTAAATATGGATAAAAATAATCTTGGAGAGCAGCTCAACAGAGCATTTGAAGCTTATCGTCAGGCATGTATGGAGAGAGACAACATCAAAAAAGTATCAGAACAAAAGGTACGTTGTCTGACAAATTATGGTAAATTTTAAAAATTCATTCATGAGACGAGGGTGTCACTGGCTCAGCCAGCATTTATTGCCTTTCCCTAATTGTCCTCAAGGGCAGAGTCAAGCACTTTGTTGTGGGTTTGGAATCACATGTAGGCCAGGCCAGATAATGATGGCAGTTTCCTTTCCGAAAGGACATGAGTGAACCAGATGGATTTTTCCTGACAATTGGTAATGGATTATTGGTCATCATTAAGCCTTTAAATCCAGATATTTATTGAATTCAAATTCCACTTTCTGCCATGGTGAAATTTGAACCCAGGTTGCCAGAATATTAATTGGTCTCTGCATTAACAGTCCCTTGAGAAATACATTTGGGTACAAAGGATGTGCATTTCACTACAAACTGAAGTACCTGCTTCTAGAATCAGTATCGTACAGTACAGAAAAGGCCCACCAGGTCTGTACCGCCAAAACTAAACTACTCCTTATACTAGGCCCAGTCAGTGCATTTCAAACCCCACAACCCTCTGGGTGAAAATCTCTTTCCTTTAAGACACCTCCAAGTTTCCTGCCTTTTAGTTCAAAATTATGTCATGTTTTTCTTGAGCCTTTGGTTAAGGGGAACAGCTGCTTTCTATTCATCTTGTTTCTGACCCTCATGCACCTGTATCAAGTTTCTCCTCCTCCATTCCTCCCCCATATCCCCCCCACATT
>NC_057716.1:60348831-60358451 GCF_004010195.1 Chiloscyllium plagiosum
CCACCCCCTCCCCCAATCTCTACTCCAAAGAAAACAGCTTGAGCTTACCACCTCTTTTCGTAGCTAAGTTGCTGCATCCTACGCATCATCGTGTGGAATCTCCCTTGCACCCCCTCGATTGCAATTTCCTATATCCTACCGTGTGGTGACCAGACTGCACACATTACTCCAGCTGTGGCCAGCTCCAGCTCCAATATAACGTCCCTACTTTGTAATCTGTGCCTCAACTGACCAAGGCAAGTGTCCCATTCACTTTCTTAACTTCCTTGTTAACTTGTTCTGCTGCCTTCACAAATTTGTGGACAAGCACCACAAGATCCTTTTCTGCTCCTCTGAGCTTCCTAGTGTCTTGAAATTCATTGAGTAGTCCCTTATCTTGTTCCTTCTTCTATAGTGTATCATCTTATATTTACCGGGGCTAATTTCTATCTGCAATTGGTCTGCCTATCTGACCAATCTGAATATATTCTGTATCCTAACACCATCCTCGCTGTCAACCATCCAGATAATCTTTGTGTCATCTAAAAATGTGCATACCATCCCTCCCACATTCTTATCTACACTATTTATAAATATCTCAAATAATAAGGGACCGTGTAGTACATTGGGCTCCATCCACACAAACCACCTTCTGGCTTATTGACAGGAGACAATCTTGGATCCATCTCACCAAGTTATCCTGGAGCCCATGCGCATTTCCCTTTTTATCACATTTCCATGTGGGACCTTGTCAAAGCCTTGATGAAACCCATATAAACTTAATTATTTGCCTACCTTCATCCAAACACTTGGTTGCCACCTCTCAAAATTTCAGCAGATTTTTTGGGCATGACCTCTCTCAAACAAAACCATGTTGACTATCCCTGATCAAGCCTTGTCTTTCTAAAGGGAAATTAATTTTCTTCACAAGTTTTTTCCTATGGTTTCCCAACTGCTGTTAGATTCATTGGTCAATGGTTCGCTGGTCTATCTCTATCACCCTTCTTGTAAAGTGGAACCGTATTATTTGACCGGTACCCCTGCAGCCAGACATGATTTAAAAATTTGGGTCAGGGCCCCAGTAATTTCCTCACTCATCTCCTGTAACAGCTGAGGATGCAACACATCTGGACGTAGGGATTCATCCACTTTTAAATCCACTGAAACCTCTAATCCCTCCTTGCTGCGTATAACAGTCTGTGCAAGAACTTCATGGTCCACCTTCTTGAATTCTGTACTTGCATTCTTCTGAATAAAGACAAATGTGCAATGCTTATTGAACACTCTCTACTGATGCCTTTCAGCTTCACGCACAGATTGCCCCTTGGTCACTAAAAGCTAAACTCTTCAAAATAAACCAAAGAACTGCAAATGTTGGAAATGAGAAACAAAAGCAGAAATTGCTGGAAAATCTCAGCAGGTCTGGCAATATCTGTGGAGACAACGCAGGTTTAAAGTTTCTGGTCCAGTGACCCTTCCTTCTTCTACCCTACTTTTTCCCCAGTTATTCTCTTTCTCCTTATATATTTGTAGAATATTTTGAGACTTTTTTTCTATCTTGCCCTCCAATGTTTCCTCAGGTCCCCTTTTTGCTCTCCTAGTTACTTTCTTGAATTTCCCCTTGCACTTTCTATACTCCACTAGAGCCTCTGTTGTTTTGTTCTTTGTGTACATGTTGTATGCCCCTCTTTTTCCTTTTTATCCAGTCCTGAATATTCTTAGGCATCCATGGTTCTCTGGGCTTGATGTTCGTGTGTGTTGGGCATATTCTTCACACACATCACCCTCCACCAGCACCACCCATGACCTTTTGTGAACACTTCCCTCTTTCTGTTGTAGATTTACCCCAAGTAGCTGTTGCCAGTCTAATTTGGCAAGATTCTGCCTTACTTTAATAAAAAACTTCCTTACCTCAATCCAAAACCCTTTTGTGCAGACCATCTTTCTCCTTTCTCCATAACAAATTTAAAACATTTGGTGTTCGTGGAATCATAGAATCCCTACAGAGCAGAATGCGCCCATTCGGCCCATCAAGTCTGTACCAACTCTCCAAGGAGCAAATCACCCAGACCCACCTCGTCCCTGTAACCTCACATGAGGTTTTTACCATGGGCTGGTCCCACTAACCTTCCACGTGCCTGGACGTTACGGGACAATTTTTAGCATGGCCAATCCACCCAACCTGCACATCTTTGGACTGAGGGGAAACTGGAGGAACCCATGCAGACATACAAATTCCACATACAGTCACCAAGGCTGACATTGAACCTGAATTGTTGGTGCTGTGAGGCAGCACTGCTAACATCTGTGCCATGCCTCTATGTCCTTTATGCTATGGTTATCTTAATTAATATTAAGCTAACCATAATAGTAAAGGTTATCTTAATCCCCTAATATGATTCCTCATTTGTTATTTGTATCCTTCTGTTTATGATGTTTTCACATCTGCCATTTTCTCAACACAATGAAATGCTTAATGATGTGATAAGAGGTTAAAATTAAAAACTTAAAATTGTGTAGTTTAGATCATTGGAAAATGTTTATAATTGTTTCGTTTAAAGGCATGGTTATATTTAAGAAAAAAATCTGATTCCACAACTGGTAATGTAGCTTTTGTTTTGTGTTCTGTTGAGCTTCAGAAAGTTTTGTCTTCAATAGATGAAAAGTGATAGACATAGACTAACAAGAATCAGAGAAAAAGATGAGTGGAGAATACCTTCAAGTTATTGTTAGTTGGTTTACCAAAAAGCTTAAGGTTGAATTAATCATTTCACTTGTGTTTTCAACAGAAAAGTTCATTCGTGATCATTGCTCACACTAGTGTGGGTGGGGGTAAACTGAGAAAGAGGCTCGCAACTAATATTTGCTTGACTTATAATTGAAACTTCTTTTAAAGTACTGGAGTGTAAGCAAATCTGTGATGAATTGAAATAGATTAGAGGAGAGCAGTAGAATCAGGAAGAGATCTGACCTCTCTCCATTCTCCTTTGAAGTGGTTAGTCTAAGTTGGTGAGATGAATAAAAAGCTCAGGGTGAGGAGAGAGCCAGAAAAGTGAAGGGAGACATGCAAGTCTTGAAATGGTAGTTCAATGAGCAAAATGCAAGTACCAGTGATAGGCATGATATGTCAGTGGCAAGTGATGAGGAGCTGTATTCAGCCATGTGCTGCATGTGAAAAGTTTGAGAGAATTAACTGATGGGAAAGATGATGCAATGGCCAATATTTGTTTGGAGTCTTGTTTGGTGCAGGTGAGTAGTCTGTCTCACCAGACTCAAGAATCACTATAGAGTATCCCAATCCTTCTTTTTCAAACACTTATTTTTGTTTCTTAAAATAAAAATTGGAAAAAAATGTGCATTTTAAAGCTTTAACAGTAGCACCAAAAGGCAAGTTTGTGGAAATTGGTTGATTCAAGCAAAAATGAATAAAACTGATGGCAAAATCAAATCTTATAGAATCCCCACACTGTAGGGATTCTAATTCTAATTACAATAGGGAAATGAAGGACTTCAGAAGTACTTTATATCAAGTTTTAAAAAAGGGTGGCATGGTGGCTCAAGTGGTTAGCATTGCTACTGCACAGCACCAGTGCCCCGGGTTTGATCCCAGCCTTGGGCAACTGTCTGTGTGGAGTTTGCACATGCTCCCCGTGCCTGCGTGGGTTTCCTTTGGGTGCTCCAGTTTCCTCTCACAATCCAAAGGCATTCAGATTAGGTAAATTAGCCATGCTAAATTGACCATAGTGTTCAGGAATGTGTAGGTTAGCTGCATTAGTCAGGGGTAAATATAGGATAGGTGAATGGGTCTGGGTGGGTCATTCTTCAGAGGGTCAGCGTGGACTTGTTAGGCTGAAGAGCCTGTTTCTCCACTGTAGGGATTCTAATTCTATAGAAAAATATGAAGGGAATTAGTATTAAACACAATTGTGATACAAACCTCACTCAAACTTTTCCTATGTGCAAAGGTTTTAACAGTTTCATTAATTATTGCTAGAAATGTTTAAATCAGAAGTTGTGCTGTTTTCCTGAGGATCAAATAAGTGATTATAAAATATCATACATGACCATTCCTTTAATGTGTAGCTTAAACTCCTTTTTAAGGTTTTTTTTAAATCAATCTTTGTCGGGATCTGGATGCTGCTGGTAAGGCTGGAAGTAATTATCCATCATTAATTGTCTTGAAAATGAGTTGATACAAATGACTAACCAAGACAGAAATTTCTGGGGAAACTCAAGTCTGGAGGCATCTGTGGACAGAAAACAGAGTTAACATTTTGGGTCCAGTGACCCTTCTTCAGAACTAAACAGACCCTTAAGATTTCTAGTATCCCCGCAGCAATTGTATTAAGGCCAGCTCTTTATTCCAGAGATTTTTATTTGAAACTGAATTCACATTGTTCAATTGCTTGATGGGGTTTCATCTCATTCTCTGGGTTGTCGGTTTAGACTTCTTTGAGTAATCAAGTAAAATAACCACTGTTCAACTAAACCCATCATAAAATCTGATTGAGAAGCAATCTTTGAATGAGATCATTCAAAAGTTTAATTTTGCTCAATTTGAAGTATCGTCTGAGTTTATAATAAATTAGTTAGTAACCTGCAGATATTGTGGTTCTGGTAACATCTGTTTTCAAAAACTTTTTTTCCCATATGTTGTAAACAACTTTTATTTATTTTTACTTTGTGTGTGAACTTTGCATTCTGTATTGTACAGCATTTGAAATATGATGAACGTAACTCAGACTTTCAATATATAGAACATTAATAAAAGTATAGTTAACAATTGCATGGATTTTGTTTTTGCTCAAATACAGATTTACGAGTTAGAGCAAGAACTGGCAATAAAAGATCAAACCATTACAAAATTACAATTGCAGTCTGCTTCTGCCACCCCCAGAGGTAAGCCATGACTACTCAGTATTTATTCTTTCTTGCCCTCTTCATTGCTTAGACAAATCATGAGATATGTTCAATGGTGCATTTGTCTTTGCGACCAATCACCTCATTTAATTGTTCCCCTTCTATTGCAACTTCAGGTAATTTTTTTAAATATTGGTCTTATACTTAACCTTGCTTTATCATTGTTTCTCCAATGCATTTCTTCTACTATTCTTTTTATTCATTGTGTGTTTTCTTCTTCTTTGTTTAGCCAAAAATGAAACTGTTTTTGTTTGATGTTACTAACTGTATCAGGTCTTGTTAAAGTTCCTTTCTTGGCTTTTGACACATGATTTATAGTTTAACTTTTGCTTCCACATTAGTTCTGTTTCCAGTTTTGAAGAGAACAAATATTCCTGTCCCTGAGATGCTATCTGCCAGTTTTATGAAATCTTGGAAGAATTGCCTTCAACTTCTGTTCTGTATTTTGATACAGTTCCTTCTATCGGTTCGAATAAATTGATCTTATTTTTGTGCCCTTAATTTTATTCTATTATCAAAATGTTTCACTTTTCACTTTATTTGCTAATTACTGTTTAATGACGGTATGGTGGAGTTGTAACCCCTGGGATGTGAATGGGTTTGGTTAAAATTTTCCAGACCAGAAAGCCACCTTCAACACAGCTACAAGCAGCTCTAGCTGAGGCAGGTTTTGACTGTGGTGGGATGAGCAACAAACCTGTTCTGCAGAGACATGTCTATTATTTAAGCATTTCAATAAAACCATAAGTTCAAATTTTAGCAGGATTTAAGATTTAATGCTGCTGTGAAACTGAATGCAGAAGGAGATGAGAAAGACCAAGTCCAAGAGAATATTGCTTGTCCGGCACTGCATCTTGGCAAGGAAGAGTAGGACAGATCCTGTTCCATCAAATAAACTTGCCAAGCTCTCTGTGATTGGTTGTCTCCACCCTTGCTTTACACTATCAATCGGCCCACTCGTCCTTCCATGATCTGTTATCTTTTTGTCAGAACCTTCAGTTACCTTAATGCAGGAGTTTTCTAGCCACTGTTACTTTTCCCTTTCCAGAGAGCAGTGTCTTGTTGCACGGAATCTGCTGGACTGTTACTCTAATCTCTCACCTAGTTTACTGGATTGGAGACATGGTGGTAAAATTGAATGTTTGGTCAAGTGGGTGACAAACTGGAGGAAGACTAGCATATATTTATCTACTTATTTTACACTGTAACTGTTTATTTATATACCATTGAAGTTCCAAGCATAAAATGGTTATAGCTCAGGAGACCATTATGGGCCATCATGTCTCTGCTGGTTGTCTTCAGGAGTAATATGGCTAGTGCTATTCTCTCTACTTGTCCCCTGTAGCTCTTCCTTTTGACTGTTATGGTTAATTATCCAATGTTCTTTTGAAAGCATGGTTTACCAGATTCAGATAACAATGTTCCAGATTGTAACCACTCGCTACATTTGAAAAGTTCTTTGTGAACTCTCTTTTTAATTATTTTGCCATTCACCTTAAATTGGTGTCCTCAAGTTTTTGGAGTTCTGCTAATGACAATAGTTTTCCCTATATACTCTGTCCAGAGCTCTTAAGATTTTGATTGCCTCCATCAAATCTTTTCACTTTTCTCTCAGAACAGCCTCAGTTTCTCTAATCTGTTTTCATAACTGATGTTCCTTATCCTGGAACCATATGGTATAATGATTTATTAAGGATTTAAAACAAATTCTGGTTAGCTGTCCATCTTGTCACAATGGATATTGAACCAAATGTTAATTTGTGCGTAGTAATTATTAATTCAAACTCCACATTGTTATGTCAACAATGTCTGCTGGCTTGTTTAAATTCACTCAATGGATAATAGCTGTGTATTTAAATGTTCTATACAGTGATTTAGCCACTGGATCACAATATTCTTGGCACCCATACCTCTGCAACATTGACATCTGCGAGCCAATTATGAAATGCTGAAGACTGACTATTTGAAAAGTAAAGCTCCCAGCTGCTCGAAAAGAGGGCTCAAGAAAAGCAAATAGTACACCATTTCAGATGAGTGTCTTTCTCTACAGTGAAAGCAAGAGATTGGCAGAGTAAGCTATGCTCAGTGCAGAGTTGACAATCATGGAAAAAGCCATCATCTGACAAGATGTAATGTTGCCATGAACCTTTGCAGAGGATCAGAATATGTTTGGGACAAGATGTTTGCAAACCTAGTGCTGTTCCAGAGAGGGTGAAATATTGTAAATGGAGGGAGAATTGTATTCCTGAGTTAGAAATAAGTAAATTGTTCATTGGAGCAGTTAGAACACTGGTGCTTCAGTGTCAGACAACTGATTGTTAATTCAAAAGGTAATAATCAATTTTTTTGTACTGGATTATTTGCAGGCAACATTCCTGGACAAGCTCAGTGTCTGAACCCTTGGCCACAGAGTGACTTGCTGACAGTGAGAAGAAATGAGGCACAACACCTAGTAACATGTGATTCACCAGATGAATTGATAGTAGCATTAGAAAGGGAAAGACACTGTAAGGTAAAAATACATTAATCTGTATTTACAAATTACTTTAAGAATACCATTATCTTTACATTCCAGTGTAGTTCCTCTTCTCTGTCTCTCTCCTTCTTTCTCATTTATTTTCTCTCTCACTGGCTCCTCAAGCATGGGAGATTATAGCCAGCTCAAACCCGTTCTTGGCCCAAGCTGACAAGCATGTACCGCCAACTGAACTAAGTGACATCCTCATACTGGTGCCAATTCAATTACAAACCTTAGTTCTCCATTAATGTCTCAGCTGAGATGAGCTAACTCCAGACAGACCAGGGTTCAACAAGACCCCCTTCCTTCTATTCACATGAGCCAATGGATGTTATCTACTTGGACTTGAAGAACACCTTTGACAAGGTGCTGCACAGGAGGCTGCTGAATAAGATAATGGCCAATGGTGTTAGAGGGAAGGTGCTAGCATGAATAGAAGATTGACTATCTGGCAGAAAGCAGGGTAAAAGGGGGATAAAAGGGTCTTTCTCAGGATGGCAGCCAGTGACAAGTGGTGTTCTGCAAGGGTCAGTGTTAGAACTACAACTTTTCACTTTTATACATTATACATTAATGATCGAGATGAAGGAAGTGAGGGCATTCTGTCTAAGTTTACAGACAATACAAAGTTAGGTAGAGGGATAGGTAGTATTGAGGAGGTGGGGAGACTGCAGATTGATAGATTCTTGATGTCACAAGGAATTAAGGGCTACGGGGAGAATGCGGGTAAGTGGAGTTGAAATGCCCATCAGCCATGATTAAATAGCGGAGTGGACTCGATGGGCCAAATGGCCTTACTTCCACTCCTATGTCTTATGGTCTTAAGGATTTGGACATGTTAGGACAGTGAGCAAGGAAGTGGCAGATGGAGAACAATGTGGGAAAGTGTGAGGTCATGCATTTGATAAGAA
This sequence comes from Chiloscyllium plagiosum, assembly GCF_004010195.1. Lineage (NCBI taxonomy): Eukaryota > Metazoa > Chordata > Chondrichthyes > Orectolobiformes > Hemiscylliidae > Chiloscyllium > Chiloscyllium plagiosum. The sequence goes on from NC_057716.1 coordinate 60,357,160, forward strand.
GAATAGAGCGATAGACTATTTTCTGAATGGGGAGAAAATTCAGAAGTCTGAAGTGCAAAAGAGACTTGAGAGTTCTTGTCAAGGATTCTGTTAAGGTAACTTTGCAGGTGAATTAGTAGTTAGATAGGGAAATCCAGTGTTGGCATTTATTTTGAGAGGACCTGAATATAAAAGCAGGGGTGTACTTCCCAGGATCTAGAAAGCTGTTGTCAGACCATATTTGGAGTATTGTGTGCATTTCTGGGCCCCATATCTCAGGAAGGATGTATTGGCCCTGAACCGGGTTCAGATGAGGTTCACAAGAATAGTCCCAGCAGTGAAAAGCTTAACATGTGAGGAACATTTGAGGACTCTCTGTCTATACTGGATGGAGTTGAGAAGGATGAAGGGGGGATTCTAATTGAAACATTCATAATACTGAATAGCTGGGACAGAATGGACGTTGGGAAGATGTTTCCATTGGTAGGAGAGACTAGGACAAGAGGGCACAGCCTTAGACCAAAGGGAAGATCTTTTAGAGTGCAGATAAGGAGAAACTTCTTCAGCAGAGAGTGGTGAATTTATGGAATTCACTGCCACAGAAGACTGTGGAGGCCAGGTCATTAAGTATATTTAAGACTAAGATAAATAGGTTCTTGATTGTCAAGGGGATCAAGGGTTACGGGGAGAAGGTGGGAAAATGGGGTTGAGAAACTTATCAGCCATGATTGACTGGCAGAGCAGACTCAATGGGCTGAATGACCTAATTTCTGCTCCTCTGTCTTATGGTCTAAGATAAATTTGCTCAATCATTAGATTAGATTAGATTACACTGTGGAAACAGACCCTTCGACCCAACAAGTCCACACCGACCCACCGAAGCGCAACCCACACATACCCCTACTTTTACCCCTTGCCTAACACTACGGACAATTTAGCATGGCCAATTCACCTAACCTGCACATCTTTGGAGGAAACCGGAGCACCCGGAGGAAACCTACGCAGGCACGGGGAGAATGTGCAAACTCCACACAGTCAGTCGCCTGAGGCGGGAATTGAACCCGAGTCTCTGGCGCTGTGAGGCAGCAGTGCTAACCACTGTGCCACCTTAAAAAAATTACAGTAATTAAACACCATTTTAGATCACAAATTCATGCCAGCTTTCTTTAATTATGCCCACAATCATCAGTAGTTTGTTGACCACTCTCTCTTTATTTATTGCCTATGCTCTCAATTTTTTGCATATGCATTCTCATTCGTTTACCCCTTTTCATGTGCTCATTTCACATATGCTGTCTCCAATACCTCTCTTT
>NC_057716.1:60359277-60371407 GCF_004010195.1 Chiloscyllium plagiosum
CTCTCCCCCTCTCTCTCTCTCTCTCTCTCTTTTTCTCTCTCCCTCTCTCTCTTTCTCTCTCTCTCTCTCTCTCTTTTTCTCTCTCCCTCCCTATCCCCTTTGCATTTGCCCCTTTTTCACTGCTGCCCATTCTCCATTTGTATGTGTATGCACATTTTTTTTCCTTTGTTCAGTTTTTACACTGGACATTTCCTTCCAGAAACTAAGCAGAGCCATTCTCTTTTAGCATAATTTTTCATTTTACTTACTTACTTAGATTGCAGAATCACGGCCCTTCTGCATTGTATCAGGCCCATCGTGTTTGTACCAAATTTTCAATTGAGCAATTCATTTTTGTGCCATTTTCCTTCCTACCTTGTACATTTGTTATTTTTGAATAATAGACTGATTTCCTTTTTGAATGATTTAATTGAATCTACATCCACCACACATTCAGGCAAAGCATTGTAGACCTTAACCATTTTGCGTGAAAGATTTTCCTCAACTTGCATTAGGTTTCATTTTATGAATTACATTAAATCTAATCTACCCCAACGTCTGAGGACTTTGAAACAGCAACCAGATCTCCTTTGGCCTCCCTTCCTGTAAGGCAACAGTCCAAACTCCTCCAGTCTATCTATGTATTTGAGATTCTTTGAAGAACAATGTCCATGATCTGTCTACATTCTCTCCAAGGTCTTTTGATTCTAGTGAAGTATGGTTCCCAAAGCTGGATGCTGTACTTCAGCAAGAGGCTACCCTGGTGTCCATTACAGATTCAGCACAACATTTTCCCTCTGGTACTCTGACCCTGTCAAGAAAGCATCCCAGGCCTTATCAGCTGGCCATTCAACGTATCCTGCTACCTTCAAAGACTCACGCAGATATGTGTACAAGTACCTCTGCTCCTGCAGCTGTCTTCAGAGTTACAACCTTTATTTTAGATTTTTTGGATATTATTAACAACACTGGCAACGAACTGACAATGAAGCAATATATAAATAGGCCAAGTAGGAAAGGGACCTACTAGACTTGGTAGTGAGGAAAAGGCCTGGTCAAGTGATGAAGGTTTCAGTGGAGGAGCATTTTGGGAATAGCTTTTTGCATTAGTATTCTCAAAGGAGAAAGATATGGTGGACGGTGATTCTAGAGACCGGTATCTTGATATTCTAGGGTGTGACAGTATGAAAAAGGAGTTAATGTTGGGTGTTTGAAAAGTATCAGGGTAAACAAGTCCCAGAACCTGATGGGATTATCCCAGAATACTGGGGGAGGCGAGGAGGAAATTTCTGGGGATTTGGACAAAATATTTGTATCCTTTCTGTGGCAGCACAGTGGCTTAGTTGTTAGCACTGCTGCCTTACAGGGACCTGGGTTCGATTCCACCCTCTGGTGACTGTATGGAGTTTGCACATCCTCCCTGTGTTTCAAGGTCTCCTCTGGGTGCTCCAGTGTTCACCCACAATCCAAAGGTGTGCTGATTGGATAGTTTGGCCATGGGAAATGCAGGGTTTCAGGGATGGTGTGTGGGAGTTTGACCCCGGTTAGATGTTATTTGGAGGATCAATGTGGATCTGATGGGCTGAATGGTCTGCTTTCCATACTGTAGGGATTCTATGATTCTTTAGTCACAGGAGATGTCCCAGAGGACTGTGGAATAGTCAACATTATCCCTGTTGTCCTTTTTTTTTTGAAAAAAAGAACAATCTAAGAAATTACAGACCATTGATCCTTGTGGGAGTGGTAGGGAAATTAATTGAAGATGATGATTAGGGACAGGATTCACTCACTTTTGGAAGAAATATGAACATTTTCTCAAGGTGAGGTTGTATCTCACAAACATAAAAGTTTTTTGAGGAAGTGACAAATGTGATTGATGAGGACAGGGTGGTGGATGTTGTCTACATTGACTTTAGCAAGGTCTTTGACAAGGTTCCTCTTGGCAGGCTGATACAGAAGGTAAAGTCACATGGGATCTGTGGTGAGGTGATAAGATAAGCATTGAGCTGGCTTGATCGTAGAAGACAGAGTAGTGGCGGAAGGATGCTTTTCTGACCGAAGATCTGTGACCAGTAATATTCCATAGAGATAGGTGTTGGGTTCCCTGTTGTTTTTAATACTGTAAATAAATGATTTGGAGGGGAGGAATCTGAAAAATAAGTTTGGGGATGACCCAAAGATTGGGCGAGCTGCAGATTAGTGAGGGGAATTGCCAAAGGATACAGCAGGGTGTAGATTGGCTGGACACTTGGGGGGAGACATGGCAGATGGAACTTAACCCTGACAAATGTGAGATGATACATTTTGAAAGATCTAATGCAGAAGAAAAATATTCAGTAAATGGCAGAACCCTTAAGACATGCAGATCTACGCATACAGGTCTATAATTCCCTGAAAGTGGCAAAGCAAATAGGTAATGTGGTCAAGAAGGAATATGGCACAGATTTTTAAATATAGGTAAGTTATGTGACCTAACTAAAATTCTATGCAGTAACAATATTTGGAATATTGCAAACCGCTCTGGTCACCACACTACTAAAAGGATGTGTAGTCTTTGAAGAAAATGTTTGCTTGGTTTGGAGGGTATTTGCTATGAGGAGAGATTGGACAAACTTGGTTTGTTTTCATTTCAAAGTGGAGATGAGAGTGACTATCCTTGACACCAAGGGCACATTTGACCAAGTGTGGCGCCAAGGAGCCCCAATAAAACTAGAGTCACTTAGAATGGGGAGAAAACACTAAGTTAGTTGAAATCATGCCTCGCACAAAAGGAAGATGGTTTTCAGTCATCTCTGCTCCAGGACATATGTGCAGGAGTTCCTCATAGAAGTGTTGGAGCCCAATAATTTTAAGATACTTCTTCAATTACTTTCCCTTTATCATAAGGTCACAAGTGGAGATATTCACTGATGATTGCAAAGTGTTTGCCACATTTCAAGACTCAGATACTGAAGCAGTTCCGTGTTCAAATGCAAAAAGACTGGACAGCCTCCAAGCTTGGGCTCACAATTGACATTCATACCACATAAATGTCAGGTAATAAGCATCTCCAGCAAGAGTGGATCGTGCCATTGCTCCTTGACATTCAGTGATATTACCATTGCTAAATCCCCTGGTATCAGTCTCCTGAGGAGTACTATTGGCCCAAAACTGAACAGTGTTCACTGTATAAATGCTGTGGTAACAAGATCAAGCCAGAGGCTAGGAATCCTACAGTAAGTAACTCACCGCTTGACTCCCCAAATCCTGTCTATTATCTAAAAGCTCACTTGCTTGAATACATGCAATTCTGACAACACTAGGAACTTGACATTACAAGAAGCAATTTGTTTGATTGATACCACATCTACAAGCATTCACTTCCTCCACCACTGAGGCACAGTAACAGTGGTATGTACCATCTATAAGATGCATTGCAAAACTTGCCAAGGCTCCTTAGACAGCACTTTCTAAATGCGCATCCACTAACTTCTAGAAGGGGAAGGGCAGCAGGTACATGGGAATATCACAATCCAAGCTACTCACTACTCTGACTTGAAGGTATATTGCCATTGCTGGACTGTCATTGAATCAAAATCCTGATCCTCCCTATCTGACAGTACTATGGGTGAACCCGCACCAAATGAACTGTCATGGTTCAAGGTTGGCTCACCATCGTCCTCTTAAGGGCAACTAGGGGACAGGCAATAATTCCAGACTGGTTGAGTCAGCAAAGCCCATATCCCCTGAATGTTTTTTTTTAATCTCTCTAATCTTTCTATCAAAATTATTCAGTTCACTTTTCTCTGTTTTGAACTTCATTTGTCATCCACACATCACACTTTGTCTGTATCCCTTTTGAAGTTTTGTACTATGTTCCTCAGAGTTTGCAGTACTTTCAGGTTTTGTATCATTACAATCTTTTTTATAGAATTTAAGAAAGAACTTGCATGTACGCTTACATGCCTTTTCATCTGCAGGATCATTCAAAGTTCTTTGTCAAATAATTATTACTTTTGAAATATAGTAGTGTTGTAATATAGGAAACACATCAGTCACTCTATACACAAGGTCACACAAATATTAATGAAATAAATGACAGGGTATCTATTTCTAAGTGGTAATTTGAATATAAGGACTACCTGCCCTCCATTGAATAGTCTAAAAAGATCTTATTCAACAGGTTGTTGGATCCATTTGTTATATCAAAACAACCTGGTGAACAGGCTAGAAACATTTTGCATTTGATGCTGGTAATTGCAATGTTAGTGTATTGACTTGCTTCATCTCACGTTGAGGAGATGAAGAATCTATAAAAGTTTCACATGGGGGAGAATTACCTTAGTAATAAGGTTGTTATGAAGGGAAATAAACTTGCATTCATATAACTCCTTTCATAGCCATACAAGCAATTTGCAGACAATTTAATATTTCTGAAATATAATGACTACTTTAATGGAAGAAATGCATCAACCATTATGTTCACAGCAAGCTCCCACAAATAGCATGGTGATACCAATGAGATAACTATTTTTCTGATATTGTTTGAGGACTGAACATTGGCCAGAGCATCAGGGAGAACTCCTTAGCTCTTCAAAAAAAAAATTGCCAGACAGTCTTCTATCTTCTTCTGAGAGCGCAGATGGTCTTGCTTAACATATCATCTGAAAAGAAGTCAACTGAGCAACACTGGAGTGTCAGCCTTAATTTTTCACAGATTCATAAAGTGATATAATACAGAAGAGGCCTTGTGGCTCATTGAATTTGTACCGACTGAACTATATATTTACACTAGTCCCACTTTCCAGCACTTGGCCGTGAATGTTATAGCATTTTGAGTACTTTTTTGAACATTTGAGATTTCCTGCCTCAATTAACCTACCTGACAGTGCATTCCAGATTCCCACTATCCTCCAATCCCTCCTAAACTTCCTGCCTTTCACCTTAAGATTAGGCTCTTTGTTATTAAGCCTTCAATTACGGGAAACGACTGTTTCTATTCACCCTGTCCAATGCCCCTCATAATCTTATACACCTATTATCAGGGCCCCCTTCAACTTTCTCTTCTCCAAAGAAAACAACTTGAGCTTATCTAGCCTCTCTTCATTGTTGCAATGCTCCTCCCAGGCAACATCTGTTGAATCTCTTTTAACACTGACTGGTGAGGTGACCAGAACTGCACACAGTATTCCAGTTGTGGCTTAACCAAAATCTTGTACAGCTCCAACATAACATTCCTTCTCTTATAATGCAGGCTTCGACCAATAAATCCAGTTCAGTTTTAGGCCAATGTCGTGTTTGCCTTGTTAACTACACTATTAATCTATTCTGTTACCTTCAGAGCCCTATGGGCAAGCACCCAACAATCTCTTCCTCCTGTAATCTAATACATTCTCCCTCACTGTCAGCTACCCAGCCAATCTTTTGTCATCTTACTTATCACCCCATCCACACTCAACTATTTGGTTTCTATATATCATAAGCAGGAAGGGACCTAGAAACTGATTCCTGTGGTATGCAACTGGACACCAGCCTCCAATCACACAAACAGCTTCTACCATCACCCTCTTGTTTCCTATCACTAAGCCAATTTTGGATTCAACTTGTTATTTCATGCTGAATCTTATGAGCTTACACCTTCTTTATCAGGTGGGTCCTTGTCAAAGGCTTTGCTGAAATCCATATAAACTACATCAACTGCACTACTCTCATTTACACACCTAGTCACCTCTCAAAATTCAATCAAATTTGTTAGACATGACCTCCCTCTGACAAAGCCATCCTGACTATCCCTGATCAAATATTGTCTACCTAAATAGAGATGAATTCTCTCCTTCAGAATTTTCTCTAATAATGTGAGCCTGACTGGTCTGTAATTCCCTGCTTTATCTCTACCACCTTTCTTAGCTGTCTTCCAGTCCACTGGCACCTACCCTGTGGCCAGAGTGGAGTTAAATTTGGGTCCAAGTTCCAGTAAGATTCCCCCTCCTTTCCTGCAGAAGCCTGGGATGCAACTCCTGTGGACATGGAGATTTTTCCTCCTTTGGGCCTGCCAAAACCTCCAATACCTCCACATTCCCGTTGTTGATCTGCCCAAGAACATTACAGTCTCTCTTCCTGAAATCTGTGCTACGTCCTCCTTCTCCTAAGACAGATGTGAAATATTCTGTTAACGCTGCCTTCCAGCTCGATGGACAGATTCTCCCTTGGTCTGTAACATGCCCTTCTCTTTCTCTGGCTATACTCTTTCACTTGATGTAAGTGTAGGATATCTTGGGATTCTCCTTAATCTGGCCCTTCAGTGTTTTCTTGTGCTGCCTCTTTGCTCTCCTGGTTACTTTCTTAAGGTCCCCCTGCACTTTCTATACGCCAGGGCTTCTTGGTTCCTTAGAATCTCTACAGAGTGGAAGCAGGCCATTCAGCCTATTGAAACCACACTGACCCTCCAAAGAGAATTCCACCAAGACCAACCCACTACCCTATTTCTGTAACCCTGCATTTCCCATGGGTAATCCACCGAGCCTCCATATCCCTGAACATTTTAACAAGTCCAATCCCTATAACCTGCACATCTTTGGATGGGGGGAAATTGGAGTTCCTACAGGAAACCCATGCAGACATGGGATAACATGCAAGCTCTCTGCAGACAGTTGGCCCGAAGGTGGAATCGAACCAGAGTCTCTAGTGCTGTGAGGTAGCAGCACTAACCACTGAGTTACCATGCTGCCCTAATACCCGCTAAAAGCCTCTGTTTTCCTTCTTACCCAGTCCTGAATATTCATAGACATCCAGGGTTCTCTGAATGCTCCTACATTTTACCCTGAAGGATGTTGTGCTTGTACTTTCCCCATTTCTTTTTTGATATCCCCAACCCTCTGCTGTAGATTTCCTGACAGGTAGCTGTTACCAGTCTACTTTGGACAGATCTTATCTTATTTTGATAAAATCTGCCTTCTCCAAGTTCAAATCTCTTTTACTGCAGATCATCTTTTTCCATTTCCAGCTTAAACTGTACTCTGGTGTGGCTGCTGTTGCAAAAATGCTCTCCCACTGCCACCTGTCCAACTTTGTTCCCCAGAATTTGGTTCAAACACTGTGCAGTCCCTTGCTGAATCATCAGTGTGTTGACATTTAAAAAAATCCTGAATACATTTCAAGAAATCCTCCAACTCTAATGATTTATAATTATCCCAATTAATGTTGGAGAAGTTGAAACTATCCACAATAATGATCTATTAACACCCATCTTGGTGAATTGTCTATATATCTACTCCTCTATTTCCTGCTGACTCTGTTTGTGGGGCCGAAAATAGACTTCCATCATTCTGACTCCCCCTTTTTATTCCTAAACTTTACCCACAAAGTCCCATTTGAAGTCCCCCCCAAGATATTGTCCATCCTTTTTTGCAGGAACTGCTGTATAATTAATGCAATATCATCTCATAATTCACACACTCCTGTTCTCCTTGAAGATTGTATACCCCAGAATGTTAAGTTGCCAGTTCTGCCCCTCCTTTGACCACATGTCTGTGATGGCAATTCCATGTGAGGGTCCATGCCTTTAATTAATTTTTTTTGTGTGTATGTTAAAGTTGGAGGATGGGACTTGATCACACAATATCCTGAATCAGATGCAATCGTGCAATCACCTAAGCAGTAACTGACACTAATAAATAAGGCAGCTTGATCGATTTGTATCACTAACTGAGTAACTTGATAACTGTTCTGTTATTAAGTTAAAGAAAATAGACAAGCATAAGTAGAAGCAGAGGGTATGGAAAGTATCTGGTATCTGGTTGCCAAATGGCATCTGGATAGCAGTTATAATTAGCAGTAGAACTGAACTTGTGCTATCCACTCTGCTATTTTATAACTTGCTCTCTATGTTTGGCCCGAGTGTTGATCATTCTTGAAACAACTCAAGAATTTATACAAATTCCAGTTCTGTATGGGAGATGAAACACAGACTTGATGATTGCTTTGCTGAACACCTGCATTCCAATGGGAAAAATAGCCCGAAGCTTCCAGTTGCCTGCCAATTCAATACACCACCATGTTCCCATGCCACCTTTGATGTCTTCGACGTGCTATAGTGCTGCAGTGAAGCTCAGCACAAGCTAGAGGAACAACACCTTATCTTCCACTTCAGCACCTTGTAGCCTTCAGGACTCAGCATCGTGTTTAACAATTTCAGAGCATGAACATCTGCTTTCTGGTATATTGCCTACCCCACTACACCAGGTCTTGGCATGAAATGGGTCACTTTCAGTACAGTCTACTCATTTTCAAGCTGCTTCTAGTTCTTAAGGGTCACAGGACTCTGCTTTCCTTCCACAAATGCTTCCAGACTTAGAGTTTCTCCAGCATTTTCTGGGGTTTTTTTTGTTCCAGTTCTATTTCTATGCAGTAAATCTAACGATAACCATATGCTTTGATTCTGATGGTGCAGTGGCACCTGTGATAAACCACCAATAATGAGTTGTGGATTCAATACTGTGCTTCTTTGTGAAACATATTCCACTGCCAGATTACTTAATGTAAAATTGGATTAATTGTGCACTCCCAAAATGAAATTGTATTTAGACAGATGATTGTTTTATTTTTTTGAGGCCTCTATGAATCTTCTGATATACTCGGGTGCTTAGTTGTTTTAATACATCCTATCACAACATTGAGCAGGTTTTTGTTACTTCTAATTGTTTTACATTTCTAGGAAAGGTTAACAACTGAAAATAGTAGGTTGGAAGAACAGATAAAAGATTATCAGCAAAAGCTAAAAGAACTTAAAAAAAGCATTGAAGAAAAAGACGAAGAATTCAGACAACTGAGAAATGAATTAATAGAACACACTGACTTCTTCACACATGGTAAACAGCTCTACTGTAAACCAGAGTCAAAGGTAAGATGAGTAAATTAGACTGTAATAATACTTCCCATTATAATTTTCAGCAGCTATATAGCACACGTCCCAAGGTGGAGACTTTTTGGGTTGAAACTCAGCTGCATGACTTGAAGGGAATAATGGTTGTGTGACCATTTCCAGTCATCAATTTAAGAACATCTATGAGGATATGGGAGTAAAAGCAAAGCACTGCAGATGCTGGAGATTTGAAATAATATATTGAGTACTGAAGAAAATGTACAGGTCTGGCAGCATCTGGAAGGAGAAACACTCAATGGTTCAAGTCCAGTTATTCTTGTTTGGAAGTATAAGGGGCACCAATGAATCAATGGAACAGGGATTTAAGGCAGTAAAGGAGACCATCGAGCATATGCCATTCAAAAGAGCTGTTCATCTTAATACAGCTCTCCAATTCTTAATCTGTAGCCTTGTCAGTTATGAGAATCAACTATACATTCAATTAATTTTAAAATGAGATCATAAAGGCCTTCTTCTCAAGTTTAATGCCTCTACACATTATTTAAATAATTTAAGTCTAGTTATTGATCCTCATTGCAAAGGGAAGTAGGTCCTTCATGTTCATTCTATCTAGACCTCTCTCTTATTTACTTTAATTAAATCTCTCCTGTATTCCAACTGAAATAATTAAACTTGCCTTATAACTAAGAAATATTTGTATCATCGGTAGTCACAGGTGATGTGCTGGAAGACTGGAGGTTGGCTAACGTAGTGCCACTGTTTAAGAAGGGTGCTATGGACAAGTCAGGGAATTATAGACCAGTGAGCCTGACATCAAGTTGTTGGAGGGAATCCTGAGGGACAGGATGTACATGTATTGGAAAGGCAAAAACTGATTAGGGATAGTCATCATGGCTTTGTGCGTGGGAAATCATGTCTCTCAAACTTGATTGAGTTTTTTGAAGATGTAACAAAGAGGATTAATGAGGACAGAGTGGTAGATGTGATTTATATGGACTTCAGTAAGGCGTTCGGCAAGGTTCCCCATGGGAGACTGATTAGCAAGGTTAGATCTCATGGAATACAGGGAGAACTTGCCATTGGCTACAGAACTGGCTCAAAGGTAGAAGACAGAAGGTGGTGGTGGAGGGTTGTTTTTCAGACTAGAGGCCTGTGACCAGTGGAGTGCCACAAGGATCAGTGCTGGGTCCACTACTTTTTGTCATTTATATAAATGCATTGGATGTGAGCATAAGAGATATAATTAGTAAGTATGCAGGTGACACCAAAAATTGGAGGTGTAGTGGACAGTGAAGAAGGTTACCTCAGATTACAACAGGATCTTGACCAGATGGGCCAATGGGCTGAGTAGTGGTAGATGGAGTTTAACTCAGATAAATGTGAGGTGCTGCATTTTGAGAAAGCGAATCTTAGCAAGACTTCTCCACTTAATGAGCAAAAGTGAGAACTGCAAATACTGGAAATCAGAGTCTAGATTAGTGTGGTGCTGGAAAAGCACAGCAGGTCAGGCAGGATCTGAGAAGTAGGAAAATCTATGTTTCTGGCAAAAGCACTTCATCAGGAATTCTCTTATGCACTTAATGGAAAGGTCCAAGGGAGTGTTGCTGAACAAGGAGACCTTGGAGTGCAGGTTCATAGCTCCTTGAAAGTGGAGTTGCAGGTAGATAGGATAGTGAAGAAAGCATTTGGTATGCTTTCCTTTATCGGCCAGGAGTTGGGAGGTGGTGTTACGGCTGTACAGGACATTGGTTAGACCACAGTTGGAATATTGCGTGCACTTCTGGTCTCCTTCCTATCGGAAAGATGTTGTGAAACTTGAAAGGGTTCAGAAAAGATTTATAAGGGTGTTGCCAGGGTTAGAGGATTTGAGCTATAGGGAGAGGCTTAACAGGCTGTGGCTGTTTCACTGGCGCGTCGGAGGCTGAGGGGTGACCTTATAGAGGTTTATATAATCATGAGGGGAATGGATAGGGTAAATAGACAAGGTCTTTTCCAGAACTAGAGGGCATAGGTTTAGGGTGAGAGGGGAAAGATATAAAAGAGACCTAAGCGGCAACTTTTTCAGGCAGAGAGTGGTATGTGTATGGAATGAGCTGCCAGAGGAAGTGGTGGAGGCTGGTACAATTGCAACATTTAAGAGGGATTTGGATGGGTATATGAATAGGAAGGGTTTGGAGGGATATGGGCCAGGAGCTGCCAGGTGGCATATCTGGTTCGGCATGGACGAGTGATGTGAAGGGTCTGTTTCCGTGCCATCTCTATGACTCCAAGTCTCTGTTACTGTCCTTGTAATTCTCCACTGTAATCCCTCTCGTGATCTTGTAAAATTGGAAAATGAATTTTTGCTGCATGCAAAATTTCAGTTCTTATTTCATTTGCTTTTTTAAACAACTGCTAATGGAAATATTTATTTCTGAAATGTTCTATTTTAATTTCTGAAGAGAGTTAGCCTGTTACCCATTGTACTTACACATTACTGTAAACAAAAGAATGTTTCTACTTTTGTGTAATTTTACTTTTGGCACAGATTAGGCCGACTGACATTGGTTTTGAAATGAACTTTTTATTTTAGTTTTTTTTTACTATTTCTATTGCTTTTTGGACACCATTATATTGGTATTAGTTAAATGAAACCTGTTATGAAGTGGAACTTTGGATAAAAATGGGACATTTATTACAATGTTACTGCATACTGAGTCGAGGGGCCTGTTTCCATGCTGTGGGACTCTGTGACTCTGTGATGCCGTGATGCCATATGCACGGTTGCAACAGACCAAAGGTCCACCCAGTTGTGGATCTTGAGAATCTGCATATTATGTTTTTATGTTGGGCTACGATCCTGACAGTACCGTAGAAGTTGTCAAGATTAGATAAAACTATCTGGATAGTATGCAGATACCACTTATATTCAGATCGCTTTGTAAAAATAGTGGATAGAAAACATTGGGATAAATCTTTTTGGGATAATAATGGCATTTTAATTATGAACACCATTATAAATGCTCAAATTAGCCAGTGAAACCTGAAGATGAAAAGAGAAGCAGCAGATCGCAAATCTGTACAACATGCTGGTTGTTTATGCTGCTATTCTCTTGCTTGTGCAGCCGCATGCACGCTCTTTCTCTCTCCCCGTTCGTCTCTACCTCCCTCCCTCTCTCTTGCTCTGTCTCTCGCTCGCTTGCTCAGGCTATCTCTCGTTCTCGTTTTCTCTCTCTCGTTCTCTCTTTCTCTCTCTCGTTCTCTCTTTCTCATTCTCTCCCTCTCCCCCTCCCTTACTCCCCACCCCGTCGC
>NC_057716.1:60372573-60387020 GCF_004010195.1 Chiloscyllium plagiosum
AGAGAAAGTTCACTAACCTGATTCCTGGAAACTGTCCATTAGAGTTTAGAGAGAGGTAATCAAATTCAAATATGCAAGATCCTGATTGGGTTTGACATGGTTGACCAGAAAGAATACCTCCTCTGTGGGAGGGACTAGAACAAGGCAACAGAGTTTATAAATAATGGGCTGCCTGCTTAAGACAGAGATTAGGAGATTTTGTTTTCTTTCAGTAGGTGGTGAGTCTTCAGAACTCTCTTCCCCGGAAAACAATGGAAACAGGGTAATTTAGATATTTTAAGGCAGAGGTAAATGGATTCTTGACTAACAGGACTATAAATGTTCTCATGGATAGGATGGAATGTGAAATTGAGATGTCAATCATTTGGGTGAGTAGACTTGAGGAACTGACTAGCTTACTCCTTCAAATTTGTATCTTTCTCCTTCTTTCTTTCTCCTTTCTTCTCTCACTCTTTCTTTTTCTACCTCTTTCCTCTTCTTGTTCTCTTTTGAATGTCTCCAATTATCTATAAATTACATTCATGCAATTTTGCCATGCTCCCTATCTTCTTTTTTATTCAACATTTCTTTCTTTATGTATATCCTTGCCCTTTCTATTTGTGTCTTATGCTTTTTTTTCCAATGAGATGCATTTAATCATCTAATCGTCCACTGACCACAGAAACTACTACTACTCCTTCAATAGAGAGCTGGAGCATAATGTCTAAATATGGTTATTCTATTTGGGTAGTATAGGCCTCTCTTCCTCCACACGTGGCGGCACGGTGGTACAAGTGGCGGCACGGTGGTATGAGTGGCAGCATGGTGGTACAGTGGTTAGCACTGCTGCCTCACAGCGCCAGAGACCCGGGTTCAATTCCTGCCTCCGGTGACTGACTGTGTGGAGTTTGCACATTCTCCCCGTGTCTGTGTGGGTGTGCTCTGGTTTCCTCCCACAGTCCAAAAATGTGCAGGTTAGTGTTAGGTGTAGGGAAATGGGTCTGGGTGGGTTGTGCTTTGGCGGGTCGGTGTGGGCTTGTTGGGCCAAAGGACCTGTTTCCACATGAAGTTAGTGGGCGGCACGGTGGCACAGTGGTTAGCACTGCTGCCTCATAGCGCCAGAGACCCGGGTTCATTTCCCGCCTCAGGCGACAGACTGTGTGGAGTTTGCACATTCTCCCCGTGTCTGCGTGGGTTTCCTCCGGGTGCTCTGGTTTCCTCCCATAGTCCAAAGATGTGCAGTTCAGGTGAACTGGCCATGCTAAATTGCCCATAATGTTAGGTAAGGGGTAAATGTAGGGGTATGGGTGGGTTGCGCTTCGGCGGGTTGGTGTGGACTTGTTGGGCCGAAGGGCCTGTTTCCACACTGTAATCTAATCTAAAAGCGATCTAAGATGTGAGCCAGATGATGGAGCAATGGTTATACATTATTCGAACTGCCACAGAAGCATTTGAAATGAACAGCCCAATATTTTCATCTGGGGGCATGGGAAAACTGTAGTTGGTCGGAGTAGATTAGTATCTTTTCAAAAAATGTAAATTGAGTTTGCAGACCTTATTTCAGTAGGTGCAATTTATAATCTAAAGACCCCACACAGGCTGAGCTATATCAATCCAGCCTGCCAAGATACATGCAATTTAAAACTTTTAGAACTTTTACTTGTTAGAATCTTCTGCCTCAATGTTGAGTGTGGAGGTTTAGAAAGGCTCAACCTTGGCACTGTTGCCTCTTTGACAGATAATTTGCTCATTAAAACGCCAAGATCTGTTCAGTACCAGCAATATGAGGTCAATATAAATTAACTGAAGTGTAGAATTGAGCTTTAAATGTGCCTTTCAAATTATCTTGTACATTAGAGTAAAGAGTTGATCAATCATATGTTAAATTAAACTTGTAGTGTGACACAATTTCAGCAGATGGTGCTCACTGATCATCTACCTGCTCAGTCAGTTGGAATTGGCAGTTCCAGCCTTGCAGCATGCATTGCATGAGCTGTTATTTTCACTATAAATAAGCTAACATACATTCTATTTGTAAGAATATGTATACCTTATAACTGAGCTGTCTTCTCTACAGTCATACAATGATTTATACTACCTGTTTATTTTTAGTTATTGTTAAATATGTTTATATTTCAAGGTAAACCGGAAGATGGCTGAATCATCATCGAAGAATGCTGTTCCTCTGACAGGGACTGATCATCCTCTGTACAAGTATGTTTTTTTTCCTCAATGGATAATCGTGTTAGTAAAATGCTTTGACAATAAACCCACATCAATGATAAAGGCTACAATAGTACAAAAAGCAGAATTAATTTCTTTGTATCTTTATGACTGTGACAATTATTTTAGTTATATTGATCAAATTAAGCAATATTAAGGAAGCTCAAGTCAATGAACACTCATTGCCAGCATTCTTTGAAGTTGCAAATTGTGTCTAATTTGTTAAATCTTACACACTTGACACCAATAATTGTGATCAGATTTCCACAATTATTACCTGGTTACATATGAAAGGCTTTGGCCAGATTAGGTAGATTGGCTAAGAATGAAATTTAAGAACTGTGGAGAAACTGAGAAATTTCAGACACATAATTGAAATGGGTAAATAAACAAACAGAAAATAAAATTGAAGCTAATGGAATGTTGGTCTCTGTTTCAAGCCGATTGAAAAAATAAAGAGGTGGAAGTTAGTTTTGTTATAAAGCTCTGATTGGCCTGTATTGTGAGCAGAGGTTTTCAACCGGTGTCCCGTGGCAAGGTGAGAAATGTGCTGTGAAATTCTCAAAGCAGTGCCACATTGCATCGACGTCCAATACCATGCCTGTGCGAAAATGTGGGACTAAGCATGTGCAGAAAATGGAAAATCTATCTGCTTACCCATGTGCAGGCCAAACATGCAGTCTTTGATGACACAACGGTCAAGGATTGTAACTCCATGACAAGAAGAAACTGCGCATGCACAGTAAAGAAGAATGCAATTGTTCAATGACTGTTGAACTAACATGCCTGACTGGACACATTTGCATGGATTTTAGGGTGAATATTTTTGGAATTTTTTATTCAGTTGAACACGGTTAAGCCACCGATCTAAGTTTTAGAATCGCTTTCTAAAAAGAAATGTATAAGTTGTTGTTTATTTGTTGTGTACACTCTATTGCAAACCTCGCTAGTAAGGCTGTAACCATGGTAAATGCAAATAAATGTGACCTTTTATGAGCAATCAATCCAGCTGAAAAAATTGGTCTTCCATGGAATTATTTATCTCATTGAAGTGTGTCGTGATTTTGAAAAAGTTGGGAATCACTGGTTTAGACCACTGCATTCATTCCAGGAAAGATATGTTTGTTTTTGGAGGAAGTATAATCAGCCTGATAACAAGATTAAATTACAAAGCCAGTTTGCACAGATCACGATACAAGCTAAGTACCATGATGCTGGAGATCGGAAATAAAAAATAAGTGCTGGAGAAACTCAGCAGGTAATGAAGCCTCTGAAGAGAGAGAGAGGAAGAGTTAATATTTGGGTTGACCCTTCTGGGTGCCAAGTTTGACTGATGGTATGCATCATACTGATATGAAGATAGACTGGGTCGGTTAGGACTATATTCACTGGCATTTCAAAGAATAAGCAGGGCATCTCATAGAAACTAACAAAATTTCCTCTAGATCGGGGAAACGCAAGATTGATGTTTTCAATGATCAATGAATCCAGAATCAGGGATCTCAGTTTAAGAATATGGAGTACCCATTTCAGTACTGAGATGAGGAGAAATTTCTTCACCCAAAGACTGGTGAGCCTGTGGAATTCTCTGCCACAGAAAGCATTTGATGCCTAATCATTGAATGTTGTAGGCAAGTGATAGATCTGGTTCTTAGAGCTAAAGAGATCAAAAGGCATGGGGAGAAAGTGGGAATAGGATGCAGAGTAGGTTGGTTATCCAAATGGTTTATTCCTGTTCCTATTTTCTATGTTTCTATGTGTTGATAACAAGTCATGAGGAATACTTGTTCTTTGCTTTGCAGTTCTTCTCAGGATGATTGATCACCTGCTCCTAATTGTTTTCTTTTGTTACTGTTACATGGGGCTAGTCTATCTCTTACAAGACGTGTTCCAGAAACCCCACTGCATGCTGCTTTTGATGAGGCTGTAGTTATTACTCATGCTCAGTGATGAGAGAGAATGAATCTTTGAGTATTTGCCCATTCATACAATACAAATTGCTATTGCCCTGCAATTAAAACCATTTTAAGTTGTAGTTGGAGGGTTTGCTGTGCTGTGATATTGCCAATGACCATAGTAAAGCGATACAAGTTTATTTCAATGCTTTGTATACAGGCTCTATCAAATGGAGTAACTTGAGAGGAAATTTTTTGTAGCATCTATGCTTTTCTACATTCAGAAATTATGGTTAATTTTACCTTGGCAGATACTCTGAAACAGGAAAAATTATTTATCATCTGCTATGTCCACTGAACTTAATCTGAAATTTACTATTTGTTCCATCATCTTTCACATTATTCAGGTGGCTGTTGTGCAGGGAGTTCTCTATAATGCTAAATGAAACAACTGTATTTTGTTGGAACTAGACAGATTTGTTTGTGGTGTTATTTTTCAGTTCCTGTGATGCACTTCTTATTCAGAAAGTTAACCCTGATTTTAATTACAGTTGCAGAGCCATAGAACTGGGAGTTTACAATGAATCAATAAAGTTAAACCCAAATGATTCGGTTAGATTGATTTATAACTTGTGCAAAGATATCTTAAAACATCAGTTTTGTGGCTTCAAATTTAGGTACAGAAAGTATACTTTGGGACTTCTTTAAGAAAAGTCATTGTGGACCTGAAAGTTGATGTACCTAAATGAATGAATTTTTTAAAAAAATGAGTTTACAGATCCCTGTGTATGCTGTCTTGCCAAATGATTTACTCCACATGCAGTAAGTCTGGGGTCACTTCTCTGATAGCGAGTTTTAGGATCATTTTATTGGATATTATGGTACTTTCTTTTGTGAAGATAGAGTACATCCATCCTATATTTCATATTGTTTATTGTGAAAATTTAATACAGATCGTCTCTTTGTACTACAGGTGCAAAATCATTTTCCATCATTGGAGCTAATATTTGCGAAAAGGAATATAGATTTATAGATATGAACTTTGCCAATGGGACAGTGCTTTCAATCTTATTCTATAGATGACGAGAAAAATTATTTGTTTATAATTAAAAGTAGCGGTGCATTACATTTGGCCATAGTAGAATGAACAAGTGTCCCACTTTTCTCAATGATTTAAATAAACAATGCAAGCATGCTAATTAGCTGAAATCTAGGTCAGCAAATATCTCCCAGTTAATTAACTATTTGAAAGACTGCAATTTCAATAAATTACCCGCCATGTTTATTCTGTCAAAGCTATTCCAGCTGTCAATTTATAATTTGACATAGTAGCATTTTTAAGATGATAAACCTAAAAAATATGATTTAAAGTCATGGAAGTTGATGTTTTTCTCTATCTTAATAAACAATTCCTCATTCCTGTATAATTTGTATGTCAAGATCTTTCAGTGTTTTCACGTGTTGACAGTCATTTTGTTCTACTTAACTGCAATTTGATTTTTTTCCCTCTGGCCTTTGTTTTACCCCTGTTTTTTGTTACTTTATACTTGAGCCAAAAAAAAACTAGTGAATTCTTCAAAAATGGTCCATGCATGTGCAAATTTGACGTTTTTTATTTTCTTCTAGCTTTCTGATCTTCGGTTAGGATCATTCTCTATTTCATAAATGTTTTTCATTTCTCCTCCACTTTTGCTCCACCTCCACCCCACTACTCCCACCAACTCCCAATTCGCCAGTTAAAATTTATTCTAACTTTCACAAACCCCCATTCTTTCAGTAGCTGAGTATGCTCTTATTTTAAAATATTCGAGGTATGTGGTGTTCAACAGTCCAGTTTTCAAGGCTGTATTTTGCAGCAAAAATTTTTGACATCACTGTATATCCAAATTAAGCTCCTCTGATAACTTAATGTGCAAAAAGACTACTTTATGTACTATAGAGCAGAAGATACCATTTCTGTGCATGGTACTCATGTGGGGTAGTAACTGCGGTGTTACATTAAGCCTCTGTATTCTTAGCTTGTTTATGGAAAGTAATATCACAAAAGAATCTTGATCCTCATTATTACCATGAAATTCTGTTTGAGTGCGCGTGCATACGAAGTGTTGGGCTGGGATGTCCACAGTAGACCACAGGTCCGCTCTCGCAGATGGGCTTGGGCTTGGTATCTTGTACTAGGTGCTCATATCTTGGAAATTATACCTCACCTCCGAGGAAAGAAAGTTTGCGAGAAAAACATGAACTGTTTCTTTTATGTTGTGTGTTATTGGAGCACATCATATTGTTCACAAAATCCTTTTATTCAGTTATTAACTGGAAGTAATAAAACATCAATGAAAGCGGACCAGATATGTTATAGATGAGTATAAGGGGTGCCAGGATAGTGTAGCCAGATTGCGTTTCTGCCAGACTCTTCAGTGAAGTACCTCTGAATTCCTCTTGGCATGATACCAACCCCTGAAGGGGTGATTATCTTGCCATGCTGGTATGAGCTTGAAGTAGTAATTCAGCAGGATTTATAGTGCCAGTCTAGTGCTGGATCATTGTAAATGCCAAATTTAAATTGGACACAAACTTGGCAGTACAGACTGGTTATAAAACATTCGACTTCTGTGTTGAGGAATTAGTTCCAAATGCAATATTCTCCCATGAAACTAATACTTAGTTCTGAAATATTATAAGTTATCACTGCAATAAATGTCATTGCATCAAATCTTTACTTGTAGATGTATAACAGTTTTTTTGGTATTCATACCTGCACAAAGAAATAAAGCCATTTATTCGAAATGTAGCTCTTATCACCACCTGGTGGCCTGCCTCCCAACCAGATGATCACAGGTTCAGGAAATGTGAAAAATTGGCAGTTTTCTACTTTGCTATAAGCGCACCTTCTGTCAGCTGATCATGTAACAGAATAGATTGTGGTCACGGCCAAGTCTGAGACCTAGACGTCCCTCCTTCCTACTGAAGAAGGCTGTGTAATGGCAAGTGATTTATGTAGGAATATTAACATTAAACCGCTTTTCTGACATACCAATACTTGTATTACAGAGAGAGGTTGGACTTTGCTTTTCAGGAGATTTGTCAAGAATTTAAACAACTATCTGCCTTAACAAAGAAACAAACGGAACTTCTGAGTAAATATAACTACAGCAAAGAAGCGATAAGTGAGTACTATGCACATTTTCTTTGCATCGTACTTCAATCGTTTGGGGAAGCCAATGAAATCGTTAATATTGCAAAGATAATTACCTGATTTTTCCCCCACTTATTAGAATGTTGTATCTCTCATTGGAAATCTCCATTATTTGAACCCTTGTTTTCTTGTTTTGTTTCAAATATGGTGAAAATACAACTACAGTCTTTACATAAAAAGAAGCTAATGGACAAACACTTAATTACAGAAGAAATATCTGAAGACTTTTTGAACATTGTTTGAAAAAAGCAATATGGAAGACTGGTCATTAATTTAATCATGCTGTCCAATTTGTAATTCATATAAGCCGATAGAAATGCTTACAACTTCTGTCAATAATACCTTAAAACTCTTGAGAACGAGTTTCCAATAAATTTACAATATTGAAACGAGAGTCTGGTGGGGTGGGGAGGAAATTAAAATCAAAATTTAATTTTTCATGATTTCAAAATGCTACTTTAAATTTACCAGCTGTGCTAGACTTGAGTTCTTTCTCCAACTAAGTATTTGTTCTCCTTTTTCTAATTTCATAATATCAAAAATGCAAGGTCTATGTTGACACGAATGATATAATGACTACAGAAACTGATAAAATTGAAGGTTTAATAAGGGAGTGGGACTAATGGACTGAATTGCTAACTTTAGCTTAAAGAATACAAATGTTTAGTGACATTAAAAAACAAGATAAATAATTTCAGGTTTTTATCCCATAAATCTTGATTTGACTCAATACAACAAGTATACTGATTTCACAACTTTGGTATATGTAACTTTTTTGTAAAGATCAATTTGTTGCTTTTGAGCTGGAGCATGGTATGAACATTCCTTCACTTCTAGTAGCTTCAGTAAAGCTATGAAACAAATATAATATTTGCCTTGTTTTGTGCACTTAGGTGTTCCCAGTCACATTCAACCCCAGCTTGTGGGAAAGCAATTGCTAGTTAGGTAAATTATATGAGTGCAACTTTTATGCAGCCATTGGAAGCACAAACTCTCGGTCATTGCCCCCATCCCAATTTTCTCTTTCTGTGAAGAAGCACTGAACCACTCTTTGTTATTTTGAAGTACAGTGCGTTGGGTTACCAGTGGTAAAATGTCAATATTTCTAGGCTTTTGTAAACAAAAGGATTGCTTGAAATAACCGCACAGTGAAAATGGTTAAAGGCACAGCAGTTTTCATGTGTATTTTAAGATTTAGGGGTGACGTTGATATTTCTTGTAATAATTTTACAGCTAGTGATTAATGGCTACTTGCATTTCAATCCTAGAAAATTAAATACTTTTAAAAATATGATTGGCTCAACTTTGCACTGAAGGTATTTACTACTATCGCCTTCCTTTTCTTCGGCCTTAGGCCATTCGCGTCCATGAAATCTTTGCTCCTGTGATCTTGAGTCTAGGAGATCTTTATTTCTCATTGCCTAGGAAGAC
This sequence comes from Chiloscyllium plagiosum, assembly GCF_004010195.1. Classification (NCBI taxonomy): domain Eukaryota; kingdom Metazoa; phylum Chordata; class Chondrichthyes; order Orectolobiformes; family Hemiscylliidae; genus Chiloscyllium; species Chiloscyllium plagiosum. The sequence goes on from NC_057716.1 coordinate 60,381,298, forward strand.
ACCTTTAACCTCCAGTTATGACCTCCTTATGTTACAGGAAAGAGATCAGATGCTTGATCCTATGCCAATTATTGCAGCTATAATATAAGTTGAAAGCTCTTTATTGTAAATAACGATATTCAAAAAACTTTGTTTTGTTGCCATGACCTAGCTATGTTGATCTCAGAAAAGTAGTGATCAACTGCGATTCTGCCAGATAGATTGTTTTCCGTACCAACTATGGATGCTGGTTTTTGAACTCCAGAACAATTTTAAAACTATGTATTGGTCAAATTTTAAATGCTGTCACAGGTATTGATTAAAAAGTAATGTTTATTCTGTATGCTCCAAAAGAAGTTAATTTTTTAAATTATGTGATTCGGAATATGTTGTATTTTGGATTATTTAACATAATGCAAGTGCTTAATGTATGTCCTTAATGTAACAAAGTATATGTTTTACACTTGCAATATATCATATGTCTGTTAATGTGCTGTAGAGAAGAAGATACAAAGGGCTGCCATAAGTAGGTTGAACATTGCCCTAGTTCAAGAAGTACAAGACGGTGTTGCTTTCCTTACTTTTTTTTGGCTTTCCTATATGGTTTGGAATCAAATTATTGCCTTTTCTTACATTCTTTTAGATATGCCGTTCTCAATGCCTATACAGTGTACTGACGAAGGAGAGCAAGAACATGTAGCAGAACATTTTGTTGGCAAGGACAAAAGTGTATCTAAAAGCTCTGCTGTGTTACAAGAAGGGTATAGAATGCAACAGGAACATCTTCAAGTAGTTGAGTCTCTGTCTGAACTAGATATCAGATTTCCGCCTTCTGATAATGACTATGATTTCCTAAACAGTGCACCAGAAAAAACAAGACCAAAAACTGCTTTTGAAGATCCCATACGTAAAGTTGATGAAGCACTGATGCAAGGTGATATCCAGGACTTGAAAGATAAGAATAGGGAAGAATGCACTTTATTTGAAACGTTTCCTGTGGGACCAACTAATAAGACGAAACCCAACCCTTTTGGTGATGAGCAAGGAAAGATTGCAAACATTAATACTTCTGTAGGTACTGCAGTTGATAACAGCACATTGAGAAGTCCTTCAAGCCCCTCATTTCTTCAACCTTCTAAGTCTTTTCCAAATGCTGAATCTCATCAAATGATTTCAACAGAAGCAACAGTGATCAGAGGTCCGCAACATGTAAGTCAAAACCTACTAAAACCAGCATTGTAAATAATGTATTTCAATTGTATTATTTGTTATTTAGTGACATGCATCCATATTTCTGATGTTTGTGGTCAGAATAGTGCACCTTCTCCATGCCTTGGAATCAATCCATACCCACTTAATAGTATAATGTATAAAATACTTCAGGAATACCCACAATCTCCTACTTATGCAGGACATATCCTATTACAATGGGGAACTGGGTGCATAATGGTTTGGACTTTTACGTCTGGAACTTGTATCTAAATCAAGTCAGACTCTTGGGAGGGAGATCTTCTCTGTCTTTTGACAAGTTTGGGCAACCTAATTTGGTGGTTTTAACTAAACCCAATTTGGCATAATTGTCAATGTTATTCTGATCAACTTATGACTGATATGAAAAATGAGGCAAGGATAGTCTATTGTAGAAGATGCTGCTCTTCCTGCATTTAGCTGACACACGTTGTGGTAACATACAGAAGACTATTTTGCATGTTAATTTATATTAACTCCAGACTCTGAAATAAGGTTGTTTCCTCTGCCTCTACCAATATACAAATACCTTTAAGAAAATAGGTTTATTTGGCAAACAAATTAATTATTTACAGTGATCAAGCAATTTGGATATTAATTGTTTACAATATTTGCATGGGAGGAATATGATCAAATGTCTGATGGCCAATTAGGTTTTTAATACCTGCAAGCAATTTAAATCATAACTTGTTTACTGTTCACACATCTGTCTATGTTTTTGATCATTATATAATCTGAATGATTTAGAACAAAACTTCATTGTCCAATCAAATAAGTCTATTTTGTCCATCTGTACTGGCAGTGCATTTCAAATTAAGATTCCCAGCCTGCAAATAGATTTGATTTAATGAGTTTTTGCAATCCAAAGAAATAACTAAGTTTTGTTTTTGGTTTTCGTATTGACCACTCCAGGGGATAGAGCAAACAAAGTTCTTTCTCAGATACAGCTCGTTAAAATCTGTTAACTTCTAATGAAATGTATTTTCGGAAACAAACTAAAGCAGAAAACGTGTTCTTATTATTAAATCCTAGTTGATGTTTGCTAAGAAAGTTAGACTGCATTTTACACTGTCATTATCTTTTGGAGAAAAGAAAGCTCTGGTAAAATTCCAAATTATACCACATGTTCTTAAGTATCTTGTCCATTGCTTTCCAAGTTGGATTGTGTTTATATCTATATATTTATTTCGGGCGGCATGGTGGCATAGTGGTTAGCACTATTGCCTCACAGCGCCAGAGGCTCGGGTTCAAATTCCACCTCAGGCAACTGTCTGTATGGAGTTTGCACTTCTCCCCGTGTCTGCGTGGATTTCCCCCGGGTGCTCTGGTTTCAACCCACAGTCTAAAGATGTGCAGGCTAGGTGAATTGGCCATGCTAAATTGCCCGTAGTGTTAGGTGAAGGGGTAAATGTAGGGGAATGGGTCAGTGTGGACTTGTTGGGCCGAAGGGCCTGTTTCCACACTGTAAGTAATCTAATCTAATCTTACATAATATAACCCAGACTTCTGCTTTTGGTAGGTTTCTATGATGTATAGTGGACGGTCAGTGAAGTAAACTGAGTTTTCCTTTTCTTACATTCCTCATTTCCAGAGTGAAATGCATTCTTCACTTATCGTGAATGGACTTCGTGTTGATTTCAAAGTTTTTGGATATGTTTGCAGGTCAAAATAAGATGCTTCCAAGATATTCTGAAACTGTAAAGACTGTGAGAGCCAGGAAATCTGATACAGACTATTTCTTGTTTGTTGATTTTTTTGTGTGGAAATGAATTTAAATTAATATACAGTCATTCCTCTGTATCCACAAAGGTTATGTTCCTGAGAACCCCCATGAATGATGAAATTCATGAGTTCAGAGCTCACTTAAAAGCTAGTTAAAAATAGCAGATACGGGTGTTTTGCCCATGGATGTTGAATTTTGTTGATACATGTTTTCTGGCATGGACAGGTGAAATTCGCAACTTGTGGATACTGAGGATTTCCTGTAATTTTTTTTGATACATGCACTATACACTTGGCTCATTAAAGCATAAGAAAGCAGAAATGAAGAACTTCCCATTTGGTCCATTCTTACTTATTTTCTGTCAGGGCTCATTCAGATTATTTTCCTTCTCTAAATTCATACTGTTGATTTAAATGCAGACCTATGAATCAGTTCTCATTTTGCAATAGTTTAACCCTGTCACTACATGCTGCACTAAATACTTCTATTTATAAATTGGAGTTTTAAGCATGGGGGTATATTTATTTAACATTATCTTTTACTCTTTATTCATTTGAAATATTTATGGTGCCTACAGACATTGAGTTGTTGCAATTTTTAACAACTAAGAACATATTCTCCATTTCGTTTTTCAGTGAAGATCGATTGGTATTCTACAGCTTCTGTTCATAATTCTTCACCCAGTATCTAAAAGCACCTTCACTCTTGGAATGTTCTTCTCTGTCTTTCGATTATTTTCTATTTATGCTAATTATAACAGCAGCATTTTGTGCAATGTAACTGTCAGCTCTTGGTCTTGCCACTTATCTAGCAGTTTGCGTTCTCCAGCTTCTTAAGTGGCTTTGCAACTATGGTTCTTTAATTGTTTTCAGTTTTTCATTTGATTTTTGACATACATAAAGACTCTATTCTTAATATATTATGCAATCCAATTTGCTATTTTGTTTTCCCCATTACTTTACATATCTCATTATAAAATATGTTTGACCTTGGATCACTGCCATTTTGTTTCTGTTGGCAAGATACAAATGATTTTGGAAAAGGGTTTAAAATTTATGCCTGATAACGTCAAGTATGTAAAAATCAAGATGTAGTGCGTAATATGTAAGTAAAAGAAAAACATTAGCTCTTAAAATGGAAGAATATATAAGCTTTATAAATGTATTCTGTGATGCTTTCACATCATGTTTGCACTTACCCATCCTACCTACTTCGCTGTCCATTATATTTGCTTCCTGACCCCCTCTACAAAATAACTGGAGTTGTTCTTCATAGCTGTATCCCTCCCAATGTTTCACTTCTCCAACCCCCTACTCCTGCCATCAGTGTAACTTTCCTCTTCCTCTCTCTCTTGTTTACTGCCCAGCAGTGACAGTCAATCACACTTTCCCTGTGGTCCTTACGATTTGTCATGCATTAACCCGTCCTAAATTACACTCGTTTTCCTTGTCATGGCCACAATGAGAAGATCCACAATCCCGTCAGTGAAACCTTCCATGAGTTCCACTTATATGTTGTTTAAGCCCTTGCTGTAGATGAACTTAAAATAATTGAAGGACAGCAAGCATCTCACTTATTTTTAGTTTTCTGCTTGAAGGTAGTTTCAACTCATAGTATTGTGTTTTCCATCACTGGTAAGGCATAGAGTTGGGTCTTGAATCCTCCCCAGCCAGAACAGAAATCAAACTCTCTGCTGTTGGCACCAGTCATATGTACACTTTGTATCCAACTGGCCTCATAGGTGTCAGAGTTTACATGTATGTTGTTGTCCAGGGCTATGAATAGTGTTAGATGCTCTAATTTACTTTCCATCATAAAGCTAGAGGAATTTCTCCCGCCCTTACTGCCTGCCATTGGCATATATTGGAAGGGATTACAGATTGATCAACCTGTTTTGCTCACATTTATGAATGGATTTTCCTTTGCCATCAAAGTCATGGAATGAGACTTGAACCCTAAACCTCTAGCTCAGGCACTATCTAATGTAGCACAAGACCTTATCTTAGTTCACTATAACTGGAATTTCCCAAGGGATCATCTCGCATTGAATGGACTAAGCCTCTGTCCCTTAAAGTGGATCATATAAATAACAATTGCAGTGGAACTACTTCATTAGGAGTTTCTGTTAATAGGCAAAGGTTTGAGAGTTGAAGGCTTTAGAAACCTCTTTCTCCTCCTTATCTTACTAGTCTATCTCTACCGAAAGCACCATGATCGTCTTCTCATCAACGCTCTTTTTTTCCCTGCAACTGCTTTGCACACCTACTGCTCTCATTTTGGCACTCATGCCTTTGCATACGTTTTTCACTGCAACCAACTTCTGAAAAAGCATTGGTCATGTTCTCAGTCTTGTTCCTCAAACCAGGTTTAAGTGCTTTGTGATTTTTGTTTACTCCTGGATGTCCAAAGCACGACTCCCCCAATTTACCCACATCTTTTCATGCTATCTTTGTACTTCCAGGTCACAGGCCTCCAGTCTGAAAAACAACCCTCCACCATCATCCTCTGTCTTCTACCTTTGAGCCAGTTCTGTATCCAAATGGCTAGTTCTCCCTTTATTCCATGAGATCTAACCTTGCTAATCAGTCTCCCATGGGGAACCTTGTCGAACGTCATACTGAAGTCCATATAGATCATGTCTACCGCTCTGTCCTCATCAATCCTCTTTGTTACTTCTTTAAAAAACTCAATCAAGTTTGTGAGACATGATCAGTGCTGGGTCCTCTACTTTTTGTCATTTACATAAATGATTTGGATGCGAGCATAAGAGGTA
>NC_057716.1:60387088-60408349 GCF_004010195.1 Chiloscyllium plagiosum
TAGTGAAGAAGGCATTTGGTATGCTTTCCTTTATTGGTCAGAGTATTGAGTACAGGAGTTGGGAGGTCATGTTGCGGCTGTACAGGACATTGGTTAGGCCACTGTTGGAATATTGCGTGCAATTCTGGTCTCCTTCCTATTGGAAAGATGTTGTGAAACTTGAAAGGGTTCAGAAAAGATTTCCAAGGATATTGCCAAGGTTGGAGGATTTGAGCTATAGGGAGAGGCTGAACAGGCTGGGGTTGTTTTCCCTTGAGCATCTGAGGCTGAGGGGTGACCTTTTCGAGATTTACAAAATTATGAGGGGCATAGATAGGGTAAATAAGCAAAGTCATTTCCCTGGGGTGGAGGAGTCCAGAACTAGAGGGCATAGGTTTAGGGTGAGAGGGGAAAGTTATAAAAGAGACCCAAGGGTCAACTTTTTCACACAGAGTGGTACATGTATGGAATGAGCTGCCAGAGGATGTGGTGGAGGCTGGTACAATTGCAGCATTTAAAAGGTATTTGGATGGGTATATGAATAGGAAGGGTTTGGAGGGATATGGGCCAGGCGCTGGCAGGTGGGACTCGATTGGGTTGGGATATCTGGTCGGCATGGACGGGTTCGACCAAAGGGTCTGTTTCCATGGTGCACATCTCTATGACTCTGTGACTGTATATCCCAAGAACACTCTTGTGCTACATTCGTATTGCGTCACTCTTTTTTTCTTCCATCATGCTAAAAGCCCAGGCGTAAAGCCACTGCCATAATGCCAGGACTCAAAGACCCTCCCCCCGATAGCCTTGAATGGCCATATCCCATCACCTGATGCAACTATTTGCACCGATCTTACCCAGCTTCCTATCAATGCTGATTCAGACCAACTCACCTTTCCACAATGCTTCAGTTTTCTTCTATATCTCTGGAACATGAAAAGCATTCCCTATTAACCCTAAAAATCCAGAATTTTCTAACAGTAAAATTAAGATTAATTGAAATTAAAATGCAGAAATATACAAAATTCCAACTAATATTTTTCCTTAAAATTTACTGTTTCCCCGCAACTCCAATTGGAGGTGTAGCCTGCAGCCCCCTTTATGTCCCATGGCATATCACTGTCCAAAACAAAAGGCAGGTGAAGAGAAATAGAAAACAGACCAGGAATCAAAATTCCAACATCCTAGCGATTCTTTATTTTCTTTCCTAAATATTTTGTGTTTTCTTACTTCAAATTCATGTTCAAATTACACTGCCACACTTATGGAAAGAAGATGCTTAATTGGCAACTCATGATCTCCAAAACCTCTGATTGAACAGAACAAAATAAATAACTGCAGTTGGCACCTTAAACTCAAGCTATTAATTTCTGAATTTACAAAGTTGATTTTTATTTCCTTGCCTCCCTGTTTCTCAGTATTAATTGGGCATATCAGGAAGAAAATTGCAGCCAAAAAAAGTTGCCAATGTATTGCTGAAGGCCATTTCAAATTTCAGATGGGCCTCAATTTTGGTTTCAGGTGGGAGTCTTAGCTGCCAAAGTGTAACTAACTAATATTAAAATAAAGGCTTTACTGCACTGTTAAGACCTTGACAATTGTGTTAGTCAACACATTGGAATTTAGAAGAATGAGAGGTGATCTCATTGAAACATAGAGGATTCTTAAGGGACTTGACAGGATAAATCCTTGAGGTAAAAACAATGACTGCAGATGCTGGAAACCAGATTCTGGATCAGTGGTGCTGAAAGAGCACAGCAATTCAGGCAGCATCCGAGGACAGGCAAAATCGACGTTTCGGGCAAAAGCCCTTCATCAGGACTTGCCACACAGAACTGTGGAGGTAGAGTTCTTGTGTACATTTAAGACTGACGTAGATTATTGATCAGAAAGGAAATCAAGGGTTATGGGGAAAAGGCAAGATATGAGGAATACCAAATCAATCATTAACCTATTGACTGGAGTAGCAGGTTCGATGGGTCTACTCCTGCTCTTATTTCTTATGGTCTTATTTGGGTGCTGCTCCCTCAAGTTGCTCGCAAAACACAGGTATTCTGCTTGGGAGACAGCCATAGGGTCATACAGCACAGAAACAGACTCTTTGGTCCAACTCATCTCTACCAACCAGATATCCAAATCTGACCTAGTCTCATTTGCCAGCATTTGGCCCATATCCCTCTAAACCCTTCTTACTCATATACCCATTCAGATGCCCCTTAAATGTTTTGTAATTGTCCCAGACTTCACCAGTTCCTCTGGCAGCTTGTTCCATGCATGCACCATCGTTTGTGTGAAAAAGTTACCCTTCAGGTCCTTTTTAAATCTTTTTCTCTCTCATCTTAACTCTATGCCCATTAGTTTTGGATTCCTCCACCCCAGGAAAAAGACTTTGGCAATTCACCCAATCCATGCCCCTCAATTTTATAAACCTCTGTAAGGTAACCCCTCCATCTCTGACACTCAAGGAGAAACTAGCCCCAGCCTATTCAGCCACTCCCTATAACTCAACTCCTAAACCCAACAAGATCCTTGTAAATCTTTTCTGCACTATCTCAAGTTTAACAACATTCTTCCTGTAGAAGGGCGACTAGAATCATACGCAGTGTTCCAAAAGTGGCCCACCAATGTCCTGTACAGCTGCAACATGACCTCCCAAGCCATTTGTGACTACTTATAGGATCGTATGCTGCATTCAGGCAAGACTGGAAGCAGGTTTGCATGGACTTTTCCTTAATTACTTGGGACATTTATGCCTTAAATTTGTTTTCTTTACTGTTAAAGAGCTGCTTCCCCGCCGTACCCAATTTTGCATACCCAACTGCAACATTGTCATTGTACTGGCTATGCTTAGTAAGATCCACTACAGTTTCAAAAACACTGATTTCCTACTGCCCAAAAACTGCAGAACTAAAGCTAACAGCTTGCTTTCCAAAATTAATTATTCAGGAAAATCTATTGAGCCTCCTGATACCACCTTCAGGTGGCTGGAGCGTGCATAATACTTGCCTACTCGATCTCGCCAGAAATCAAAATCACTTTGCCCATTGCTTAGTTAATGGCAGGTAGACTTTAAGGATAATAATTTTTTTGTTGCATCATCTTTACAAAACAGTACATTTCTGACCCCATAGAAAAAGCTATGAAGGCATTATTTGAATCAAACTGCAGCTTAATCAGTGTCGTCAAAAGCCAATTAAATTTGAATTCACTGCACCTCTCTGAGCATGACATCAATTACATTTTGTATTCTTAAAAACAACAGCTTTATGTTAGCCGCTGCATTATATAATGGCCCTTTGTTTATTCAAGTGTATAATTTGGCTTCTCATGAGCAGTCCAATGACATTTACTCAGATACAGAAACTGATCTCCCATGGTGTTGTGGTGATGCAGCAATGTTTTGCTGTATATTTTGCAAGGTCCTTAATTAAAAGCAACAAAATAGTGGGAATAGGAAAAATTTATAGAAAAGGATAGAAAGGTGGTATTTGACAGCATTTCATGGAGACTTTTGTGGTTAAGAGGACTTGAGTGTGTTTGCACTTTAGAAGAACAGGTCTGAGATACTGATATTGGCATCCTAAGCTTTGTACAGTTGATGTCTTGGAATTGAATGGTTTAGAGGAAGATTTAGATTGCGGAGGCATTTGGAGGGGTTTTGTGCTTTTTTAAACTGGAAAAACAAATGTTTGTTTTGTGGCTTGTAATCTTGGGTTTGTGAGTATGGAGGTGGAGTGGCATTCAGGGATTTAGTAGAACTGAATTTGAAACACCAGGCTTTTGCAGAACAGGATTCCTAATATGATTGAGAGTAAGGTGAGTGATATTGTGATAGCTGAAAGAAAAGTTCATCTTGAACTAAGCAAAAATACAGTTCTGAGAGCAGTATTTGAAGAGGCCTGATAACTATATTTCGCAGCTTTGTAGAGAACATAGAACATTACAGCACAGTACAGGCCCTTCGGCCCTCGATGTTACGCAGCCCTGTCATACTACTCTGAAGCCCATCCCACCTACACTATTCCATGTACGTCCATATGCCTGTCCAATGACGACTTAAATGCACTTAAACTTGGCGAATCTACTACAGTTGCAGGCAAAGCATTCCACACCCTTATTACTCTCTGAGTAAAGAAACTACCTCTGACATCTGTCTTATACCTATCTCCCCTCACTTTAAATTTGTGTCTCCTCGTGTTTGCCGTCCCCATACTTGGAAAAAGGCTCTCCCTTCCACTCTATCGAACTCTCAAATTATCTTGTATTTCTCTATTAAGTCACCTCTCAACCTCCTTCTCTCTAACGAGAACAGCCTCAAGGCCCTCAGCCTTTCCTCGTAAGACATTCCTTCCATACCAGGCAATATCCTAGTAAATCTCCTCTACACCCTTTTCAAAGCTTTCACATCCTTCTTATAATGCGGTGACCAGAACTGTACACAGTACTCCAAGTGTGGCCGTACCAGAGTTTTGTACAGCTGCAGCATAACCTCCTGGTTCCGGAACTCAATCCCTCTATTAATAAAGGCCAAAACACTGTATGCCTTCTTAACAACCTTGTCAATCTGGGTGGCAACTTTCAGGGATCTGTGTACATGGACACCGAGATCTCTCTGCTCATCTGCACTCCCAAGAATCTTACCATTAGCCCAGTACTTTGCATTCTGATTACTCCGTCCAAAGTGTATCACCTCACACTTGTCCACATTAAACTCCATTTTCCACCTCTCAGTCCAGCTCTGCATCCTATATATGTCTCTCTGCAACCTACTACATCCTTCGTCACTATCCACAACTCCACCGACCTTCGTGTCGTCCGTAAATTTACTAACTCACCCTTCTAAGCCCTCATCCAGGTCATTTATAAAAATGACGAACAACAGTGGACCCAACACCGACCCTTGCGGTACGCCGCTAGTAACTGGACACCAAGATGAACATGTTCCGTCAACTGCAACTCCCTGTTTTCTTTCAGCAAGCCAATTACTGATCCAAACTGCTATGTCTCCCACAATCCCATTCCTCCGCATTTTGTATAATAGCCTACTGTGGGGAAACTTATCGAACGCCTTGCTGAAATCCATATACACCACATCAACCAGTTTACTCTCATCTACCTGTTTGGTCACTTTGTCAAAAAACTCAATAAGGTTCATTAGACACGACCTATCTTTCACAAAACCATGCTGACTGTCCCTGATCAGATTATTCTTTTCTAGATGGTTATAAATCCTATCACTTATAACCTTTTCCAACACTTTACCAACAACTGAAGTGAGACTCACTGGTGTGTAATTACCAGGGTTGTCTCTACTAACCTTTTTGAACAAGGGAACCACATTTGCTATCCTCCAGTCCTCAGGTACTATTCCTGTAGACAATGATGATTTGAAGATCAATGCCAAAGGCTCGGCAATTTCTTCCCTTGCTTCCCAGAGGACCCTAGGATAGATCCCATCTGGCCCAGGGGACTTGTCTATTTTCACACTCTGCAGTATTTCTAATACCTCTTCCTTGTGAACCTCAATCTCTTCTAGTCTAGATACAAGTATCTCTGTATCTTCCTCGCCAACATTTTCATTTTCTATAGTAAACACTGTCGAAAAATATTTATTTGGTGCTTCCCCTATCTCCTCTGACTCCACTCACAACTTCCCACTATTACCCTTGATTGGTCTTAATCTTACTCTCGTCATTCTTTTATTCCTTAAATACTTATAGAAAGCCTTAGGGTTTACCCTGATCCTATCTGCCAACATCTTCTCATGTCACCTCCTGGCTCTTCTGAGCTCTTTCTTTAGGTCTTTCCTGGCTACCTTGTAACCCTCAAGGACCCTAACTGAGCCTTCACATCTCATCCTAACATAAGCCTTCTTCTTCCTCTTGACCAGAGATTCCACTTCCTTCGTAAACCACGTCTCCCGTGCTCTACAGCTGGCCCTAATTTAACACTCGTCATTCTTTTATTCCTGACATACCTATGAAAAGCCTTAGGGTTAACCCTGATCCTATCTGCCAACAGCTTCTCATTTCTCCTCCTGGCTCTTCTGAGTTCTCTTTTTTAGATCTTTCCTGACTTCCTTGTTACCCTCAAGGGCCCTAACTGAGTTTTTACATTTTGTCCTAACATAAGCCTTCTTCTTCTTGACCAGGGATTCCACTTCCTTCGTAAACCATGGCTCACGCGTTCTATATCTTCCTCCCTGCCTGACAGGTACATATTTATCTAGGACACACAGGACCTTTTCCTTGAATAAGCTCCACATTTTTAATGTGCTCATCCCCTGCAGTTTCCTTTCTCATTCTAAATCTTTCTAAATCTTTCCTAATTGCATCGTAATTTCCCTTCCCCCAGCTGTAACTCTTGCTCGGTGGAGTACACCTAACCCTTTCCATCACTAAAGTAAACCTGACAGAATAGCGATCGCTGAGTCCAAAGTGCTCACCTACTTCCAAATCTAACACCTGGCCAGGCTTGTTATTCAGTACGAAATCTAAAGTGGCTTCGCCCCTCGTAGGCCTGTTTACATACTGTATCAGGAAGCCCTTCTGCACACACTGGACAAAAACTGACCCATCTATAGTACTCATACTGTAGTGATCCCAGTCAATATTTCGATAGTTGAAGTCCCCCATGACAACTACCCTCCCTCTCTCACTCCTATCGAGAATCATATTTTGCTATCCTTTCCTCTACATCTCTGGGACTATTCGGAGGCCTATAGAAAACTCCCAGCATGGTGACTTCTCCTTTCCTGTTTCTAACCTCAGCCATATTACCTCAGTTAACGAGTCCCCAAACATCCTTTCTACAACTGTAATATTGTCTCTGATCAACAATGCCACACCTCCCCCTCTTTTATCATCTTCTCTGTTCTTACTGAAGTATCTGAATCCTGGAACCTGCAACAGCCATTCCTGTCCCTGCTCTATCCATGTCTCCGTAATGGCCACAACATCAAAGTCCCAGGTACCAACCCACGCTGCCAGTTCACCCACTTTATTTCGGATGCTCCTTGCGTTGAAGTACACACACTTCAAACCAGGTTCTCGCTTGCCAGTGTCAGATACTTGATTTTGGAACTCCCTACTCTCATCCTCTTCTGTACCTGTCCTACAATTTTGGTTCCCATCCCCTGCTGTATTAGTTTAAATCCACCTTAATAGCTTTAGTGAATTTCCCACCCAGGATACTGGTACCCCTCTGGTTTAGATGAAGACCATCCTGCTTGTAGAGGTCCCACCTACCCCAGAAAGAGCTCCAATTATCCAAAAACCCGAAACCCTCCCTCCCGCACCATCCCTGTAGCCACGTGTTCAACTCCTTTCTCTCCCTATTCCTCACCTCACTAGCACGTGGCATGGGCAGCAAACCAGAGAAAAAAACTCTGTTTGTCCTAGCTCTAAGCTTCCATCCTCGCTCCCTGAATTTCTGCCTCAAGTCCCCATCTCTCTTCCGACCTGTGTCGTTGGTGCCAATGTGGATCACGACTTGGGGCTGCTTCGCCCTCCCCCTTAAGGATCCCAAAAAACACGATCAGAGACATCACAGACCCTGGCACCCGGGAGGCAACACACCAACCGTGAGTTTCTCTCGTCCCCACAGAACCTCCTATCTGTCCCCCTAACTATCGAGTCCCCAATAACTATTGCTCTGCTCCTCTTCCCCCTTCCCTTCTGAGCAGCAGGTGCCCCACTGCTTTCTCCTGGTAAGTCATCCCCCCAACAGTATCCAAAACAATATACCTATTGTTGAGGGGAATGGCCACAGGGGATCCCTGCACTGCCTGCCGGTTCCCTTTCTGTCCCCTAACTGTCACCCATCTGACTTTTTCTTTTATCTGGGAAGTGACTACCTCTCTGTAAGTCCTGTCAATAACCCCCTCTGCCTCCCGAATGATCCGAAATTCATCCAACTCCAGCTCCAGTTCCCTAATGCGGTTTTCGAGGAACTGGTGTTGGGTGCACTTCCCACAGTTGTAGTCAGCAGGGACACTAGTGGTGACCCTTACCTCCCACATTCTGCAGGAGGAACATTCCACTGCCCTAAACTCCATTCCCACTATTCTAACTCCCGAAGTGACTACTAAAAAACAAAGGATTAGGAAATAAACTTGTTACCTTACCTTGTCAATCTGGCTCCCACAACTTTTTTTTTATGTTAGAGGAGGAGGAGGATGTGTGGGAGGCAGTACCCGAATAGTGTCTCGGGTAACGCAACCACGCAAATATAAACTGTTCTACTTACCCTTCCCAGAAGTCCTATGCTCTCTCCTCCCTCACTGGCCTGAAGGTAAGAAGTTTAAATATACTTACCGGTCTTCCCGACAATCACCTTGCACCAACGTTGCCTCCTCCCGGCTCCCGGCTCCCGCTGCTCCGAAGTATTGGTATGTGCTGGAAAACTGAAAAGTAGCCTGTGTAATTTTCTTTAAAACAGAGACTGAGTTAACCTGGTAGTTGCAGGATAGTTTGTTTAATGTATATGGTAGGAAACCTATTAAAATCTTAATTTAAAGATGAAATTACCAGTTATCTAGATAAATAACAAAGTTATAGGCAGTTAACGCTGATTTCAGAAGGGACCAACATCACATCTCATTGTAAAGTGAGAATAACTCACATCCTGATAAGTCAGTGTCTATCGTCTACAAGGCACAGGTCAGGAGTGTGTTGGAATACTTTCTAATTGCCTGGGATAAGTGCAACTTCAACCCTCAAGAAGCTTGATGTCACCCAGGAGCAAAGCAGCTTGCTTGACTATACATTCATCTCGTGCCTTCAAGGTTTATTTCCTCCACCACCATTAAGCAGTTCCAGCAGAGTATACCATCTTCAAGATCCATTGAAGTGTCTCACCATGGCTCCTTCGAAAATCACAATCTCTACCACCTAGAAGAACAAGAGCAGCAGATATGTATGATCACCAGCATTTGCAAGGTTCTCTCCAAGCCAAACACCATCCTGACTTGGAACTACATCACTTTTGCTTCAGTGTCACTTGGTCAAAATCCTGGAACACCCTCCCTAACTGCACTGTCTGTGTACCTGCACTACATGGAGATCAGTGAATCAAGAAGGCAGTTTACCACCAGCTTGAGGACAGTTACAGTTGGCTAATAAATTCTGGCCCACCCAGTGAATAAAGCAAAAAGAATATGTGGATGTAATAGGCATGGTCATTGGAAGAAGCGTAGAATATGTTGCCAGCTTGGATTTTAGAATGGTCATTGGCAAGATAGTTCAGTGGAGATTGTTGGGGAAGCTTATGAGAAACTAAACTCAAAGCTGATTCAAAAACTGGTTTGGAGAGAGAAACTGCAGAACAGGGGTTAAGGACTATTCACCGGAGTCGTTGGAAAAAGGTAGTATTATTCTGGCTTCAGTTCAGGGGCTCCTTGTGTTCGCCATGTGTATCAATAGAATGCTTAGAGTAGGGAAGAATCCCATTTAGCCTGTCATGCCTGTGCCTGTTATCTGCAAGAGCCATGCATCTTGTGCCACTAATCTGCCTTTTTCCCCCCACAGCCCTGCACGTTTTTCCTCTTCAGGAATTATCCTGTTTGCATTTTAAAATAATGGTTCAATCTTCCACCACACTCTCAGACAGTGCATTCCAGATTCTAACAATTCACTTTGTGTATAGTCCTCGAAGGAATGACCTTGAGAGTTGCAGCTAGAGCCAAAATGCAAATAACAGTCCATTCTTTCAAAGACCAACGTACTTTCCAATGGGTTTATTAATATTGCACAATATTAAGAAGGGAAAAAAATGGTCAAAAAGTAGCAAGTGGAAATAATTGTCAGTCAGGATGAGGCAATGGATATTGATCATGGGCAGCACGGTGGCTCGGTGGTTAGCACTGCAGCCTCACAGCGCCAGGGTCCCAGGTTCAATTCCAGCCTTGGGTGACTGTTTGTGTGGACTGTTGCACATTCTCTCCGTGTCTGCGTGGCTTTCCTCTGGGTGCTGTGGTTTCCTCCAACAATCCAAAGATGTGCAGGTCAGGTGGATTGGTCATGCGAAATAGTCCACAGTGTTAGGTGCATTTAGGCAAAGGGAGATGGGTCTGGGTGGGTTACTTTTCGAAGGGTTGGTGTGGACTTGTTGGGCCGAAGGGTCTGTTTCCACACTGTAGGGAATCTAATGATTTTTATAAAACAAAATATTAATTGTACTCTGAAGTATGATTGATTGGTCCTGTGCAGCATAGGGGGATTTGAGGGACCAGATTTAAAGAACATTGAAGGCAGAATTATAATGAAGATTGAAAATGATGAAAATGCTCAGATTGATGAGCATTCATCAGAACTTGGGCTGTTTCACTGTCCATAGATTCTGCCTAACCAACTGAGTATTTGCAACCTTTTTTTAAATTTAGATTCAGTTTCTACAGTATTTTGCTTTTGTAGTTAATTCAAGCTTTTCTCATGAAGTCACGATGCTTGTTTACACAGATGATGTTAGTGGTTTAGTTCAGGATCTAATGTGCACTTTTCATTGTCTTGAATAAGAAGGTGGACTAATGGGTTCAGACTCTTGCTGCTATCTAGCCCTTTTATATCTCTAATGAGATGAGATATAAATGTTTCTCTCCCAGTTTTCCATTTATAATAATATTCTGATCATCTTCCATGGTGAGTTTGGATGTTGTTTGTAAGGGATATAGAACACTGACTTTCTTCATTTCTCTTCAGAGTCTTAGTGTGCAGTGACCTTAGGTATAAGAGGGTAGTAATAGTTCTCCTTCGTTGTTGAAGGTTATTGGGCCTGCCAAATATTAATTTCCTCTGCCTTTGTAAGATCCAGGGGGAGTAAAAGCGTATGGTTTCTCAAAAAATGAAGCAGTTGTTGCTCATGTGCAGCAACACTTCATAACACCCTAGGTTTGGATTGATAAGTAGCAGGAAGCAGCTATGCTACACCAATTCTGATCGATGACCATCTCTAACAAGGGATTGTAACTCCATCCCTCACCACTGTAACTTTGAATGGTTTTACTTTAGCTGAAAACCTCGATCTCAACGTCACCTTGGAGGATTGGTGAGCACAAAGGTGTAACTTCCTGAGTTCAACATTGACCAGAAACTCAATTGGATTAGCCACACAAATACTCTGGCTACTAGCACAAATCAGAGGGTGGGTAATCTGTGCAAGTGGCTCACTTCCTAACTACCTAGTCTTCAGTACCACTCTGACAGAAAGAATCATGAGGGGCATAGATAAGGTGAATGACCAGGGTCTTTTCCCTACATGGGAGAGTTCAAAACAAAAGGGGCATATTTTTAAGATGAGAGGACAAAGAATTAAAAAGGGCATGAGAGGCAAAGTTTTTACACAGATTTGTGTATGGAATAAACTAAACAGGGAAATTGGTGGATGCAGGTACAGTTACAGCGTTTAAAAGATATTTAGATAAGTTAATGAATAGGAAAGGTTTGGAGAGATGTGGGCTGACCTGGTTGGTGTGGAATAGATGGATTGAAGGATCTGTTTCCATGCTGTATGACTCTAAGTCAAGAGAGTGTGATGAAATACACTCCACTTGCTTGAGTGGGTACAACTGCAAGAATACTCAAACATGATACCATCTGGGAAATACGGTCTTCATGATTTCATATTCTTCATTGTCTGCACGTCCACTCCCTCAACAATGGTTGCTGTGTATGCTGTTGGCAAGATACATTGCAATAACTTGCCAAAACTGCTTCAATAGGACCTCCCAAACTTGCGATCTCTACCACTCGGGAAACTGAATTTGCAGCAGGGAACCAAAGATATTGGCTTCTGGCCCCTAAATTTTTAATTGGAGGCATTTCTGCTCTGCCAATACCGGACTGGGATTTTTGTGTTGTGAGATTGACAGATCACAGTTGCAAACAATATTCTTGTTTCTGTCCATCAGTTCAACTTTTACACATCTACTTTAAACACATCTGGAACTGAGTTGCAGGACTTTGGGCATTAACTGCACTGTTCCCAATTTGCCAAAAGCATATTGAATGTAATCTATTGTTCCAACAAACTGTGTTGCAAATTTAAAACGTGGAGGATTGGTGAGCACAGCAGTGTAATTTAGGATGTTCAAGACTATTATTCCCTTTAGAGTGAATTCCAGGCCATAATGTTTCATAATAAATATGCATGTAATAACAAACAGAACTTTTAAAGAAAGTCTTGCATTTTCATTGAGATAAAAATGTGTTGTCCATAGGGTTTCTCAAATGCTCTAGCCCAAAGTCTGTTGTTTGCTATATAGACAGTACAGTATATTAATTCTTTTGCATCATGTTTATCACCGATGCTGTTGTAAGAGATTTAGCAAAAACAAATTACACTATTTCCTCTATTACTTAGAAGCCCTGTGGAGCTGTGAAACACACACACTCTATCACATTACTTGTTACTAATGCCTTTTTCTATTATCTCATTGGATTGTTCTTTTACTAGTTATCTGAGTATCTATTTTCAGTAGATGGCACCCTGCTTTGTACAGTGCAAAACTGTACAGAAGCAAATGAAGCAGCTGGTATGTAATTACATGTTATGAAGAAACATGTTATTTAAAAATATAAAACATGAATTGCTGCTAAGTTGCATAGAAAGGGGAGTATAAGGATCACTGATAAAAGTTACATTCTCAACAATTTCAGGCATCAATAAAAATATGCGGTTTTTCATAACATTGTGATTTGTTCAGGCATCTTTGGTTTCACAACAATTAATAAAATTACAAGAAGTAGGTATACTTACTCATCAGTGTCGAGAGTGTGATGCTGAAAAAACACAGCAGGTCAGGCAGCATCCGAGGAGCAGGAGAATCGATGTTTTGGGCATAAGCCTTCATCAGGATTCCTAATGAAGGGCTATGTCCAAAACATCGATTCTCCTGCGCCTCGGATGCCACCTGACCTGCTGTGCTTTTCCAGCACCCCACTCTCAACTCTGATCTCCAGCTTCTGCAGTCCTCACTTTCTCCTAGTATTTAACCACCATCAAATTTAGCTTTCTGTATTTTGTGCTTTGAGTTTGCTAATGTATCATCTGAGCTATCTGTTTCAAAGTTCTCTACCCATTGTTGTGCATTAAGGAAAACAGAAAACCCATTTTTAGCAAAATGCTTATGTTGTTTAGATATAAAAGAAGGTTGTCATATTACAGTAAGCTGTTGGACGTTATCAGGTAGGTGAACTGGAACTGTCGGCAAAAGTGCAACAGTCAGGCTATTTTTTGACTTATTCACGTCCTTCAAAATTTTAAATAATTACATTAAAGATTACTAAAGATGTACACATTTCCTTATGCCAATTCTTTTGGCCTGATAATGTTTAATATTTTAGTTCCACTGAGTTGATATAACTTACAAAAGAATTGACAAAGGTATTTATTTAACTTGCCGATTATCTTGTCTTTTTCCTGAAAACACTAAACACCTACAGGAACACAGTTCTTAGGAATCCTCCAGCGCCTCACCAAATGGCCATTGTTTGCAAGTTAGTTTTAAAGCAAGTGTTAGAATATTGTTCGATTACAAGAGCCAATGCATTGACATATATGAATTTCCTGCAGAAGTCACTGGATAACAGGGTTTCGTGGTCAATCATGCCATTCCTAGACTTATTCATTTGAGCCGTTGTATTGGAGCTTAAATATAGATGTAGATTTTGCTTTTTCAGGGTAGATAACAAAGCCACAATGGAAAAACTATTTGATGTTATACTTGCTGCAAGACTGTCTTTAAACCAGGCCATGTGTAATTTTGGAGTGTTATACTGACTTTAATTGAATGTGATTACAGACAATATTGCATTGCCCACCTGTACCTCTTAAGTAGATGTATGGAGTGCTGCTTTTTGGCATTTTACTTGAGAGAGTTTATAACTTCCAATCAGTTCTTCTTGGTTGGTTTCAAAAGAAAAGGACCAGTATACCCAGAATTAGTTTAAGATATAATAGGGAAGTTTTTTTAAAAATGTCATTATGATGAGAAATTATGAAACCGCCACTGGTATAAAATGAAACAAAGCGCTGGCATTTCCTCCAGTAGCAGCCTGCACTGGCAGCTTTATACTGTTTTGGCACTGTGTGCACAAAATGTTGGTCTAGCACCAATGCCAAAGATAAGGTACAAAGACAGCTTAAGTCAGTGAACATTTATTAGTTCGCGATACAAAAAACTCTTATAAATTGCACCCTCCTGGGAGCAGTTGCAATCTGCGTTTTATATTCTGTCAAGTACAGTATTTAGCAAATACATATGTTTCAGTAGCTTTAGATAAATGTTCTGTCTGCACCTAAGCAGACTTAATGTGCAATTTACACCAACTGCTAGTTACATACATCAAGCAAAATGTTTATTAACAACAGGAAGTGGTGCTATTACACTTAAAATTAGGATATTAATATGCATTGATGCTGACCCAGCTATGCAGTTAGAATTCATGCACTCTGCTAAGTAACAGGATCGAAGAGTAGTTCAGATCAATATACCTAATTTATTACATGATTAGGACATTTTTTCTTTATTGTTCCCAGCAATGTGTAATATAAAGGAAATTGTATGCATACTAACTATGTTAAAATTTGTACAATCTATAGCTTTCTTAAATACTGAAATTATTACAAAATATGAAAATGTAGGCATGTACATGAAATGTATAAAATTTTCTCCAAAAATCTCTGGACTTTATGAAAAGTGAGAAAGTGCTTTACTGTCAAATAGAGTACTCTGTGCTTATTGAGCATTGTTTAACACAGATTAATGAGGGAATAACTTTAATCAATTTGAGAAGCTATCTTTTGGACGTACTATGTGCATTTATTGTTGTTGAGTCATTGTTTTAGAAAAACAATGCTGCAAAATGGGTATTTTGAGCTGATTTCCTGTACAGTACTGAGGTAGATAAAAGGTTGATCAGAATAGATTTTTTTCTAGACTGCCATAAGGGCTGATTATTCTGCTAAAGCTGTTGCATTATAATCTGACTTTTATAGACATATGGTGTGTTTTTCATTTACACAGCACGTTCACTAATGAAAAATGTCTACTCTCTCCTGCAGCCTGTGTGGTATCCATACCACAATAAAGAGGGTGAATTACTGCATCAAGCATCCAAAGACTCTGACCCGGACCTAAACTCCAAAACCTGTGAATTCTGTCAGGAAGTCTTCCCAGCAGGCACCAAAGCTAAGGAAGACTTCCTCAGGCATCTTAATTCACACTTTATTGCTAAAAATGGATTTTAATGCTTGTACATTTCCACAGTGAGATGAATCATAAAATTCCCTACAGTGTAGAAGCAGGTCATTCGGTCTGTCAAGTCCAACCCTCCGCAGACTGTCCCATCCTCCACAGAGTATCCCATCCAGACCCACCCCAGCCCTGTAACTCTGCATTTTCCCTGACTTGTCTGCACATCCCTGGACACTATGGGCAGTTTAGCATGGCCAAGCCATCTAACCTGCACATCTTTGGACTGTGGGAGGAAACCGGAGCAGCGAGAGGAAACCCACACAGATACTGAGTGAATGTGCAAACTCCACACAGACAGTCACCTGAGACTGGAAACGATCCTGGGACCCTGGCATTGTGAGGAAGTAGTGCTAACCACTGAGCCTCTATGCCACCCCTGATGGAGCCTGCCATATGAACCTAACATGATTTGACGATAGCAGTTGTTTGTGTGAAATTGTAATTATCAAAAGGATGTTTGTAAAGGCTAAAACAATAACATTTTTTGTTAAATATGTTCAGTTGTTTACAAAGCATATCGAGTTAATAATTGTTTTCAGCATATGTACTAATGAAAGTTAATTTGAAGCCAATAATCCTATTGTAAGAGGGCCATTGTGTAAACTGGAATTTTATATTTTCTAATTGCAGTATTAAAAATGAACAGATCAGTGGAATTCTAGTATTTAAAAGCAAATGGATTGGATAGAATCATTGTTATAAACACTGCAATTGTCATACACTTATTCTGAAGAATTGTGTAAGGTTGCATCTTTCTTTGTTTTTACATGTGCTACAGTTTCAGGTAACTTTTTATATTTTTTCACCTCGTATCAACACCAAAACATATCATTATTCCAGTTGAAGGTTTGGAGCACCAAGTAATGCTAACGTGTTTTTTTGTGCTTCAAATTTCCCAACAAATAAGAATTAATCTTTTTAGTATTTCCAAATGCCTATAATATTTTAAGATAATAATATGATTTGTTTAAAATGTGACTAATTTTCCTCCAAAAAAAAATTCAGAATGAGGTGCAAAAATATGTAATCTAACCCACATTGGTCTCTTAATTTTTTATATTGTGCAATTTTTACTGTTCATTGGCTTTTTTGTGGACTTAAATTTGGATTCTTCATTAGCAATCAGTTTTAATTCCTTGACTACTATGAAAATGTTGTCAGCTTAATATCCTGTCTACGTTCATTGGACATCATATCGGCTATCTCCATGTAGGTTATCTCAGTTGTCAATCTGGTTGCAGACAAATGTGTTCTATTCTTCTTGTGTATAATTACTTTTATGTGTTGCAAAGTCATCTTTTAACAATAAGAAGTCAAGAAAGTGATGCAGGTAAAATATTTTAACCATCATGGAATGTAAAATTAAGAATTTTGCAATTGAGTGCAAATCTTTTTCTTTTACTTAACTTAGATATCTTTACATGGGCTTCTGCAAAATAAAGCAATATCCAAAATGGTTTTCTACCTATACATATTTGGAGTGTTTAAATTACAAATAATAATCTTTTTATTCCTATTTGCCCCATTGAAAATGTTTGTAAGCTTGGACTGACATGAGAAATGAGTTTTTTTTAATATTATGGTTGAACTGTGGATGGCTATAGAGTTAAAAAGTATCAGCTGAGAGAAAAGAAAAACTTCATATTTCTTCTAAATTGGTTAAAAATGAAGTACAAACAACTGGAATTTTTGTGATAGTATTTTTTTCACTCCATTTGCAGCTTGGACATTCTGATGTATGTAAGTCCTTCCTAATTGCCCCAAAGCCTGTTCATTATCTGCAAGACATAAGGCATAAGTCAGAAGTGTAAGGGAATATTCTCCATTTGTCTGAATGAATACAGCTCCAACAGTGTTCAGGAAGTTTCCATCACCATCCAGGAGAGATCAGTCTGCTTGATTGACACCCCAGATACCACCCTCAAAATTCACTCCCTGAATTACCAATACACAGTGACAGCAGTGTTGCAACTCACCAAGACTGCTTCAACAGCATCTTGCAAGCCTGTGGCCTCTACCACTGAGACAGGCAAAGGTAGCAGATGTGTGTGTAGTAACGCCTAGTAACACTTGCAAGTATTCCACTATGACATGTGCCGTCATAGTTGGAACTACAGGTAGAATGTTCATTTCTGAGGTTAAGAGTGGAGGTAGGCCTACAAAATGAGAGGAATTTCTGTTTAAGGGTGGGATGAGTGTTTTTCTTGTCTTTTTTAGCTCATTCTACAAGGATGTGCAAGTAAGATGCCAGACTGGAGTGGAACGTGGGCAGCCTCTGGCTGCTATATCTAAAACACAACCCGACAACACTCCAGTCCAACATGCAGGAGTCAACTTTTGCTCAACACCCATACCTACCATTTCACCATGTCACAGAGCCAGTAAAAAGCAGCACCATGGTTCAGTGACACCTCCCTAGCCGTACTGTAGGTGCAAGTTCATGAACTACAGGTGATGCTCTTTCCAAGAGATGCCATGAGGATGCATTCCGAGAGGTACCAAAGCAATCTGGAGGGAGGTGGCTGCAGTAGTTAGTGCCTGTTATACTCAGGGATGGGGTTGGGTACGGTGCAATAAGAGAGTGAATGATCTCTTGTGCAGGGTATGTGGCACTCTGTGAGTTAGTCTACTACAGCACAGGAATATTGCACTCAAGATTGGCTGCAAGTCATCTCCCTCACATATCTCATGTGCAATCGATGTCTGTCACTTCATTGCAATGATGTATGTTTACACTACTTGTATTGCATTGCTACTGCTTCTCTCCCATCTGCCAAGGGTCTCACTTAAGACAGAAAAGGAGCTACAGCACTCAACAGCTCACACACCACCAGATCCCTAACCTTTCATCAAAGCACAGATACCTATACATCATGTAGCTTCTCACCAAAAGCTTTCATGGTATAAGGGCACCACAAGAGCTGGCTTCAGGATGAGCATCTCACATCAACTTTGAATGTACATGCATTATATAAAGCTTTATTGATTGCCCATCATCTTCAGCTTTGAGAAGTCACATCTCTGTTTCCAAAAAAGCAGGCAAACTGCTTATGTACCAATACTATTGTCTCTTGATGGCTCTACCCTTCTGCAAAAGCAAAAGATGCACAACCAGGAAGGAATGTACATGCATGTGGCAATGCAGTTGGAAGGGCTGATAGTGATGGCAGCAGCATCATCTGGGTGCTCACAATATTTCAGGAGCAGCCTACTGAGAAAGCAGGAGATCAAGAGGAGCACTCATATGTGGGAGGAAGTATTGGATATCTGCAGACATCTAGTGAAAAATCCTCTGTGCTTACTGCCAGTTGCATGTCAAGCACCAAGGTCTTAATTAAGCCTTGGGTGAGGGTGGTGCTTCATTGACCCTAACAAATCTTTATATTTTTCACTGCATCCTCTGGATGCCACTTGCAATCTCTGGCCAAATGAAAAAGACCAGGGTCAAAAAGTGTATCACTGGTAAAGCACAACAGGTCAGACCGCTTCCGAGGAGCAGGAGAGGTGACGTTTCAGGCATAAGCCCTTCATCAGGAATGGCATTCGTGATGATGGGCTCCTGCCTAAAACGTCACTTCTCCTGCTCCTTGGATGCTGCCTGATCTGTGCTTTTCCAGCAACACACCTTTTGACTTTGACCTCCAGCATCTACAGTCCTCACTTTCTCTTGAAAAAGACCAGGCCCTGGTCGAACTCTGAGTCCCACAGAGCGCATCTCTGATGAGGAACAGCAAGGAACCTTGGAGGAGGCACTGTCGAAGCATTCCACTCTTCTTCCCCCCCCCCCCCCCACTATCCAATGCAGATGTATTCACCTTGGTGGATCATGTATCCAGAACAGGCACAGATACACGTACAGGTGAGCATATAGCACTAGCATGGGCCTGCAGCCAGAAGTCAAAGAAACAACTAAAATATGACATAGTAGGGTCAGGCCACTAGACTCAGGATCAAATGAGTTTATACTGAAATAGAGGTAAGTCGCAGAATATTTGACAGAGGTGCCAGAGATCATGTGAAAACTCCAGGGAGAGGCAGAGGACTCTCCCTAATGTTGTGGCTCTGGCATGCAAGCATGTGGTTGGCCTCCATGGACCAGTAGTTTTTGTCATAGAGAGCCAGGTCCAGCAGAATACCCACCAGTGTCTGCCAGATATGCACTCAACCCTTAACTCCATCGCTGAAGCTAGGAGGTGTTCATTCAAAGGCTCAGCAAAAGGAGTCTGAGGCATCTCACTGCAGGTACTCCATCCCCTCAAAAGATGAGGAAGGTCCCCTGTACACCGACAGGAAGGAGGAATAACAGACATATACCCAACAATTATCCTTTTGGGATACTCCAGAGTTGCCCTGCTGCCGGAACTCCCTTCTGCCAGGGACCCAAATGCCTTCTTCAACTCAGACTGTTGCTAATTTTAAGTAATGAATGCACATGTTCCAATAGGTATACAATCCTTTCTGATGCAAAAGTACAATAGAAAAAGGGGTGAAAATGTGTTGCTGGAAAAGCACAGCAGGTCAGGCAGCAGCCAAGGAGCAGGAGAATCGATGTTTCGGGCATAAGCCTGAAGAAGGAGCAGTTTAGAATTCAATAACAAAAGACCAAGAGATTGATGAAGAGAGGAAACTAGAACATGAGAGTAAACATGCAAGGAACACAAATGCAGAATGTAAGAGTTTCTATCAGTACATATAAAGAAAAAGTTTAGTGAACACAAATATAGGTTCTCTGTTCTGAAATGGGAGAATTGATAATAGAGAAGAAGCAAATGGCAGAGCATTTAAGCCACAAATTTAGTTCTGTCTTCACAGGAGACACACCCAGAAATGCCAGGGAAAACAAGGGTCTGTTGGGAATGAGGAATTGGAGGAAAATAGATTTTTTTAAAAAAAGTGGTGCTTGAGAAATTAATGGCGACCTGAAGCCAATAGTCTTTTCTAAGAAATGTGATTATAGAATGCTTAGAAAATATCAATGAGATTAGCCAAAGTCAACATGGATATATGAAAGGGAGATCATTTTTTGACAAACCCATTGAACCATTCTGAGGACCCAGTTAGTGGAATAGATGAGGGTGAATATGGTGCATTTTAATTTTCAGAAAACTTGATCCATTCCCACATAAGTGTTTAGTGAGAAAGATAAATGCACATGGGACTGGGGCAATAAACTAGCATGGCTTGAGAAGTTTTTAGTAGAAAGGAAGCAGTAGGGATACATGTGTCTTTTTTTGGATTAGAAGGCAGTGACTAGTGTGGTGAGTTAGCTATTCACAATCTGTATGAATGATTTGGATAAGAGAATCAAATGTAATACATCCAAGTTTTTTGGTAACACAAAATTTGGAGGAGTTGTGAGCATTAAGGAAAGAAGCTTCAAGGTGATTAATAAGTTATGTGAGTGTACAAGTGTGTGATAAATGCAGCACATTGTGGATGTGTGAAGTTATCCACTTGAGTCACAGAATGGCACAATATTAGTTAAATTCTGATGGATTGTGAAATGTTCATGTACAAAATGATCCTGGGTATGCTTGTACACCACTATAGAAAGCAGCCACGCACATATAACAAGCAGTTGGGAAGGCAAATGATATAGAGTCATAGAGATGTACAACATGGAAACAGACCCTTCGGTCCAACCTGTCCACACCGACCAGATATCCCAACCCAACCTAGTCCCGCCTGCCAGGACCCGGCCCAAATCCCTCCAAACCCTTCCTATTCATATACCCATCCAAATGCCTCTTAAATGATGCAATTGTACCAGCCCCCATCACATCCTCTGGCAGCTCATTCCACACACGTACCACCCTCTGCCTGAAAAAGTTGCCCCTTAGGTCTCTTTTATATCTTTCCCCTCTCACCCTAAACCTATGCCCTCGAGTTCTGGACTCCCCGACCCCAGGGAAAAGACTTTGTCTATTTATCCTATTCATGCCCCTCATAATTTTGTAAACTTCTATAAGGTCACCCCTCAGCCTCCGACCCTCCAGGGAAAACAGCCCCAGCCTGTTCAGCCTCTCCCTATA
>NC_057716.1:60408671-60484754 GCF_004010195.1 Chiloscyllium plagiosum
ACAAAAAGTAGAGGGCCCAGCACCGATCCTTGTGGCACTCCACTGGTCACATGCCTCCAGTCTGAAAAACAACCCTCCACCATCACCCTCTGTCTTCTACCTTTGAGCCAGTTCTGTATCCAAATGGCTAGTTCTCCCTGTTTTCCACGAGATCTAACCTTGCTAATCAGTCTCCCATGGGGAACTTTGTCGA
This sequence comes from Chiloscyllium plagiosum, assembly GCF_004010195.1. NCBI lineage: Eukaryota > Metazoa > Chordata > Chondrichthyes > Orectolobiformes > Hemiscylliidae > Chiloscyllium > Chiloscyllium plagiosum. The sequence goes on from NC_057716.1 coordinate 60,408,865, forward strand.
ACGCCTTACTGAAGTCCATATACTGCTCACATCTATTGCTCTGCCCTCATCAATCTTCTTTGTTATTTCTTCAAAAAACTCAATCAAGATTGTGAGACATGAGTTCCCACGCACCAAGCCATGTTGACTATCCCTAATCAGTCCTTGCCTTTCCAAATACATGTACATCCTGTCCCTCAGAATTCCCTCCAGCAACTTGCCCACCACTGAGGTCAGGCTCACCGGTCTATAGTTCCCTGGCTTGTCTTTACCGCCCTTCTTAAACAGTGGCACCATGGTTGCCAACCTCCAGTTTTCCGGCACCTCACCTGTGACTATCGATGATACAAATTTCTCAGCAAGAGGCCCAGCAATTACTTCTCTAGCTTTCCACAGAGTTCTCAGGTATTGGCTTTCATTGTAAGAGGCTTTGAGTACAGTAGCAAGGATGTCTTGCTGTAGCTGGATAATCCTCACATGGATTACTGTGTGCTATTTTAGTTATCTAAGAAAATATAAATTTACCACAGAGGACGTATACCTTAGCTTTTGCATTTGAACCAACATTTTCCTAGCTACCATCAGTTCTGAAGAAGGGTCACACAACTCGAAACATTAACACTGATTTCACTCCACAGATGCTGCCAGACCTGCTGAGCTTTTCTAGCAACTTCTGTTTTTGTTTCTGACCTACAGCATCTGCTGTATTCTTGATTTCTTTTATTTAGTAGTGGGTAATGTATGCTTGGTAGACAGAGATGTCTTTCTTGAACAAATTTAAAACAATACAATTATATGCCTCAAAATTAAGTTGCTACTTAATAAAAGAGGTTGATCAAAATTCTTCTTGAAATTAAAATGTTTATTCAGTCTGGGGAAAAAAGCAGTTTAAGCAGTTTAATACCTTAAATGAAAATATGTTTTAAAAATGCTTTCCATACTATACAATTCAGCTCATTGCTGAGCCATTATCTCAGTAACCTGGACCAAAAGGTTATATGTTCAAGACCTGCTCTGTTAAACTAGCTAATGCTATCTGGTATGTGAGGGTGTCAAATTTGGCTTCAATGCTCGAACATTAAGGAGGGCATGTTATTAAGTTTCTGCTTGTAATGCTGTCCTGTAACCTTCTCTGAATGTATGTACATTTGGACATAACAAGTCACATCAACTAGAATGTCCTGGTTGACTATATTACTAGCATTCTCTGTGGAAGTTGACACATGAATAATACCTATTTAGGTAAAATAATAGTTAATAAATAGTGAATGTGGAACTAAAGCTATTGGGAGTTGATAATCTGTGGAGGAAGGATCAAAATTAGTGAAGGAAGCTATCTTCTAATTTCACCGTTTACCTATTGGTATTAATATATTTTTGCCTTTGAAGAAAATCTTTTACCTCAATCTATACGCATTTAATCCATCATCCACTCTTCAGTAATACATAAGTATAGTTGAAAATATTTTGCAACTAAAATTTTTTATATAATAAATTGTAACACATCAAAACCAAACAGGCCTGGGCATTTGCAAGGAAAGCAAAATAAATAAACTAATGAGAATCTGCTAAGGACAAATGGCAAGAATGAGCCAGACACAAACTGTCAACAAAATAGTTTATCTAAATATAGTTGAGTTGTAATTTTCATTTTTTAAAATAGATGTGTGCATCTCTCCCCTACTTCCAAATCCCTTGACATATCCTTGCAGTAAGATATTTTCTAATACATTATGGTCAAGACTAAAATAGACTTTTCAACACGTTAAAATGGATTTACAAAATGGATTAAAAAGAATTGACAAAATAGCAGATGTATTAATCATAATATTCAGTTTGAAACTTTCAGACTGGAAAATTGCTAGCCCCCAGTGGCCATCCTTTCACCTACATGTAGCAAATCAAGTCAGCTGGGGATGGAGCTCCAATTGGAGTGCTTATGTAACTGAATAAAGTGACCAATTCAAGAAATCATGTTTCTCACAAGTCTCACACCTGAATTGGTTATCATATGCTATTGTGGGTTGTTGTTTTTGATGTCGGTGCCTGTTGCCAACTTGCAATAGCCACTGATTATAGTAGTGCTACACAGTAGTCACAGTAATGTTGCATTTTACTTTGTTATAGTGTCATAGAGATCCACAACATAGAAAAAGGCCCTTTGGTCCATTGAATCTGCGCCAGTCAAGAACAATCACCTAGAGTCGTAGAGATGTACAATGTAGAAACAGGCCCTTCGGTCCAACTTGCCCACGCTGACCAGATATCCTAAACTAATCTAGTCCCATTTGCCAGCACTTGGCCCATATCCCTCTAAACCCTTCCTATTCATATACCCATCCAGATGTTTTTAAATGTTGTAATTGTATCCGCCTCCACCACTTCCTCTGGCAGCTCATTCCATACACGCACCATCTTGTGTGAAGAAGTTCCCTCTTAGGTCCCTTTTATATCTTTCCCCTCTCACCCTAAACCTATGCCCTCTAGTTCTGGATTCCTCCACTGCAAGGGAAAGACCTTGTCGATTTACCCTATCCATGCCCCTTTTTATAAACAACTACAAGGTCACCCCTCAGCCTCCAATGCTCCAGGGAAAACAGCCCCAACCTATTCAGCCTCTCCCTGTAACACAAAACCTCCTACCCTGACAACATCCTTGTAAATCTTTTCTGAACCCATTCAAATTTCACAAAATCATTCCAATAGGAAGGAGACCAGAATTGCACACAATATTCCAAAAGTAGTCTAATCAATGTCCCGTATAGTCGCAACATGACCTCCCAACTTCTATACCTGATGCTCTGTCCAATAAAGGAAAGCATATCAAATGCCTTCTTCACTATCCTCGCTACCTGCAACTCCACTTTCAAGCAACTAATCACCATTCTAATCCCATTTTCCAGCACTTGGCACATAGCCTTGTGTGCCTTGGAATGGCATATGCACATCTAAATGCTTTTTTAATATAATGAGGATTTTTACCTCCACCACACTTACAGGCAGTGAGTTCCCGATTCCCATCACCCACTTGACAGAGAGTTTCTCCTGGTTGTAAGAATCAATGTTTAGGACCTTCATGTCATCCTAATAAACATCTTTGAAGCAAAGCTTTGGGTGACATACTGGTCATCCAACTCAGGCTGGCACTGGGTACTTCACCAAACAGAAACTCCTTAGATTTGTAACTATCTTACTTTCTGTGAACATGCCCAAGCCAGCAATGGCAATTGTGCCTTCAAAAGGACTGTATTTGTGATTATGTCCTTATATGAGATACAAAGAATGTCCTGCAAAAAGCAAGAATCAAAGTTGTTGAGCTTCTGCAATATGTGTTGACAAAGCAGAAAATATAAAGCATGGATTGGGCAGCAGCAAGAGCCCTATAACCTCTGCATATTAGCCTTTGAGGATTTAGAGATGATTCAGATTCTTAATTCCATACCAAAACTGTATTTTGATTTGATTTGATTGATTTATTATAATCACATGTACCAAGATACAGTGAAAAGTATTGTTTTGTGTGCTAACCAGACAAATCATACCTTACATAAATACATCTAGGTAATAGAACAGAATGAGAATACAGTGTTGTAGCTACAGAGAAGGCACAGAGAAATATCAAGTCTAATACATGAAAGGTCTGTTCAAAAATCTGAAATCAGTAGAGAAGAAGGTGTTCTTGGACCTCTTGGTACGTGTTTTCAAACTTTTGAATCTTCTGCCTGATGGAAGAGGGTGCAAGAGAATATAACCAGAATGAGAGAGGTCTTTGATTATGTTGGCTGTTTTCACAATGCAGTGGGGAGTGTAGACAGAGTCAATAGAAGGAAGGCTGGTTTTCGTGATTGACTGGGCTGCATTCTCAACTCTCTGCAATTTCTTGCAGTCTTGGGAAGAGTAGTTTGCCATACTAAACTATGATGCATTGGATAGGATGTTTTCTAATGTATCAATAAAAATTGATGGACATACTGATTCTCTTGAGCCTTCTGAAGAAATAGGGGCTTGGTGTGCTTTCTTGATTATGGTGTTAACATGGATGGACCAGGACACATTGTTAGTATTCCTAGGAACTTGAAGCTCTCAACCATCTCCCCCTCAGCACCATTGATACAGAGAGGGACATATTCACCACACCACTTCCTGAAGTAGTTTTGCTGGCCTTGAGGGAGAGAATGTTATCTTTACACCATGTTACTAAGCTCTCTATGTCTTTCCTGTACTTTGTCTCAGCTTTGTTTGAGATCTGACCCATAAAGGTGGTGCCATCAGCAAATTTGGAAATGGAGTTAGAGCAGAATTTGGCCACACAGTAATGAGCGTATAAGGATATAATAAGGGGTTGAATACACAGCCTTGTGGGGCACCTGTGTTGAAGATTTTCCTGGAGGAGGTGTTGTCACTTATCTTCATCGATTGCGGTCTGCACATCAGGAAGTCAATGAACGAGTTGCAGATAAGGGAGCAGAGACCTAGGTCTCAGAGTTTGGAGATGATTAGTTTGGAATTATGGTGTTGAAGGCAGAGCTAAAGTCAATAAATAGGAGTCTGATGTAGGCATCATCCCCAGATGGACCGGGAATGAGTGTAATGCCAGGGAAATGGCATCTGCAGTGGACCTATTCTCTTGGTAGGCGAATTGAGGTGGATCAAAGCAATCTGGGAGAGTTGAGTTTATGTGTGTCATTAGTAACTTCTCCAAGCACTTTATAATGATGGATGTTCGAGGCACCGAGCAATAGTCATTTAGGCATGTTGCCTGATTTGTCTTTAGCTTTTGAATGATAGTGGTCTTCTTGAAACAAGTGGGAATCTCACATCAGAATATTGGCAAACAAAGAAAGAAAAGGGAGATTGTTTTGGCTTGGAAGTCGGAATATCAGGTCTGTGTTTCTTGGTATGAAAATGACCTGTATTCCACAGCAAATGTAAACAGGGCAGTAAACAAGGGATACACAAGGATCTTAAGTGACACTATCTTCTCTCCAATAACCTTACACTCACTTGATCTCTGCAAGTACAACCACCTCCCACCAAGACTTATACTCTATCACAATCACTATTGCCTCCAACATCTTCCCATGCACTGCCTTCCATCCAACTCCTGAAAGTGCTAACCTTGCATGCCCTTTGTGCAGATTACTCACTCACTTGTGACAGTTCCCCACCGCACCAAAAGCCATTCCCCCACTTTCATATCCCCTTATACCTCTCTGTCTCTCATTCTAAAAGGAAAATGGCCCAAAATAGGGCATATAGAGTCAAGATGCGCGATGTCCTGCCTAGCATTCATTTCCTCCCACTTATAAGGAGAGGATCCTGACTCTGACTGCTCTGAGTGACAGACTGATGTATCCAGTTCTGAAAAAAGAGCCATACAGTGCTTGAAATATTAACTTTGTTTCTCTGTCCACAATTGTTGCCAGAGATGCTGAGTTTCTGTTGTATTTACTGTTTTCATAGACTTATTTTCAGCAGCAGTATTTTTGTTTTATCCAAACCCCTTGACTGGTATGTGAGACTGCCCTATACTTCGTGTGGTAAGAACCCCTGACCAATGGCTATCTACCCTGGCTTGACAAAGAACTGCTACTAAACATGGCAAACTTTCTGGCTTTATGCCTGTGCTAAATGGCACGGCAATATAAAAGCATAGTGTTGCTGATATCTCTGGCTAAGGGACAATGTGCAACACAAGCAAGACAATGTAAGGTAGGGATGCCTTGAGCATCCAAATAAGGTCAGCCCGAATAGAGCAAATGAATAGCCTAGAGATACAGCTGGCCCAGTTGAAGATTTTGGTGCATGTTTCTGAGCACAGAGTGTCCTTGCTGTTTCTTACAATTATAGTTGCCGGTGCAGCCCAATGTGTGCACAGAACCACAAAGGCATATTATTAGAAATATGCCATGAAGCTTCTTAGATGATGGCACATGTTAGATGCAAATATCCATGGAAGTGGACTGCATTTAACTGGTGCCCATGGAACATGCCCTGAGATGTTAGTGCCTTGTGTCCGATATGGAAGTCCTTTGAAGCAAATGGCCAGCTGAAGTTACTAGCTACCCGCTCTCAATAGTTGGCATCTGGTTTGCGGGTGACTGGTGGTACCTTGGAAAGCTGTGAATTATTGGAAACTCACAATTAATAATATTGTTAAGAAGCAATAATGTCCTTAACAGGCAACTCACTGTTCCGTTGCAAGAATCTCATGTTAATACCCAGGACTTGGTTAAAATTTACACTGAGTTGTTCCCAATGTTGTGATATGCCTTGCTAAACTTCTCATGTAATTCTATCATATTGCTTGCCATGTCCCACATCATTCAGATCCTTACAGCATTCCGGCTGTTGTAACTAGAAATAGTCCATTTAGGGGAGCTGCAGAAAATGGGGGAGATACTAAATGAATATTTTGCATCAGTATTTACTGTGGAAAAGGATGTGGAAGATATAGACTGTAGGGAAATAGATGGTGACATCTTGCAAAATGTCCAGATTACAGAGGAGGAAGTGTTGGATGTCTTGAAACACATAAATGTGGATAAATCCCCAGGATCTGATCAGGTGTACCCTAGAGCTCTGTAGGAAGCTAGAGAAGTGATTGCTGGGTCTCTTGCTGAGATATTTGTATCATCGATAGTCACAGATGAGGTGCCGGAAGATTGGAGGTTGGCTAACGTGGTGCCACTGTTTAAGAAGGGTGGTAAGGACAAGCCAGGGAACTATAGACCGGTGAGCCTGATGTTGGTGGTAGGCAAGTTGTTGGAGGGAATTCTGAGGGACAGGATGTACATGTATTTGGAAAGGCAAGGACTGATTAGGGATAATCAACATGGTTTTGTACGAGGAAAATCATGTCTCACAAACTTGATTGAGTTTCTTGAAGAAGTATCAAAGAGGATTGATGAGAGCAGGGCAGTAGATGTGATCTATATGGACTTCAGTAAGGTGTTTGACAAGGTTCCCCCTGGGAGACTGATTAGCTCGGTTAGGACTCACGGAATACAGGGAGAACTGGCTCAAAGGTAGAAGTCAGAGGATGATGGTGGAAGGTTGTTTTTCAGACTGGAGGCCTGTGACCAGTGGAGTGCCACAAGGATCAGTGCTGGGTCCTCTACTTTTTGTCATTTATATAAATGATTTGGATGCGAGCATAAGAGGTACAGTTAGTAACTTTGCAGATGACACCAAAATTGGAGGTGTAGTGGACAGCAAAGAGGGTTACCTCAGATTACAACAGGATCTGGACCAGATGGGCCAATGGGCTGAGAAGTGGCAAATGGAGTTTAATTCAGATAAATGCGAGGTCCTGCATTTCGGGAAAGCAAATCTTAGCAGAACTTATACACTTAATGGTAAGGTCCTAGGGACGGAAAGATGTTGTGAAACTTGAAAGGGTTCAGAAAAGATTTCCAAGGATGTTGCCAGGGTTGGAGGATTTGAGCTATAGGGAGAGGCTGAACAGGCTAGGGCTGTTTTCCCTGGACCGTCGGAGGCTGAGGGGTGACCTTATAGAGATTTACAAAATTATGAGGGGCATAGATAGGGTAAATAGACAAAGTCTTTTCCCTGGCGTTGCGGAGTCCAGAACTAGAGGGCATAGATTTAGAGTGAGAGGGGAAAGATATGAAAGAGACCTAAGGGGCAAATCTTTCACACAGAGCGTGGTACGTGTATGGAATGAGCTGCCAGAGGATGTGGTGGGGGCTGGTACAACTGCAACATTTAAGAGGCATTTGGATGTGTATATGAATAGAAAGGGTTTGGACGGATATGGGCCGGGTGCTAGCAGGTGGGACTAGATTGGGTTGGGATAACTGGTTGGCATGGACGGGTTAGACCGCAGAGTCTGTTTCCATGCTGTACATCTCTATGACTCTATGAATGAATGATCAGCCATCATTCCTTGTGATGTAGGGACATCCACAATGCTGTTAAGAAAAGACCATTAGGAATTTGATCAGCAACAGTGAAGGAATGATCTCATATATTCCAGTCAGATTGATGTGGGTTTTGAAAGGGAGCTTGCCAGTGGCGGTGTTCCCATCTATCTCTAGGTAGTTGATATTGCAGGTTTGAAAGGTGTTGTTGTGAAGGTACCTTGGTGAGTTACTGTAGTGCATCTTGTGGCTGATGCACACTGGTGCTCAGTGGTTGAGACAGTCAATGTTTTTGGATGTAGTACCAATTAATGTGGTACATAAGAAGGGCTTATGCCCGAAACGTCGATTCTCCTGTTCCTTGGATGCTGCCTGACCCGCTGCACTTTTCCAGCAACACATTTTCAGCTCTGATCTCCAGCATCTGCAGTCCTCACTTTCTCCCCAATTAATGTGGGTGTCTTGTCGAATAAAGTTTTGATTCTTGAGTGTTGTTGGAGTTGCATGCATCCAGGAAGTGGGATGCGTTCCATCATACTCCCCACTTGTGCTTTGAGGATGGTGGACATGCTTTGAGGAGAAAGGAGATGAACTTACTCATAGAATCTCTGGAGAGACCATTCAGCCCACTAGGTCAGCACAAATGCTTCAAAGAACATCCCACTCAGACCCTCACTCGATCCCGGTAACCCCACATTTCTCATGACTGAACCACATAGCCTGCAAATCATTGTAACTATAGCGCAATTTACCATGGCCAATTCACTTAACTTGCACAGCTTTGGACTGTGGTAGAAATCAGAGTACCTGGCACAGGGAGAACATGCAAAGTCCACATAGAGAGTCACCCAAGGCGGGAAATGATCTGGGGTCTCTGGCTCTGTGAGGCAGCAGTGCTAGCCATTGAACCACCATGCCACCTTTAATCACTTCAGAGTTCTTTGTATCTGGCCTCCATTTGTGTCATTGTATTTATATGGCTCGTTCACTTCTGTCTTTGGACAATGGTAATCTCTAGACTGTTAATAATGAGGGATTTAACGATAGTAATGCCACTTTTGTGAAGGGTCACTGAAAGGCATCTGCGAGGGGAGAGAACAACATAGGTAACACATTCAAAGAGGTGGTCACACTGCAAGTTAGGTGCAAACAGCCAGACAGAGAATAGGTGACCACCAGGCTGTCCAAGAGAACATTGGCATGTAGTGCAGGTATCCCCAGAGGCCCCACTTGCTAATTGGTTTTCTGTTTGGATAGAGACAATAGCAAAGGGTTTTTGAGAAGTTTGGCAACAGCCAAACTGTGGTATCCTGGGTAGTCCAGCTGTACTGGAGAGAAGGAAAAAGAGTAGAAAGGCAATGCTGGTAGAAGATTCTTTACTTAGGGTAGCAGGCAGGCATTTCTGCTGAGGTTTATATGATTCTAGGATGATGCATTGCATTCCTGATCTGATGGTAAAGGGTGTCACACAGCAACTGCAGGATATTCTACATGAATGGTGAACAGTCAGAGGTTGTGGCCGCATTGGTACCAAAAACATAGATATGAAGGGGGGATGTAGTCCTGCAAGAGGAATTTAAGAAGCTAGATAGAAAATTAGAAAATTGTACCTCTAAAGTTATCCCTGGATTTCTCAACATACTTTTCGTATGGGTGAGTAAAGAAATAGGAATGCATGGTTGGAAAGATGGTACAGGAGGAAGAGCTTTAGATTCTTGGAGCACCGGATATTGTTCTGGGAAAAATGGCACCTGGATCAGTGGATGTGTTGTACCTGTAAAGAGCTGGGACTGAGCTCCTTGAGGTCAGTTTTACTAGAGCTGTTCAAGAAGGTTTAAACTAACTGAGCAGAGGTGTGAGTATCAGGAGCGAATATTGGGAAGTAAAAGCAGAGTGCACGCAATGTTGTGAGAGGCAGAAATCTCTAAAACAGAGAATAGAAAGTTATATGTGGAGTTGAAGTATAGAGAAACTAATTAAGTCTTTATTAGGGTTGCATTGCACATAAGTGAACATATGGAGTATAGTTAATAAGATTGCAAAGTTACAGATACTGGTTGCCTTTTGGGAATTATTATGTTTGGTGTTAACAGAGACTTGGATAAAAGAAAGACAGATATCGGTGTTAAATATTTCTGGTTACAAAGTGTTCAGAAAAGATAGGGCAGGAAAAAAGATGAGGGTGCCATTTTTTGGTTAAGGAGGGTACTAGAACAGAATTGCTCTAGTTTGACCAAAGGGATAAGAAGGGTACAATTACATTGATCTATGGGTGTACTCCTTAGACCACCAATTTGTGGGAAGGTTGTAGTGGAACAAATCTCCAAAAATAGATGTAGATAGGAGAGATTTACTTGTCTATATATAAACAAGTGTGCTGGTATTTAAGGAGCAGCCAGGGGTAGGCATTTTAATATTGTGGTCAGGAGAGTTTCTGAATGTATCCAATTCAACAGAAAAAGAGGCACTACTAAGACTGGTTCTTCGGAATGAAGTGAGCCAAATACATCGAGTGATTTGGGGGTGGGGAGTATTTGAGGTACATTGTCATAGAGTCATAGAGATGTACAGCACAGAAACAGACTCTGCGGTCCAATTCGCCCATGCTGACCAGATATCCTAAATTAATCTACTCCCAATTGCCTGCACTTGGCCCATATCCCACTCCACCCTTCCGATTCATATACTCATTCAGATACCTTTTAAATGTTATAATTGTACCAGCCTCCACCACTTCCTCTGGGAGCTCATTCCATACACACACCACCCTCTGTGTGAAAAGGTTGCTCCTCAGGTCCCTTTTAAATCTTTCCCCTCTCATCTTAAACCTGTGCCCTCTGGTTTTGGACTTCCCAACCATGGGAAGTTAAAAATCATACAACACCAGGTTGTAGTCCAACGGGCTTATTTGGAAGCTCTAGCTTTCGGAGGGCTGCTCCTTCATCAGGTGATAACCTGGTGTTGTGTGATTTTTAACTTTGTACACCCCTGTCCAACACCAGCATCTCCAAATCATGACTACCATGGGAAAAAAGACCTTGGCTATTCACCCTATGCCCCTCATGATTTTATAAACTTCTATAAGACCACCCCCTCAGCCTCTGATGCTCCAGAGAAAATAACCCCAGCTTAATTTCAGCCTCTCCCTGTAGCTCAAACCCACCAATCCTGGCAACATCCTTGTAAATCTTTTCTGAACCCTTTCAAGTTTCATAACATCTTTCTTATAGCAGGGAGACCAGAAATGAGCAGTGTTCTAAACGTCACTTAACCAATATCCTGCACAGCCACAACATGACCTCTCAACTCCTATATTCAATGCACTGATCAAGAAAGGAAAGCGTACCATCACCTTTTTTACTATCCCGTATACCTGCAACTCCGTTTTCAAGGAACTATGAACACACACGCCAAGGTCTCTTTGTTTGGCAACACTTTCAGGTCCTTACCATTAAGTGTATAAGTCCTGCCCTGATTTGCCTTACCAAAACGTAGCACCTGACACATCTAAATTAAACTCCATCTGCCGCTCCTCAGGCCATGGGTCCATCTGATCAAGGTGCTGTTGTGCTTTGAGGTAACCTTCTTTGCTGTCCACTACACCACTAATTTTGGTGTCATCTGCATTTACTAACCATACCTCCTGTATTCACATCCAAATCATTTATATAACTGACAAAAAGTAGTGGACCCAGCACCAATCCTTGTGGCATACCACTGGTCACAGGCTTCCAGTCCAAACAGCAACCTTTGAGTGAATTTTATAATGAAAAGACGAGTTCTCCCTGTATTGCATGTGATCTAACCTTGTTAACCAGTCTACCATGTAGAATCTTGTCAAACACTTTACTGAAGTCCACATAGATCACTATTCATCACCATTCCTGATGAAGGCCTCCTGCCCAAAACGTCGATTCTCCTACTCCTTGGATGCTGCATGACCTGCTCTGTTTTTCCAGCACCACACACTCTCGACTCCATATAGATCACGTCCACCACTCTGCCTTCATCAACCTTCTTCATCACTTATTCTGTGTATTCTGAAATATTCTCTTACATGTCTGCGGTTAATCTTACAAGTAACTTCTTACTTCTATCATCCAAATCTCGACCCAAACTGTTTCCAAACTTTAGTTTTCCTGAATTTCTGATGTGTGCATACTATTTGTAACTAACAGAGACCCCCCATCTCTCACAATATCTCCTAGCTTCCTTTCCTTTCTACGCTTTCTGTGCCCTTCAACATTAAAATCTGAATCCATGTCACCCTACAGCCATGTCATGCTCAGTTATTTCTATTTGTGTCTTTTATGTTTTGTTACAAATACTCTGTCCGTTCAGATACAGAGCCTTTAGTTTTATCCTTTTATTCTTTTTGTATATTTTGGTCATTTCTGTTGGTTTAGTCTTAGATTTGTACTCTATTTCTTCCAATCATGGTCTCTTTATCATTTCCTGTATTAATACTTTTCTGTTCAGTCTTAACTCGACTTATTGATTCACAACATATTCTCAAATTTCTGCCCTTGTGTACAATATCCAGCTTAAAATCCTTTTAATTTCTCCAGCTGTGTGATTGAATGGCCTGTTTAGTGTACCACATGTAGACAGACTAAACACAGATGTGTGTGCTTTTGGACTGACGAAGAAGTTACATTTAACTATAATAGAATATAGTTTACTGGCATGGGAGACTGGTTAGCATGGTTAAATCTCATGGAATACAGGGAGAACTAGCCATTTGGATACAGAACTGGCTCAAAGGTAGAAGACAGAGGGTGATGGTGGAGGGTTGTTTTTCAGACTGGAGGCTTGTGACCAGTGGAGTGCCACAAGGATCGGTGCTGGGTCCTTTGCTTTATGTCATTTACATAAATGATTTGGATGCGAGCATAAGAGGTACAGTTAGTAAGTTTGCAGATGACACCAAAATTGGAGGTGTAGTGGACAGCGAAGAAGGTTACCTCAGATTACAAAAGGATTTTTACCAGTTGGGCCAATGGGCTGAGAAGTGGCAAATGGAGTTTAATTCCGATAAACGCGAGGTGCTGCATTTTGGGAAAGCAAATCTTAGTAGGACTTATACACTTAATGGTTAGGTCCTAGGGAGTATTGCTGAATGAAGAGACCTTGGAGTGCAGGTTCATAGCTCCTTGAAAGTGGAGTTGCAGGTAGATAGGATAGTGAAGAAGGTGTTTGGTATGCTTTCTTTTATTGGTCAGAGTATTGAGTACAGGAGTTGGGAGGTCATGTTGTGGCTGTACAGGATGTTGGTTAGGCCTCTGTTGGAATACTGCGTGCAATTCTGGTCTCCTTCCTATCGGAAAGATGTTGTGAAACTTGAAAGGGTTCAGAAAAGATTTACAAGAGTGTTGCCAGGATTGGAGCATTTGAGCTACAGGGAGAGGCTGAACAGGCTGTGGCTGTTTTCCCTGGAGTATCGGAGGCTGAGGGTGACCTTATATAGGTTTACAAAATTATGAGGGGCATGGATGGAAGAAATAGACAAAGTCTTTTCCCTGGGGTGGGGGAGTCCAGAACTAGAGGGCATAGGTTTAGGGTGAGAGGGGAAAGATATAAAAGAGATCAAAGGGGCGACTTTTTCACACAGAAGGTGGTAGGTATATGGAATGAGCTGCCAGAGGAAGTGGTGGAGGCTGGTACAATTGCAACATTTAAGAGGCATTTGGATAGGTATATGAATAGGAAGGGTTTGGAGGGATATGGGCCAGGTGCTGGCAGGAGGGACTAGATTGGCTTGGGATATCTGGTCGGCATGGACGGGTTGGACCGAAGGGTCTGTTTCCATGCTGTACATCTCTATGACTGTAATACCTGGGATAAGTGGGTTGTCTTATGAGGAAATGTCAGACAAGCTCGACTCATATCCTCTGGAGTTTAGAAAAATAAACGTTAATTAAATTGAAATAAATATCATTCAGAGGGTTTTTAAAAATTCATTCATGGGATATGGTTTCATTTATTGTCCTTCTTTAATTTCCCTTAAATTAAATGGCTTACTAGGCCATTTCGGAGCTGGTTAAATGTCAACCACATTGCCTTAGGTCACGTGTAGGCCAGACCTGATGAAGATGGCAAATGGCAGACATTAGTGAACCAGATGGGCTTTTACAACAATCAACAATGGTTACATGATTGCCATTCGACTAGCATTTTAGTTTCAAATTCTTATTGAAGTCAAATTTTACCATCAGCCATCATGGGATTCAAGCCCCTGTGTCCAGAATGTTAGACCAGGGTTTTGCATTGCTCGTCCGGTGACATTAAAATTACACCACCACTTTTCCTTGGCAGTTTAGATGTGAAAAAGATGTTTCCGCTTTGAGATGAATTAGAATCAGGGCTCACTGTCTGTGAATCATGGGTTACCTGTTTAAAACGGAGGTGAGGTGACTGATTTTTTTCTCTCTCAGATGGCAGTAAGTCTTAAGAACTCCCTCCCTGAAAAGGCGGTGCGAGCAGATTCCTTGACATAGATAGATTCTTTTTAAGCATGTGAATGAAACGTTATCAAGTTGGATGGGAGTGCAGATTGGAGATTACAATCAAATTAACCATGATCTTATTGATGGCAGGGTAGGGTTGAAGGGCTGAATGGCCTATTCCTACTTCTAATGCATATGCTAGTATGTACATAAAAACAGAAAAGGTTGGAAATGCACTTCAGGTCTGACAACATCAGTGTAAATTTAATATTTTAGATTAATAACCTTTGGTGAGAATAGTTCTGTTGGAAGGTCATCAATCGAAAAGATCAGTTCCCTTACTTTCTTCACTGTTGTGTTCTGGCCTGCAGTGTTTCAATGTCTTCAGATTTAATTTCTAGTATTTGCAGTTTATTTCCAACAGAACAACAGTGACTACATTTCAAAGTACTCCATGTGAAAACATACTTGTTTTCCTCATCATTCAGAACTGTTATAAACATCCCAAGTCTGAGCCAACTTGGGAAATTCCATAATTTAATTTACAAAATTCAGTGTCCATTTTATAAATGTAATAATTCATCAGTTTTTTTTATTCACTGGCTTCTTTCAATTCATTTTCTCTTGTCTGAAAGAAAATCTGTTTGCTATAATTGGCAACATTAAGATTTACTCTCTGTTTTAAGACTTTTATTTCTCAGGATATGGGCAATGTTAGAGTGACAAATTTATCACATGTCCTGATTGCCCTGAGAAGGGCAGGAAGTCACTTCAATGGGCTTTTAGTGTCAGTTATGAGTTATGTAGTCACAACTGACTAATCCAAATCCCATGTTTTCACTTGCAACATATTTAGGTAGCTGCAGTCATACTCAGTGTGATTATCTCAAAATGATTGAGAAAAGTTGTCCTCCTGAATTCACATGTCGACCAAGTGGTGACCAGGTCCCTCCCTTGAAGCATGTTAGACCAGTTAGCTCTCTCCAGCAAAACAGCAATCAATAGTGTTTTTTTTTCCTTCTAATAGTAGTTGATAAATTACTAGATTGATTTAATTCATGTTCACAATTTGTCATATTGGGATTTGATCTCTTGACTGCAATCCCAGTCCTTGAAATCATGAAACAATTCCTCCCTAATATTGACCTATTGACAAATTCCACGTTCCTGAGAATAATAATGCAGTACCTTTGTGTGAGTTGGGTGATTAGAGTTAAAAATTAATTTTTTGTTTGCTATTATGCTTAATGTAAGCTGCAGGGGACTAAAATAAATCATCAATAATATATAGTACCTGGAGGCCCAGATCTTCTGATCTAATAACACACAGTAACTGAGGTATACAGAAGAATCAGAAGTGTCAGGGAGCCAACTTACATCAAAATCCTTTTTCTGGAAGGAATGCTTTTCTGGAAGGAAGCCCCAATGAGGATCCCACTGGGACAAATGAAAAGAGACTGGATCAGTTCGGACTATATTCACTGGAGTTCAGAAGAGTTTAAGAAGAACTAGTGGGGGGACCTATTAGAAATCTTTGAAAATCTAACAGGACTAGACAGGGTAAACATAGGAAAGAGGAATTTAGATCTAGGGGCCATTTGGAGCTGAAATGAAGACAAGTTTCTTCACCCAGAGAATAGTGGAATTATTATCTGTCACAGAAAGCAGTAGAGTCAACATTTAATGTTTTCAAGAAGAAATTAGATCTAGTTCCTACAGCTAGAGGGATCAAAGGATGTGAGGTGAAATCAGGAACAAGGTACAGAGTTAGCTAATAAGCCATGATTTAATTGAATCCTGGACCAGGATGGAATGGCTGAGTAGCCTACTTCTGCTCCTATTTTCCATGTTTCTATGACTTACCTACTTTCCTGCATTGATTTACTTAATACTGTTCCTAGTAGGTATAGGAAATCAGGAGGAGTGCTTGCACACTGCTGCTGCCTCTGATGCTCCCCACCCTCCAAAATGATCCTGCTTCTTAGGTCCACCTATGTCAGACCAAAACCAATGATGCTGTTAGGGCTGGAGAGTGGTGATGAATAATAAGTGCCAGGTGAAGTGGTAACAGGAGGTGGACATAGGAAATGTGAGTTGACAGGCACTGAGGATGTAGTGGGAGGGGCATCAGCAATTAAGAGGAGAGGATGGGTGATATGAGTGGCACTGAGGATAGGAAGTGAAAGCCTCTGCAGATGTTGTAATGGTGTTGAGCAACCCCAGGGAATGGGGTGATGAATGGCATTGGAGATGTCGTGCCTGAGTTGAGCAACAGTGGGAATCTAGTGATCGTGTTGAACAGTGCTGAACTTAGATGTGGATGGGCTGAGGAGGGTAGCTTGAATGAAGACTTAGTTAAAGATTACCATGGAAGGACTGACCTGAAAGATACCTTCAGTTCATGATTCAATAGGACCTGGTTTTGCTTGAACTTTGCCTTGCCACTAAGCCTCACATTTTGATGCTCAATCCCTGCTGCAGCCAGGAGAGTACATTCTTTGTGCAGTCAACAAAAATAGTAAAGCTGTAATTTATATTACAGTCAGCTTTGCCACAGACAAAAAGGCCTAGGTTAATGTGTATTCTGTCCAAATTGAAGTCAATGTCCCAACAACAATAACATAATTTAGGTTCTTACATCCATTTTACCAAATTAGGCTGCATTACACTGGCAAAGAACACAAAGGTTTCCTTTTTTGTTTAATTTTTTAACAATCTGGAACCTAAAATAGAAAATGATAGAAAATAAGATTTTAATATCTTGAAGTTTTAAATTCCTTTGCATGTATTTCTGGTGGATAACTCTTACGAATAATCAAAAAGTGCATTAATAATATTGTCCCTTCACCATATTTAGTTCACAGGTGAAATCACATTGTTTTGTAGACTGTGTTCTAGCTTTACTCTGTTTAGATATAAACACAGATGAAAAGCAAAAGTAGATGCACTATTTTACTCTTTCTTCTGCATTCTCCAAACAAATTATTCTGCAGGATCTTTAATGGTATAGGTAAAAACAATGACTGCAGATGCTGGAAACCAGATTCTGGATCAGTGGTGCTGGAAGAGCACAGCAATTCAGGCAGCATCCGACGAGCAGCAAAATCGACGTTTCGGGCAAAAGCCCTTCATCAGGAATCCTGATGAAAGGCTTTTGCCCGAAACGTAGGTAATCTCCAGTATCCTTGCCAATATTTAATCCTTAATCAACATTACTGAAAGAAAAACATTATTCGATTTTGTCATATGAACATTTATGGGAGTTTTCTGGGTAAAGAACTGGCTGTTGTGTTTCCTACATTACAACAATATCTACATATCAATCAATGGTTGTGAAGTGTTTTGGAATATTCTGAGATGATGAAAGGTGCCATACAATTGAAATCTTCCATTAATATACAATTTAAGTGAAATGAATTTGACATTATTGAGCTGTAATACAAACACTGCATATAACAATTTTAAATGCTTGCTTAGTTTAAACAGTAGCACTATTATCTCTTGTGGATTCAAGGCCTACTGTAGGATTTGAATAATCTAATACTTCAATTCCATACAAGGGTACTGTATTGTTGGAGGTGTTTTGTTATGGATGAGGTGTCAAACTAAGATGTTTACATCTTTAAGTGGATGTTAAATATTCCATTCCATTCTTCAGAGAATAATCCTCCTTTAATTAATGCCATTAAAACTAAAGAATTGATTGTTTACCTTGAAGTTCTTTGTCGGAAATTCATCTGGAAATGGACACTATACTAGCTGATGGATCAACTTTAAAACTGAGATGATAAATAAATCTTTTATATAAATGCACATTCTTGCTGACAGAAACAATACAAATTTAGCCCAAGTCATTGTGCTATTACCTAATATAAAGCTTTAAAGTTTTACCCATGCTTTTTTAACAAATGTTTGTGGAAAAATATCACTACCAAGATATTTCAAAAGTGTTTGATTTTTATTGAATATGCAAATCGATGTGACCTTTTAAAAATGCAATACTGTACATAACCATTTCGCTGTAAATTTCCTTTTGAGGTTCTGTCGGTGCTAATACCGTCAATATGTCGAAGTTGAATAGCAACTAGTTCGTTTTACGTTGTTAATAACGTGAAAAATTAATCGAGTCAGATTGTACTTTATATTCAGTCATTCCAAAGAAGCTAATGTTAAATATTTTAGACATTTAGTAAATGGATTTCCATGTAATATATGAAATTATTCCGAATTTAAAAGCCTGTGGCAGCGAAATTTAAAATGGCATTGGCGATATCAGTAGAATGTAAAATATACAACTTATTTCAACTGAACTAAACGTGCCTGTAACATTCAATACGCGAATCAAAGCACGTTTATTGACACGACAATTGATGCTGAGCCAAGATTAATTCAGGAGAAATTATATCAGACGTTCTGACAAGTCCCCACTTCCAACTAATATATTATTTAGAATTTAAAAGCATATTTCACTTGCAATTGCTATCATTACAATGCAGTGGGCTCCAAATTCTGGAACTATTTGACCACACTTCATGCGGATACAGTAATTCGAAAATCATCTGGAAACCAACTGTGATCACAAGATAAAGTGCTAATAAATCGTATATGCACTCTTTAGAAAGCCATTATTTTGGGTAGTTCACGTCTGATTTGCGATGGTAAAGTTCCTATTTATTAGTTGGGTCCTTTTTTTTAAAGGACCAATTTCCTTTAAAATTATGCATTGATTTCAAACCTGAATTTAGCAATAATATATGGAGCACTAACGCAATGTGTGATGGTGTCACAATAGGATGTTGTAACTCAGCCTTAATCTAACACGTGGAAACTGAGCGAATACCAGCAACTGCTGGCTTTTCGAACTCAAACTGCTGGCAGAACTATCACTGTTGTAACACAATTTGCAGGTTTGAAAATTGTAAGATTTATTACCCCCATAATGGGAATTTCTTAACATTAATGTCAGAGAGAGACAAGTACCAGCACATTTCGCAGAATGAGTGGACTTAGTTGAACAAACCGTGAAAAGGCTTTGTCGACCGTGTTCTATTTTAACCGAACTTGAGTTGCCTTTCATCGTTCGAGGCATGACTTGTACTGGTAACATAAACACAATGAAACACTGTAATCACTAGAATCCTGCTTGATGCTACAGTGGAGTTGATTTTCAAATAAACCTCGCGGCTGCTCTCATTAAAGTCGAGTTGTTACTTTATAACACGATTGTCCCTTTTAGGTTTTATCAATAAATGTCTCATTATCAAAAGCAGAACACGAGGTTGGGATGTATCTTTAGTCTCTTCTAAGAGACCCAGTAGGATGCTGCAGGTTTAAATTGTTCGTTTTTCTCGAACGAACAAGTGGTAACAAATACCCGCCACTTCGAAGATACTTTGTGAATTCTCCATTTTAAATGATGTTTGTTGAATCGGCAAAATCCGCAGTTATTCTTCTAGGAATCTCTTTACACGAAATTTATTATTTTATTCATGGCTTCATTTAGTTATATTGTGTTAACAATGGCTCGCTATTTAGCTCGGAATGAACAATCTGCTTCAAGTTGGGGCACCTGGAGACAAATTGAGATGTGTTGATCGAGTTCATTACCCCTTTCACTGTGGTGCACGAATGCTGATCGATCAGTCTGGGCCCGTTTGGTTTTGCAGCATATTACTCATTTGTTGCCAAGATATTTGTCGTATCTCTGCTAAATTTTAAAAAAATCACTAAAATGCATTTTATTACATAACGTGCCTTTGAAATGAGCTTTCGGTTGTTAAAATAGAATTTATCACACAGTACTTGTCTATTCTGTACCGGCGAATACGTACAATCGCCCAAGGTCATTTAGGTCGTTTGCAGGCGAGGTATACTTTACAACTTCAGTAATTAGATGTCTATTAGCTGGTGGGAATTGTACTGATTTTTCCAGCTTATCAAATGTCATATTAAATTATAGGATCGCGTAAAAAGTAAATAATTGTTAAAAAAAACCAAGACCTGAAGATGCTGGAAATCAAAACCAAAGCAGGAATTGCTGGGGGAAAAAACTCAGCAGGTCTGGTAGCATCTGTGGAGAGAAAACAGAGTTAATGTTTCGGGTGCAGTGACCTTTCAGAACTTGAGAAGAGCAGTAAATAAAACGTGCCGGAAGAAATAATGTCCGTCCCGATATATTTGCTTCATTGGATACCTTATTTAACATTTAATTTGTTCAGTCACAATTGTGATAATATTTGGTGATCAAAGCAATGAAATCAAGCAATGAACGTGCGCAAGAGCGTGGTGGGTTAATGTTTAGATTACTGTTTCGGCTGCGACGTGTCCTGTTATCCCAGACCATTGGACCATTGAATGACAGCATTAATTAAGGTGACTTCAAATACTTTAAGGTTTTCAGCATTTGAATATTTTTTTTCGTTTTTCGTACAGAATGTTCCACCTTTATCATCGTTTCCATTTAAGGATCGAGAAAAGGGGCCTGTTCCTCAATCGTGGTATGTTGCCAATACACACCTTGTTTCCTGAGAGGACTTAAAGCACAAGCAGAAGCTAGTGTTTTTTTTTGCCTATATCTCATGATGGTAGGAAGACAAGGAATGAAGCACTGATTCCTTCTGTTGTGCTGCATATAAGTTTCCTCAGGAGTCCCATTTTCCCGCGTCCTCTCAGTAAGGTTGGTGGTAACCATAGAAGCAAAGCTTGTTTGCAAGGTTTTCTCCTTTTCTGAGGCGGTACAATGAGAGATGGAGGTAGAGACAAAAAATGGAATCGGGAGAAGCAGCAGGCTGATTACGAGGTGTCAAAATTGCCAGGAGCAAGAAGGTGATAGCAATCAGGAGCTACAGCGGGGTGAGAAGACTGCGGCATTCGTGCGGGCAACTAATTATACATCTCATTTATCGACTCGATCAGCAGAGCTGGGGAATAGTGACAGATTGGTGAGGCAGGATCGGGAGGTGTTAAAACAATGGGGCCGGCTCGGCTTCATTACGGCATGCTAATCAGTGCGGGCTGTGTCTGTTTGAGAGCCCAGTAATGTGTATCGAGATAGAGAGAAAGAGATGGCTGTGTGCTGCTCAGAGTTGCCTGTTCCTCAGGTGGCGTCTCGCCAACAGGCGCTTCCCGCGCAATCAGTTGGGCGCCAAATAATGTAGGAGAACTTTTATCACGAAACATCAAAACTAAAATAAAATATCTTATCTGAGATCTGATATTTTGCAACAGCAATATATCTCGGATTCATCATTAAGCTTCAGTGCTTTTTAGATCATTAAAGTAGCAGATACACTAGACTCCACATTCATATTAAGAATGTTTGAAATTCATTTTTCGCTCTCGGTATTAGACTTTTCACATTACAATTTTAAATATATTTCCTTGGAGGTGTTGTAGAGAACACTACAAATACATCAAATTGTGCGAGAACGTAATTTGGTGTACTATCACATAGATTTCAATCAGTTGGATGTTTTAATTTGTGGAGTGGTAATTGTAAATTGCAAACAATGATTAAATATAGTTACAATAATTATTCAGGAGCCTTGAGTTAGCAAGACTTCCTTATTTGAGTGAGATCATACGTATGTTGGTAGGTATGGTGTGGCTGAAGTATATACCAGCATGAGAGTACATAAAGACGAGTATGTAATTTACCATTTTACATTATTCAATGGTTTCTATAAATGTGTTTTAATTATTATGTTTCCCATGTACTCAGGCTATAAATGTATATATCAATGCACACACACATATATATCATCATATTGAAGGCTCTTTTTTAAGATAACGGATACAGTAAAATGGGGGCAGAATTCATACGCAACTCGTACATTTCTTCGACATTCAATGTTGTGTATTTATTGAATGTATTATTTCTTTGTTAAATAATAAAAAAAAACTTATTTTATCTCTGTTCACTGGAAGCTGGTGGATATATATTTTATGAGTTCAGTTTAGCTTCAAAACCGTACAATGCAAAGATAACTGTGAGCAGAAATCGGCATTTGATGTTTATTATACTCATTGTATATAGCATAGCACATAGTTAATATGGAGTAAAATTAACCTTTCAAGATTCATATAATGTTAACAAAGGGATTGCCAGGTGCAAACATAATTGTTTGCGTCATATGTTCATTACCACGTTTTTAAATAACAGATTAACATTTTTTTTTACATTTCCGAACTTTATTAAATAAAAATGTTTCCACATCCTGCGACAAAACGTGCCACTATTCAGTATCAGGGGCTTATTACTTAGATTCCAATTTATGAAATACAATATATAAGGAACTCTTTTATTCAGTAAGAACGTTAACATAATCTTAATTGTTACAGTAGCAATATATGATTACATATAATCAAATTTGTGGTTATGTATACTGGCATATCATGTTTAAATTAATTTAAGGATAAACATTTTGTTGAAAAAGCCGACAAATGTTTGACGACCTCCTGTGTTCCTCTTGAAAGTAGTTCTTTAAGCTCGCAATACGCAAACTGAAGGTTGCAATTAATATATATGTGTACTATTGAAATGTAGAACATTTTCTCTCTATTTGTATTTGTTACATTGCTTGTAAATCCGAAATTGTTAAACTAGCAGTAGAATGTACCCGTAGTAGGTCACAGTATCATTCCACTTTCTTTCGCCGTGGTTACTTTAAGTTCTTTATCATGACATTTCCGGTTCGTGGTCACAGTCTGGAAAGCTTTCATAGTTAAGACGTCCATCTGACATTGAATACACCCACAAACTCACATATAAAAACTGAAAATACCTAAAGATTATTGAATAGAGAATCGTCTGACAAAAATCGCACTTCGTTGTCGCCCTGTTATTAAATGTAATTTGATTTAGGCTTCTCAAATTTTCTAGCTTGCAGTAAACTAATTATATAACATTAGCATATTCAGACGCCTATGGACTATTTTGAATTAGGTGTTAAATAGACCTAAGTGAGCCAAACTGCCTTTAAAAGCACAGCATGACCATGTAATTCTTTTTCCAGTTTTTTGGAACGAAACGACAAAACTTCTTTCCAAGTAGCTATCACCCACATTTAGTGTGAAAAGTACTGTAATTGTAATTCACGCTGTCGGGTCTGTCAGATGTTCTCGAGTTGCTGAAGCTTTCTTTAAAATGGGAAAACTGCCAAATGCACTGTGATATCTCAATCAAGCATTCCAGAGTCAGGTTTGAGCTAAGGTAGCATCTGCAAACGCATGTAAATTGCCAATTAATACATTAGCATCTCCCAAAATTTAAAAAAAATCAAAAAAATCTGAGATTCCTAGTAGCAACCTTAACAACATAATGTGCCTCTTGCCTAAACAGACAAACACTAATTACACTCTGGGGATTTTTGAACACAACACGGGTTGCCGAATATTGTTTGTAAAATATATACCTTGATGGATTTTCAAATTTTTTTTCAGGAAATTAGTAGCTGCAATTTTTCGTTAGCAACGGTTTACTAATTTAGTTTTTTTCCCCCTGAATGCCATGTTGTGCATAATTAGAACGTTTAACTCCTACTCCATAACTTCAGAGAACTTCTGTTAATTTGTGGTTCAGATGTACGTTATAAGTTAAAATAAGTACAATCGCTCTAACATCCCACAAGCGGTGTACAATATGAATTTGCCTTCGTAGCGGATTAAATGAAGGACGTGTTGGCCAGTTTTGGGATCCAGATGTAGTTTTTGAGGTGAAATTACTTTCCAAGAAATTTGTTCACGCAGTCCATTGTGAACATAAGTACTTCAACTGGAAATTGCGTGTTTTGCCTTTCAGGTTTTATTTGAAGACAGCAAAGGAACATGGTTAGGCTTTCTCTTTGGTTAACTGAATCGCTGTTTCAATCAAAACATGGAATAAAATAATTGTTCTAACGCCCTCAGTATTTGGAATTCATCAGTGTTTGAAGTGGAAATGTGAAAGGTGGTTCCGCTCTGCTTTAACTATGCCAATAAATATAGACACGGTATTGTATGAGTGAGATCTTCTCTGCTCTGAGTTGCAAATATATGTGTAAGCTAATAAAGTGCAACTTTTTGACAACGCAGCCTTCGACTTTATATTTCGTGGCCAGCATATGCCTTCACAGCCAAGTTAAAGTTTTCCACTGCACGTTAAATCCATATTTTCAATTGAACGTTCATATATAATCAATAGTTGTTGCTAAAATGTTGGCATATCAAAAATCTCCATCCAGGTCAAAAAGACGTAAGAACAAATCATGTACCTAACGTTTTGACTATATAAATGGTGTTAGGCAATGAAAGGTTGCATATTAAGCAATGAAACTGAATTTTGCTTCTGTATTTAATACGTAACATTTGTATATTAGTTGTTTATTTAAGATTATGTGTGATCTAAGTGTTACAGCGATTATGGTGTTCAACTTGCTGTGGTTATTTCCATGTACAATTGCAACCTTTTCAAATCTCTATCAGAAGATTTATATTTATCAATTGATGAAAGTTCACTATCACTATCTGTGGTAGGTTCGTCGATAACATTTTCTTACAGTACAGCTCAAGTCAGTTACATGACGTATTTTACAATGGGTGATGCTGGAAGAATTAGACAATATGAATTATTTTACACAAAACTGTCATAAGTGGTTTACAAAATAATACATTTCGAAGAGATTTGTAACAAAATTGATGTCAAAATAGACGTCAAATTGATTTTTAACAAAATAAAACTTAAGTTAATTGAGGGCAATTTTTGATATGTGGCTCTATCTCACATTTACATTATGTACAAAATCCACTAAAATTATATTTTTATCGCTGAATTATTTGGTATAACATTAATTTAATACAACCCCAAAAATATAAAATCTCATTGTTTTAGTTTATTACACAGCAGCACCATATCAATGAATATTGCATCAGTAAATCCACTTAATTGTTCAAATGTGTTTCTACTGAAAAGAGTTTAATTGCAGTATCCATTTCCAAAGTTTTATACAAGTTATGAAATAATTATTTTGGGCAGTTGATGACACTATTATGATCTAGTTAGTATTTTACAGGAGACCTTTAGGTTCATTTGAAGAACATGTTGAGCATAGGAGGCCAGTACACAGTGGATATTGGTCCAATTTTGTGGAAGTCCACTGTGTTTCTTTTATTGAGGAAGTATTCTGTCAAACTTCAGAACAAGTTTGACTGAGATCAGACACATTAAGTTCAATGTTAGAAAATGAAATTTTTAAAAATCTAGTATTCCTGACCACTGTCACTAGGTAGAAATTTGGAAATCCCTTCCGAAGGGCACTGAGTATCTCTACACCCCATTACTACAATAGTTCAAGAAAGCAGCTTGCCAGCACCTCAAAGGCAGTTAGGGATGAATAATGAATCCTGGCCCAGCCAATGATGCCCACATTTAATAACAAAAATCGAACAGAAAATATTCAATGAATGAACTACTTCTAAACAGACATGTCCTGGGTTTCAATAGTCTTTTGGGACATTTGACTATGAGGTGAAGCAAGTTTTTGACCTTCAATAACTTATCAGGAGAACTAAATGTCAATACCATGTTGGTTTGAGCTTCCAAGCTTTACAGAAATATAGATAGGCTTCACAGTAAAGCACAAAGATGTTTTGTCTGTCTTTTACATTTAATTTTGACTCCCAATATGCATTACAGTAAGTTGTAATTGTACAGCGTAAGCTGAATAACTCAAATAGAACCAGACAGTTATTATATAAAGATTTGCAAACCTCAAGCAAGACGTAAAGGTTATTCTTTCTCCCATAGCATAATACATGTATGGAATGAAGCACATATTCCAATGTGTTTTAGCTTCTTTAAAAATTGATTTGGACACCCACATGGTTCAGAACCAGATTTAAAGGTATCAGTATAAATTGTTAGACATAATTGATTACATAACCTATACAACTCAATTGTTATAGCTCTGTCAGAATTATAGAAATAAATTAAATGGAGTGCAACTTATATGAGGAATGAACAGTGTATTAGTAAACAAAAATGCAGAGTTTAATGAAATTACCTTCAAAGGTTAGCAAAATGTTTCAGCATTTATTGTATTGACCTGTAGTTCATAAGGTTAAATAAGGGTCACAGAGTTATAGAGTCAGATTTATCATATGTGTGAAAAGGAAATAAGTATCTTAGAAATTTCTTTTTGAATTTCAGACATTCGTACGTTCTTATGACATAAATCTTCTAAGTTATCTCAGTCAACACCATATTAGCAAATATGTCAAGATAAAATTCATGAGCAAGTTGTTTAGATACAATAGGACAGCTTTCTGATTGCATACAACTGACTAATGGCTGCAAGTAGTTGATTAGAAAAAAGATGTTTGCTACTTCGTGCTCCATTCAATTTTCTGTTTTGATTTCACAGTGGCAGTAGAAGAGTTTACCTGTTTGCAATTGCCAGTATTAAAATAAGCCCTTGCTGACGGGTTCTTGAAGTGCAATGGTAGTATCCCTGCCTTTGAACCAGAAGGTCGAGGTTCAAATCCCACCCATTCCCAAGGAATGCAATAGCAACTCTCAACAAGGTTGATTAGGAAAAATATCTAAGCACCCTATGACATTGGGCTGAATCTCAGCATCACGGTGATGGGAAAGCAAGAAAATGCAAAGTCTGCCAATGCCATAGTCTGTCCCAGCCAGCAGAGTTTAATTCAACCATCTAAGTTTCCAATTAAGGGCCTCTTCCTGCTTCTGTTGGCATTTTACCAAGGCTGGGAGGCTGCTGTTTTTTGGGGAGACCTTCCAGTGAACTCCAGGAGTGGGTCTTGTTTTTGGTTATCCTTTGGCCTAATGCGGGCTACCTGGTTGCAGTGACCTTCTCTGTGGCAATGCACCACCTGTCAACTTTGCAATACTCTGTTTTCACTGGTGTCTGCCTTCCTGGCCCTGGCAATCCAGGTCCACTTACCTGAGCTCCTCTTCAAGGTACAGCACAAGCAAACCACAAGCTAATTAGGATGGGCCTAGAGGTGAGTTATTGTCCTTAACAAGCAGTCAATCATAGTAGCCTCTGAATTAGCTGTTGCTCCTGAAATGTACTCCTAGGTCACACCTGCATTCAGTCCTGGGAGTAGAACTTCTGTATAACAAAACTACAGCCATTATTTAGGTATCGCTGCAATTTTATAGTGCTTATGTCCATATGGTGTTGAATCACTCCATCACTCAAGTACAGAGGACATCTCAGATAACCATGATGTGCAGCTTATGGAAATGCATTTAATATGCCTTTAACATATTGGGGCTTTAAAACATATGGACTGCAAGGAATTTTGTTTTAATTTATATTCTGTCATTGATACCAGGACATGCTCAGCCCAAATTGTTAATGTTCAGGTACACTCTCCCACTGCTGGGCCATTACATGTTTTGTCCTCCAAGGACCTACTTTCCGATTTTGCATCCACATACTATCCTTGATACCTGAACAATGAAGAATAGAGGGTATCTCTGAATGTCAGGAATCAAGGAAAAGGTGGAGGGGTAGCTCTGTTAGTTAATTATGGCACTAGCACAATACAAAGGGATGACCTGTGTTCAGGATACCCCCAAGATATAGAAATAGTTTGAACAGAAATGAGTAATGTTAGAGGCAAGAAGTCACTTAGATTCATAGATTCAAAGAGATGTACAGCACCGAAACAGACCCTTCGGTCCAACCCGTCAATGCCGACCAGATATCCCAACCCAATCTAGTCCCACCTGCCAGCACCCGGCCCATATCCCTCCAAACCCTTCCTATTCATATACCCATCCAAATGCCTTTAAAATGTCGCAATTGTACCAGCCGCCACCACTTCTCTGGCAGCTCATTCCAGCCACGTACCACCCTCTGTGTGAAAAAGTTGCCCGTTTTATATCGTTTCCCTCTCACCCTAAACCTATGCCCTCTAGTTCTGGACTCCCCGACTCCAGGGAAAAGACTTTGTCTATTTATCCTATCCATGCCTCTCATAATTTTATAAACCTCTATAAGGTCACCCCTCAGCCTCCGACACTCCAGGGAAAACAGCCCCAGCCTGTTCAGCCTCTCCCTACAGCTCAAATCCTCAACACTGGCAACATTCTTGTAAATCTTTTATGAACTCTTTCAAGTTTCACAACATCTTTCCAATAGGAAGGAGACCAGAATTGCACGCAGTATTCCAACAGAGGCCTAACCAACGTCCTGTACAGCCACAACATGACCTCCCAACTCCTGTACTCAATACTCTGACCAATAAAAGAAAGCATACCAAATGTCTTCTTCACTATCCTATCTACCTGCGACTCCACTTTCAAGGAGCTATGAACCTGCACTCCAAGTCTCTTTGTTCAGCAACACTCTCTAGGACCTAACCATTAAGTGCATAAGTCTTGCTAAGATTTGCTTTTCCAAAATGCAGCACCTCACATTTATCTGAATTAAATTCCATCTGCCACTTCTCGGCACATTGGTCCATCTGATCATGATCCTGTTGTTACCTAAGGTAACATTCTTCACTGTCCACCACACCTCCAATTTTGGTGTCATCTGTAAACTTACGAACTATACCTCTTATGCTTGCATCCAAATCATTTATATAAATGACAAAAAGTAGAAGACCCAGCACCGATCATTGTGGCACTCCACTGGTCACAGGCCTCCAGTCTGAGAAACAACCCTCCACCACCACCACCCTCTATCTTCTACCTTTGAGCCAGTTCTGTATCCAAATGGCGAGTTCTCCCTGTATTCCGTGAGATCTAACCTTGCTAATCAGTCTCCCATGGGGAACCTTGTCTTACTTCAGCCTTACTGGAGTCCATATAGATCACATCTACTGCTCTGTCCTCATCAATCCTCTTTGTTACTTATTCAAAAAACTCAATCAAGTTTGTGAGACATGATTTGCCACGCACAAAGCTATGTTGACTACCCCCAATCAGTCCTTGCCTTTCCAAATACATGTACATCCTGTCCCTCAGGACTCCCTCCAACAACTTGCCCACCACCAACGTCAGGTCTATAGTTCCCTGGCTTGTTCTTACTATCCTTCTTAAAGAGTGGCATCACATTAGCCAACCTCCAGTCTTCCAGCACCTCACCTGTGACTATCAATGACAACATATCTCAGCAAGAGGCCAGCAATCCCTTCTCTAACTTCCCACTAAATTCTAGGGTACACCTGATCAGGTCCTGGGGATTTATCCACCTTTATGTGTTTCAAGACATCCAGCAATTCCTCCTCTGTACTTTGGACATTTTGCAAGGTGTCACCATCAATTTCGCTACTTTCTATATCTTCCATATCCTTTTCCACAGTAAATATTGATGCAAAATACATGTTTAGTATCTCCCCCATTTTCTGCGGCTCCACACAAAGGCTGCCTTGCTGATCTTTGAGGGGCCCTATTCTCTCCCTAGTTACCCTTTTGTCCTTAATGTATTTGTAAAAACCCTTTGGATTCTCATTAATTCTATTTGCTAAGGCTATCTCACGTCCCTTTTTTGCCCTCCTGATTTCCCTCTTAAGTATACTCCTACTTCCTTTATACTCTTCTAAGGAGTCACTCGATCTATCCTGTCTATACCTTACAAATGTTTCCTTCTTTTTCTTAATCAAATGCTCAATTTCTTTAGTCATCCAGCATTCCCTATACCTACAGCCTTTCCTTTCACCCTAACAGGAATATGCTTTCTTTGGATTCTCGTTATCTCATTTCTGAAGGCTTCCCATTTTCCAGCTGTCCCTTTACCTGCAAACATCTGCCCCCAATCAGTTTTTGAAAGTTCTTGCCTAAAATCATCAAAATTAGCCTTTTTCCAATTTAGAACTTTTAGATCTGGTCTATCCTTTTCCATCACTATTTTAAATCTAATGAAATTATGGTCGCTGGCCCCAAAGTGCTCCCCCACCGACACCTCAGTCACCTGCGCTGCCTTATGTCCCAAGAGTAGGTCAAGTTTTGCACCTTCTCTGATAGGTACATCCACATACTGAATCAGAACATTTTCTTGTACACACTTAACAAATTCCTCTCCATCTAAACCCTTAACACTATGGCAGTCCTAGTCTATGTTTGGAAAGTTAAAATCCCCAACCATAATCACCCTATTATTCTTGCAGATAGCTGAGATCTCCTTACAAGTTTGTTTCTCAATTTCCATCTGACTATTAGGGGGTCTATAATACAATCCCAATAGGGTAATCGTCCCTTTCTTATTTCTCAGTTCCACCCATATACCTTCCCTGGATATATTTCTAGGAATATACTCCCTCAGCACTGCTGTAATGCTATCCCCTATCAAAAATACCACTCCCCCTCCTCTCTTGCCTCCCTTTTTATCCTTCCTGTAGCATTTGTATCCTGGAACATTAAGCTGCCAGTCCCACCCATTCCTGAGCCATGTTTCTGTAATTGCTATGATATCCCAATCCCATGTTCCTAACCATGCTGTGAGTTCATGTGTCTTCTGAGTTAGGTCCCTTGCATTGAAGTAAACACAGTTTAATTTATTAGTCCTACCTTGTCCCTGCCTGCCCTGACTCGTTGACTCACTTCTGTTCTCAATTATACCAGTCTCAGATTGATCTTTTTCCTCACTATCTCCCTGCACTCTCCACCCCCACCCACCCCCCACCCCACACACACCCACCTTACTAGTTTAAATCTTCCCAAGCAGCTCTAGCAAATCTTCCTGCCAGTATATTAGTCACATTCCAATTTAGGTGCAATCCGTCCTTCTTGTACAGGTCCCATCTACCCCAAAAGAGATTCCAATGGTCCAAAAATGTGAATCCTTATCCCATATACCAGTTCCTCAGCCATGCAATCATCTGTTCTATCCTCCTATTCCTGCCCTCACTAGCTCATAGCACTGGGAGTAATCCCGATATCTCTTAAGGACCTCCTTTTTAAATTTCTGCATAACTCTCTGTAATTTACCTTCAGAATCTCAACCTTTTCCCTTCCTATGTTGTTGGATTGAATGTGGACAATGACCTCTTGCTGGCCCCTCTCCCCCTTGAGAACATTCTGCAACCTGCCTGTGACATCCTTGATCCTGGTACCAGGGAAGCAACACACCATTCTGATTTTTCACTGCTGACCACAGAAACGTCTGTCTGTACCTTGGACTGGAGAGTCCCCTAACACAGTTGGAACATTCATTGCATTCGAGCCAGTCTCAATATCAGAAACTTGGCTGTTTGTGCTCCATTCCCCTGAGAATCTATCACCCCCTACATTTTCCAAAACAGCATATTTGTTTGAAATGGGTATAGCCACAGAAGGCTCCTGCACTAGCGGACTACCTCTCTTACCTTTCCTGGAGTTAACCCAGGAAAATGTGACTGTATCTGAGACTTTCCTCCCCCTTCCTATAACTGCCATCCATCACATTCTGTTGCTGTTGCAAATTCCTCATTGCTTCTAACTGTCTCTCCAACCAATCCATTCGATCCGATAAGATTTGCAACCAACAGCATTTATTGCAGATATAATCTGCAGTAACCCTTAAACTCTCTTTAAACTCCCACATCTGACAAGAAGTACATATCACTGTACTAAAGGCCATTTTTGCTCCTTCACAATCTACAGACCCAGAAAATAAGACTGCCTTATTCCTCTCCAAAACACTACCCCATGTTAAATTAATAGTTATGGCTTATATTTTAAGTTGAATCAAGAGACATATCTCAAAAGACATATGATCAACTAAGAACCCACTCTACTCACTACTGCAGACTTTCTGTAGGTCATATTTAAAAACAATACACTTAGCTGCTTCTGTGCTGTGAACGTCACCCAAACAGTTCCTCCAAGTTGTGCAACTGATGCAAGGGCCCTTAACATAATGTCATGATAGGGTGGAGCATAGAGAAAGAAATAATAAGAAAAGTACAACAAAAATCATGGGAAATTTTAATCTACACAAAAGTCAAATGAGCAAATGTAATTTAGATGAGGAGCTCATAGAAACTATTCCAAAAACAGTCTTTGAACAGCATGTATTTAAGGGGATGTTTCAGAATACACAGAATAGGTACATTACAAAAAGCAAGAAATAAATCCAAAGGATGGATCGACCATCTCTGGTTAACTAGAAATGTTAAAGGTGGAATAAAACTTAAAGAGCAAAGCATGCATAATTATACAAGATTAATATATGTCAGAAGGTTTGATAGCATATAAAACTACAGCAAAAGACCAAATCTGAGGTCTGAAAAGAAATCAACAAGGAGGAAGTCAGGACTGTAGGTGCTGGAGATCCGAGTTGACAGTGTGGTACTGGAAAAGCACAGCAACTCAGGCAGCATCCAAGGAGCAGGAAAATCAATATTTTAAACATAAGCCCTCCATCAGGAATGAGGCTCCCTCCTGAAGGGCTTATGCTCAAAATATCAATTCTCCTGCTTCTCTGATGCTACGCTTTTCTAGCACCACACTGTCAAGTCTGAAAATAAATGCCTAGTGAGATGGTTGACTCATTGATTTTAACTTTCCAAAATTCCCTTGATTTGGAAATGGTTCCATTAAATTGGAATGCATCTCCTTTCTTGATAAAGAAAGGAGACAGAAATCAGAAAACTACAGTCCACTTAGCTGAACATTTGTCATTAGGAAAATGTTCAAATTAGAATTAGGTTTATTGTCACGTGTACTCAAGTTACAAAAGAACAGGAGTACAGTGAAAACTGTACAATGTCGCCAACACATAGCACTATCTTAGGTACAAAGCACCTACATACGAATCTTAGGTACAACAAATAGAGAAAATATAGAAATAAAGGTTACACTATATTACAGATACACGTAGTATAAGTGTAAATAAGGAAAATAAGAAATAAAAAGAAAGACATTATAGTTTTGTATAAGGGCTCCCATATGACTTGACCAGGCTCCACTGGTTCCCAACCAGTAGCCATCTTTGCTGCAGCTCGCTGCCCACCATACCCACTCTGTTGCAACACCCTGATCACCATACCCGTTCTGCTCCGGGCCACTAACTGTCCCCACTGGTCATTTGTCCACCATTGCTCCAGGCTGCTGGCTGCTCCTGCACTGGGCTGCTGACTGCTCCCTCTCCACTCTAGGCCTGCTGGCCACCAGCCCTGCTCCAGAAGAGGAAAAAGACAGAAGAGAGAAAAGAACAGAGAAGAGAGGAAACAAAAGAGAAATAAAAAGGTCCAGACAGTGAGGACGAGCTCTGGCTGGAGTGTCCTACTGTGTCACCATCTCGGATATCATGGGAATTATTATAATTAAAGAAGTTATAGAAGGATACCTGCATAAATTTTAGGTAAACAGAATCAACATCGTTTGTGAAAAGAAAATCATGGTACAATTTTGCTAAATTTGTTGAAGAGGTAACATGTACTATGGAGCCACTTGAAGTATGAATTTAGACCTCCAGAAGACACTTTGATAATGTGCTGTTTTTAGATTAGATTAGATTCCCTAAAGTAAGGAAACAGGCCTGTTAGCCCAACAATTCCACACCAACCATCCGAAGAGCAACCCACCCAGACCATTTCCCTACACCTAACACTATGGAAAACTTAGAATGGCCAATTCACCTAATCTGCACATCTTTAGACTGTGGGAGCACCCGGAGGAAACCCACGCAGACACGGGGAGAATGTGCAAACTCCACGCAGACAGATGCCCGAGGCGGGAATTGAACCCGGGTCCCTGTCGCTGTGAGGCAGCAGTGCTAACCACTAAGCCACCGTGCCAGCCTTTATCAAAGGTCATTTCTAAAAATAAAAGCTCATTTTGTCAGGGCAGCATATTGGCATGGATAGATGATTGGCTGGCTAACAGAAAACAGAGATTATGCACATATTAGTCTTTTACAGGTTGGAAGAGGTAAGGAGTGATGTGCCACCAGGATCGATGATGTGACCTCCACTTTTTACTACTCATATAAATTACCTATAAATAGATAAAGGAACAGAAGGTATGGATACCAAA
Organism: Chiloscyllium plagiosum; assembly: GCF_004010195.1. Taxonomy (NCBI): domain Eukaryota; kingdom Metazoa; phylum Chordata; class Chondrichthyes; order Orectolobiformes; family Hemiscylliidae; genus Chiloscyllium; species Chiloscyllium plagiosum. The sequence goes on from NC_057716.1 coordinate 60,443,145, forward strand.
TTAGGGGGGGCATAGGTTTAAAGTGAGAGAGGGAAAGCTTAAAGGTAAGCTCTTTTTCACAAAGGATGGTAGGTGCCTGGGATGTGCTGCCAGGGGAGTTGCTAGAAGTAAATATGATAGAGGCAGATATGAGGCACTTAGACAGGCACATGAACAGGCAGGGGATAGAGGGACATGGATCATGTGCAGGCAGATGGGATTAGTTCCGAATGGCAACATGGTGGGCAATAGACCCTGTTTCTGTGCTGTACTGTTCTATGTTCTAAACTTGCTGATGAAACAAATAGGTAGAAAGATAATTTGTGAAGTGGATACAAAAAGATTAGATTAAGTGAGTGGGCAAAGATCTTGCAATTGGAGTATAATGTGGGAAACTGTTGGGAAGAATAAAAATTAAGCATTTGATTTAAATGCTGAGAGATTATTGAGATCTGAGATGTAGAGGGATCTAGTATGCTTGTGCATGAATTACAAAAGTTAGTGTACATGTTCAGGTTAGAAGTCTCATTTTTCATGAGGAGATGAAGACAGAAGTTGGGAGATTAGGCTTCAATTAGACCGGTGAGATCACATTTTGAGTACTGTGTACATTGCTGGTCACTAATGTAAGGAAAGATGTAAATGGGTTGGAGACAGTTCAGAGAAAATTTAATCAACCTGGAAAGGTGGGTTATCTTAAGAGGAAAATTTAGACAAGTGAGGCTTGCATTCATAGTAGATTAAAAGAGTAAAAGGTGACCTGATAGAAGCATAGAAGATCCTGAAGGATCTTGACTGAGCAGATGTGGAGAGGATATTTCATCTTATGCAACAATCTAGAACTAGGGGTCAACTTTAAAAATCAGGGGTTGCACATTCAAAACAGAAACTAGGCAATTTATTTTTCTGTCAGAGGGTCATAAGTCTTTGGAACTGTCTTCCTCAAGGCAGAGGCAGTTAGATTTGATTTGATTTGGTTTTGATTTATTGTCGTCACATGAACCTAAGTACAGTGAAAAGTTTTGTTTTGAGAGCAGTACAGACAGATCATAACAAAATACGGACATTCAGATCATAGTGTGCTGAGACAGAGCGAAGCATACCAGGTTACGGCTGCTCAGGAAGTGCACTGAGCAAAATCAACATTAGATTTGACGTTCAACAGTCTAATAACACAGGGAAGAAGGGGTTCTTGAACCTGTTGTGTTCAGGCTTCTGTATCTTCTCCCTTATGAAAGAGGTTGGAAGAGAGTATTACCAGGTAGGAGGGGTCTTTGACGATGTTGGCAGCCTTTCTATAGCAATGAGAAGTATAAATGGAATCCCTTGATTGGAGTTTAGCTTCCGTGATAATGTGGGCTGGGTACACAACCTTCTGTAGTTTCTTATGGTTCTGGGCAGAGCAGTTATCTTACTAAGCCATTATGTACCTAGACAAAATGCATACATTAATCTAGACTCTAAATTCATCCACCTTACCTGTTATCCTTCTTGCATTGAAACAAACATGGGCGACACGGTGGCTCAGTGGTTAGCACTGCTCCTCTCTCGGGCAACTGTCTGTGTGGAGTTTGCACATTCTCCCAGTGTCTGCGTGGGTTTACTCCAGGTACTCCGGTTTCCTCCCACAGTCCAAAAACGTAAAGGTTAGGTGAGTTGGTCATGCTAAATTGCCCGTAGTGTTAGGTGAAGGGGTAAATGTAGGGGAATGGGTCTGGGTGGGTTGCCCTTCGGACGGTCGGTGTGGACTTGTTGGGCCGAAGGGCCTGTTTCCACATTGTAGGGAATCTAATCTAAAATACAATCCCAGCCTCGTTCTACTGAGTTCAGAAACCTCTCCCTGACAGCTCATCTGCTTAGCTATATTTGCCTTAGTCTCAAGTTCTTTCCCAGTTTCTATACTTACTGACTTGCTGCTATGGTTCCCACCCCCTGCCACACTAGTTTAATCCTTCCCGAGTAGAACTATCATACCTCTCAACCAGGATCTTGGGCTCCCTCCAGTTTAGGTGCAACCTGTCCTTCTTGTATATGTCCCATCTTCCCTGGAAGACACCCCAATGATCTATGTATCTGAAGCCCTCCCCACTACACCAAATTGTACTTTGTCTCTGTTCTGAGCCTCAGTAGCTACTCAGGTCTTGCTTTTTAGTTTGTTACCTAACTCCCTGAATTGTTGTTGAAGGACCTTTGACTTCTGTCCGTTTATCCTCCTGTTTCAGGATACCCTTTACCTGCTCAGAGACATCCATGATCCAGGTATCAGGAAGACAACACACCATCCTGGAGTCTCTCTTGGAGGTCACAGAAGCACCTATCTATGCTCAAGTATGCTTTGTTCTTCCCTTCTGTACAGCCGAGCCAACGATGGTGTCACTGCTTTGGATGCTCCTGCTGTCTTCTGATGGGCCATCCCACCCCTCAGTCTCCAAAACGGAGAACTTGTTTGACAGGGGGACAGCTGCAGGGGACTCCTGCACTGACTGCCTAACCCATCGAGCAGTCACCCATCTACCTGCCTATGCCTTGAGTGTAACCACTTTCTGTAAGTTCTATTTATGCTGCTTTCTGCCATTTATGTCCTCCTTAGTGTCTCCAACTGCAGCTTGAGCTGACCCATCCATTCAGTGAGCAGCTAGTGCTGGGTACACTTTCTGCAGATGTAGTTATCTGGGATGCTCTCAGCATCCATGATTGACTGCATCTTGCAGGCGCAACACAAAACCCCACCAACTGATATGACTAATCCTCTATTGGCTGTTAGTTGATTAAAATTTAAATTGAAACCTATCTAAAAATTCCAATTATTAATTTCTAAAAAATATCACCCTTCCAACTTACTCTCTGTAATAACCAGACAATGAACTACTCATACTAACCCTTCAGAATGACTAAGGCATGCTTATCCTATAATGCAGTAAGATTCCTTCACCTGGAGCACTTGACCAATCAGAAATTGTGTTCTCTTTCTCCGTGACGTCAGCAGGATCCTTTCCTGGAAAGGGTAGCTGCTGGCTCCTCCTGAAAGGGATGTGCTCGAATTGAAACTTTGCCCAAGAACCCCCACGCTCAATTTTAAATCTTCCCTGGTACAGGCCCCTCCATCTGCTACTTCTGCTACTGGCTCCTCCTGAAAGGGAATATGCCCTAACCACAATTCCTGTTAAGCAAGTGGGAGAAAGGTTTTCAGGATTGGCGGTGGGAGAGGTAAGTGTGACTGCAACCATGATAATGAAGCTCTATTCAAGACGGCAGGCTGCAAGCTTTGGGCATAAGGGAGAGGAACAGAAGGATTTATGGGAGGGATACTGCTAAGCATGGACGGAAAGGGTGTTATGTGGGAAATGGAGATTGCCCATAGACAGCAGCAGCCTTGCAATGGGTGGGGGTGGGCAGAATCTGAGCACACTAAGTGTGAGGGTCTGGGTAAGAAAGGTCAGTTGGTATAAGTGCATGTAGACAGGTCAGGTGGGGACTTGAGAAAGTGTGAATCCGATGGAGTTAAACAGGATGGGATACTAGGAAGAGAATGTGGATATTTAGGAGCTCAATGGCTTGGTCGCACTGAGGTTTGAATTTCTGAAAAAGGAGCTGTCGCTTTTTATTGTGCTGGAAATTGAAAGATCATGATACATAAGAGCCAATGTAGGTTATTCAGCCCACTGAGTCTGCTCCACCACTGAATGAAATCATGGCTGATCTGATCATCTTCAACACTACTTTCCTATCTTTGTCACATAATCCTCGATTCTCTTTCTGATTAAAAGATTTCTATTTCAGACTTGATTTTTCTTAATAACTCAATCTCTAATACCTTCTGTGGGAAACAATTCCACAGATTCATAATGCTCTAAGAGAAGAAATTACTCCATGGACTCCATCAATAAACACATTGACCAAGAGCCAATATACTGACCACTGCAACAAACAATCAGAATCGGCAATCAGAAGCAGTGGGAACGAAACCGAATAAATTCCAACTGACACAGTACAGCAGCGTTTCACAGAAGGCTCCACAGCACTGAGGATGTCACCTAGAAAGGGGACAAAATGTCTGTAAACCAACTTCCCAGCTCGGCAAACATTCCCACAAGAATTGCAGCCAGTACCCAAGCTACAAATGTTTAAGATATTTGGTTAAGTAAATGAACAGAAAAAGTTTTGGGGGAAATGGGCCAAAGCAAGCATGTGGGACTAATTTAGTTTGGGATTATGTTCGGCATGGACTGGTTGGACCGAAGGGTTTGTTTTTGTGCTGTATGACTATATGACTCGATGTGCCTAAGTTCTCAAATGACCCTCCTTAAACCTCTGCATATCTTTCTCCTCACTTAAAACATTCTTTAAAACCTCTTTTACCAAGTAATTGGTCATTTGATGTTGTATCATAGGCTTAATGTCAAATTTTTATTTCATAAATAACACCTACGTTAAGTACTTTGAGACATTTTCCTACATTAAAGGTGCAAGTAAATATATTGTTACCATCTTTATCTAATTCACTCAGTCTTGTTCCCATAGAAGTGTGCACAAGCAGATAACCTGTTAGATGCAAAGATCATTTACAACTTTACAAAGTTTCCCTATAAAGAACGGTTATTGAAATAATTTGAAAGCAGTCCGCACTTGAGGTCAGGGATTGGAGCACAGACTCAGCAGCAGATTAAGAAATTCTTATAGTATCTATGTGAAGCACAACAAAACCATATCTTCATACATATTAATTCTACAATGCATATGATCTTAGCATCTAACTTAATTTCCTGAAGATAAAGAACTGCACTCAGGTCAGGAAAGGCGAAAGACGGTGATGTTGATGTGAAAGAGAAGTCATACATGTAGGTAAATGTTAATTTCACTGGATTAGTTATCCAGAGACTGAACCTATATGTCTGAGTCATAGATTTGAATTCCACAATGGCAGATGGTGAAATTTGAATTCAATTAATGAATATGGAATTAAAAGCTAGTCCAGTAGCAACCATAGAACCCTTGTTGGTTGTCATAAAAATCCACTTGGTTCACTGATGTACTTTAGGAAAGACAGTCTGCCATCATTATCTGGTCGAGTTCACGTGTGACCCCAGACCCACAGAAATGAGGCTGATTCTTAACTCCCCTCTGAATTGTACAAGCAAGGACCTCAGCTCTATCAAACCACTATAAAGCCTAAAGAAAGGACTGAATGGATTATCCTACTACAACTGAGGTACTGAAAACTACAAGGACCTTACAGGCAATGTTCCAGACACCACCATCATCACCGTCCCTGAATATCTCTTGTCCCACCACCAGGACAGACCAAATAGATACAGTGATACAGTGGTATGCCAATGGAAGGGAGTTGTCTTGGAAGACCTCAACATTGATTCTGAACTCCATACAGATGCATCTCAGCTATCAGTTAGGACCCTTCCATACCAATTGGAAAAAGTATCATGAGTAGCAATGTGATTTGGGTGGGAGATTTCAATGTCCACCACAAAGGGTGGCTCAACAGGACTGTTCCTGACCAAACTGGTCAAGTCTGAAAGGACACTGCAGTCGACAACAAGTGATGAAGGAACCAGCAAGAGGGGGGACAAAAAACCTATTTGGCCTTATAGCGTCATACAGCATGGAAGCAGACCCTTTGTTCCAACCAGTCCATGCCAAACATAGTCCTACCTGCCTGATCCTGGCCCATATCCCTCCAAAGCTTTCCTATTCATGTGTCCATCCAAATGTCTTTTAAATGTTGTAAATGTACTATTATCCATTACTTCCTCAGGAAGTTGATTCCACACACAAATCACCTTTTGTGTAAAAGATTTGCCCCTCATGTCTTTTTAAATCTCTCTTCTCTACCACCTTAAAAATGTATTCCCAGATCTTGAAATTCCCCACCTTAGCGAAAAGACAACTACTATCAATGCTATCTAGAACTTTTTTGATATAAACTTCTATCAGATCACCTCTCAATCTCCTACGCTCCGGTGAAAGAATCCCAGCCTATCCAGTCTTTCTTTATAACTCAAATCTTCCATACCCAGCAAAATCCTGATAAGTCTCTTCTGAACCCTTTCTGGCTTAATAATATCCTTCCTATAACTGGGTGACTAGAACTGCCACAGTATTCCAGAACAGGCCTCCCCAATGTCCTGTACAACCTCAACATAAAGTCCTAACTCCTACAGTCAAAGGACTGAACTTCTACCTTTGAGCCAGTTCTGTATCCAAATGGCTAGTTCTCCCTGTATTCCATGAGATCTAACCGAGCTAATCAGTCTCCCATGGGGAATCTTGTCAAACACCTTTCTGAGGTGCATATAGATCACATCTGCTGCTCTGCCCTCATCAATCTTCTTTGTTACTTCTTCAAAAAACTCAATCAAGTTTGTGAGACATGATTTCCCACACACAAAGCCATGTTGACTATCCCCAATCAGTCCTTGCCTTTCCAAATACATGTACATCCTGTCCCTCAGGATTCCCTCCAACAACTTGCCCACCACCAAGGTTAGGCTCACTGATCTATAGTTCCCTGGCTTGTCTTTACCGCCCTTCTTAAACAGTGGCACCACGTTTGCCAACCTCCAGTTTTCCGGCACCTCACCTGTGACTATCGATGATACAAATATCTCAGCAAGAGGCCCAGCAATCACTGCTGTAGATTCCCACAGAGTTCTCGGGTACATCTGATCAGGTCCTGGGGATTTATCCAGTTTTAACTGTTTCAAGACATCCAGCACTTCCTCCTCTGTAATCTGGACATTTGCAAGATGTCACCATCTATTTCCCTACAGTCTATATCTTCCATATCCTTTTCCACAGTAAATACTGATGCAAAATATTCATTTAGTATCTCCCCCATTTTCTGTGGCTCCACACAAAGGCCACCTTGCTGATCTTTGAGGAGTTAAAACAACAAATTTTATTTCTCGGCATTCTCTGGATATCTTTGCAATCTACCTGTTGCTATTGTGTCTGTCCTTGATTGTGTCTTAGTGAGTGACCCTGGTACAGTGCATGTGGAGAAAAACGTCCCGTCTTCACATTGAGGAGACCTTCGATCATGCTGTGTGCACTAGAATTGTGCTAAAGAGGACAGACCTTCAACACGTCTAGAAACTCAAAATGGGGCATTTACTGGGCACAATTGTATTCAACTGCAATCTATATTTCATTTCCTGGCATATCCTCCAGTCTACCCTTACCATCGAGCAAGGAAACCAACTATGGTTCTGTTACGACACAGGGTAAACACTCCTGCTTAAATTAAACCAGCAACACAGAAAAGATTTATCCCGTGCAGTAATCTGTGAAAATTCGAGAGGCCAAAAACAATTTCAAGTAAAAATTGACAACTTTATTCCTTAAACTATAACAGAGAATAATTAACTAGCAACTATTTACAACTCCTTCCTCTAACCTATCTTTTACTTTCCTCTCTACAATACTGGTCCAATAAAAATCCTGATTAAGATTTACAAATCAAAACTTCTTATCTTCAAAACCAGGCAGCTTTTGGTCCTTCCCTGTATTTCTGTCTTCTTTTCTTCTTCTTGGTGATTCTGCTTACCAGGTTACTGATCGATAAGGGTACCTTTAAGAGAGCTATTCTTTGGGCTGTCTTTACATGTTGGTAAAAACAATGACTGCAGATACTGGAAACCAGATTCTGGATTAGTGGTGCTGGAAGAGCACAGCAATTCAGGTACATGCTGGTAGCTTGGCAGTTCTCCTCCCAACTGTTAATTTTCCCCAGTCTTATACTCCAAATGCATCGGATTGTGTCATTGGCTTTTAAGATTGTCAAGATACTCAATTCAAATTGGATTGGAGTTTGCTTTTTTTGGGGTATAATTTAAACTGATTAGCCTAATTTGAATCTGTTTTTGTCTCCAAGCAACCAGCTACACTAAATGCTGGACCAAAAGTTTACATCATATCTTTTTCCAGAACACTTGGTGCTTTCAGGTAGTTCTGTTGCTTTTTACTATCTTAAAGGTACAGTACATCCATATCTTCATAACATCTTCATCCTTAATAAAACAAACGAACCATCATAATGAAAACATGGCTTCAATTTTTTTCAATTTTTAAACCCTTTACCCTAACATAACTTTACCATACCCTTTACCATAACTTTAATATAAGTACACCTTAACTTCTTCCCATATACCTGTATATATAACATTAAATAAATACAAATCCCATCTAAACTTTATCAGTTAAATCAGTGATAAAGCATCGGTAATTACATTCTTACAGCCCGCAACATGTATGATTTTTAAATTAAAAGTCTGCAACATAAGACTCCAATGAAATACTCTCATATTCTTGTCTTTAAAGTGTTCTAAGAAGGTAAGCGGATTGTGATCTGTGTACACAACAGTCTCCGACACATTGTTTGTGACATACACATTAAAATGTTGTAAGGTCAATACCAAACTCATTAGTTCTTTTTCGATCATGGAGTATATTCTCTGGTGGACACTAAGCTTCTTTGAAAAGTAGCCAACTGGTAGTTCAATCCCATCCTCATCTTCCTGTAGAAGTACAGCTCCAACTCCTATGTCACTAGCATCGATGGCGACTTTAAAAGGTTTCGAAAAGTTTGTGGTTAATATTGATTTCAAATGGTCGAATACCTCCTGGCATTGTTCTGTCCACTGAAACTTTGTGTTCTTCTTCAGCAAATCAGTTAACGGTGCCACTACACTGCTGAAGTTTGGAATCCGCTGAGTCCTAAGAATCGAAGCACCTCTTTCTTTGAGGTTGGTTACGGAAATTCCTCGATGGCCTTCATCTTTGCGTTCTGAGGGGTCAACCTTCCATGACTGATGTAATGTCCCAAGAATGTCACCTCTGCTTTCACGAATTCAGTTTTGTTTAAGTTTATCACCAGTTTTGATTCTCATAGTCATTCAAAGAGCTCTGCCAACTGTACGATGTGATTTTTCCAGGATTTACGAAAGATCAGTACATCATCCAAATTGACTGCATGGATTGTTAATCCAGCCATAACTCACTTCGTGAGTCTTTGGAATGTGGAGGATGCATTCTTCATTTCAATGGACATCACTTTGAACTGATACAGCCCATTTGAGGTTACAAACACCAAAATTCCTTTTGCCATCTCTGATAAAGGTATCTGCCATTAACCATGCATTAGGTCGAACTTGGTGATGTAACTGGCTTGTCTGGCTTTCTTGACCCAGTCCTCCAATCCAGGAATTAGATAAGAGTCTGATTTTGTAACAGCGTTAACCTTCCGATAATCCACACAGAATCGTTAACTCCTGTCTGGTTTAGGATCTAAGACAATTGGTGAACTCCACTCGCTCTGGCTTGGTTCCATGACGTCCTCGTTCAGCATGGTCTCCACCTTCACTTGGACCTGTCTAGCTTTGAATGAATTAAGCCGATCGGGGCGTTGTTTTATTGAAGCAGTATTCCCTACGTCTACTTCATGTACATTAACATTAGTCCTCCCTATCTCATCCTTACATATGTCCTTATACTACAGTAACAAATCTTTCAACTGTGTTCCATGCTCCTGAAGCAGATAGCTTACTAACCTATCCCACTCCTCAAGGACTTCTTCATTTTTAAATCTACTTTGAGGCACATCAAATCCACATCATCTGGATTTGATTCCTCACTCTGTGGGGCAGTAACTAACACCTATTTCTCTAGTTCTTTCTCTCTAGTATAATACGGTTTCAACATGTTCACATGACATACATAATACTTTTTTTCCCTATCTGGCATCTTTACTAAATAGTTCACATGACTCAACTCTTTTCTCAATTTGATAGGGACCACTAAACCTGGCTTTGAAGGAACCTCCTATCACTGGTAACAGTACTAACACGTCATCCACTCAGGAAAACATCCGGATCTCAGAGCATTTATCTGCCAACAGGCAGACCTCCTACAGGCAGTTCATGTGCTACTGTAACACTTCCTGTCTGTATGCTACATACAACAAAATCTGGTGCACCTCAGTCCATTTTTCCTCTGCACTTATCTGCCGTGGTTTCCATTTCTGGCTTTGGATTCTATCTTTCAGGTAATAACCCTTCGGAATTATTTATGCCTCCTTTTCAGAGTACGCATCCACATATATATCTTTTATCATCTTGCAAGTCCCTTTGACTTTCAAGACTAAACACATCTATCTGACCCTCTGCCTGTTCAGGGTTTTCCTGCATCATTATATCAAACTGGGTATCCACTAACTGCACCTCAACTCCTTCATCTTTCTCTTTCCTTTTCCCTTCATTCTGTGACTTATGATAGTGGAACCTGTTTACTGCATAGTCTGGGAAAGTACCAAAATATTTCTGTTTTAATTCCTCGGTTTCTTGGTCTTCCTTGGGCTTCTCCACCAACAAGGAGTATCACTCCAACCTTGGATCCTGTCAAATCATTCCCAAGAACAAAATGAATTCCTGGAACTGACACTCTGTCAACCACTCCCACTGTAACTTCCCCAGTCTTGAGCTAGCACTCCAACCTGATCTTACAGAAGGGGATGCTAAATTTCTGTCCATCTATCCCACAAATTACCACACTCTTGGGTAACGTATGCACATTCGCTCATCTCTTACTTTCAGTGATAGTAAGAGTGGTTAGATCCTATATCTCTAAAAATTATAACTTCTTGTCCTTCTCCCCACGAGTAAACTTTACCCACAGACGTGAATTCTTTGTAGAGATCAGGTACTAACTCCATACCCAGCTCCTGCCTAGACTGTGCACTCTCTGCAGTTCCTTGGCTCTTCTTGCGGACTCCTTTACTAACTTCACTAATACAACTGGCTTAGCTTCTTTTCCCACATTGCCTTTCTTTAACAACCAGCACAGTGACTTTACATATCCCACTTTACCACATTGGGAACACCTGAGGCCTTTTACCACCTTTCCAACCTCTAGGGCTTCTTTTTTATCCTGTGTAAATTCTTACCAGTGCTCTCTACTCTTGGTTTTGTAGTGTAGGATCTCCCCTTCTCCCAACTTCTATCCCTCACAGGATGAAACTCTGGCCAGAAGCTTGTCTTATGCACCAACATGTACTCATCTGCTAATTCTGCTGTCCTTCTCACTTCCTGAACTTTCTGTTTCTCCACGTGAATTCCTACCATCTCTGGAAGTGAATGTTTAAACTCCTCCAGCAGAATAATTTCTCTTAGAGCCTCAAAGGCCCTATCTATTTTCAAAGCACACACCCATAAGGTTGAACTCAACATAAGTCTGACCTGGTTCCTTCTTTGTGTTTATGAACCGCGGTCTATATGCCTCTGGTACCAATTCACAAGCATGTAAAATAGCCTGTTTAACCTCTTCATAATCTCTTGACCCCTCATCTGACAGTGCGACAAATACCTCACTAGCTCTGCCTACCAGTTTAATCTGAACTAGCATTACCCATAAATCCTCAGTCCACTCCATCTGCCGAGTCAATTTTGGCTTCCACATCTTCCTCATCAAAATGTGGCAGAGTTTTGACATATTTGAACATATCATTACCTTCCTTTTTAATCTTCATCCTGTTAATGTGACTTTGCTGACTAAGTTGCAACTTTTCACGTTCAAATTCTCTCTTTTTGTCTTTCCCTTTCTTCTCTCTCTCTTTGCTCAGCTAAGAACCTTCTCTCTTTTTCTTCTCTCTGTCTTCTCGCTCTTTCTCTCTCCCTTTCTTCTCTCTCTTTGCTCAGTCAAGAACCTTCTCTCACTCTTTTTGCCCTCTCTCCTCTCTCTCTTTCTCTCTCCCTTTTTGTTTATCTTCTAACTCCATTTTCCTCAACTGTAATTTAAGGTTTTCTGCACTTGTCTGTTTCTCTGATATGCCTAAGTGTTTGAGTAACTGCCTTACAATTTCAGCTTTACTTTTGTCCTTGGTTAAATCCAAATCTAACTTATTTGCCAATTCTAAAAGAATGGCCATTTTCTTTCCTTCTCAACTTTCTTGGCAGATCTCAGAATCATTATCAAATCCCAGACCTCTTTAGCAATTTTAAGAGCCATTTTTCTCACTTTTAATTTAATCAACCACAAGTGACCAAAATTAAACAGATTGTCTCACCTACATTCTATTTAAAGATTTAGGACAGTAAGCTGCAAGTGTTTAAATCTGCTGGGATTTTTCATATCCCCAAATCTATTCAAATCTGTCTAAGCCAGTTCAAATCCCAGACAAGCCCCAAACATTTACGGGGTAAACCCTCCTGCTTAATTTAAACCAGCAACACAGAAAAGATTTATCCTGTACAGTAATCTGTGAAAATTCGAGAGGCCAAGAACTATTTAAAGTAAAAATTAACAACTTTATTCCTTACATATAACAGAGAATAATTAATTAAAACTATTTACAACTCCCTCCTCTAACCTAGCTTTTACTTTCCTCTCTACAATACTGGTCTGATAAAAATCCTGATTAAGATTTGCAAATCAAAACTTCCTATCTCCAAAACCAGACAGATTTTGGTTCTTCTCTGTACTTTAGTCTTCTTTTCTTCTTCTTGGTGATTCTGCTTACCAGGTTACTGGTCGATAAGGGTACCTTTAAGAGAGCTATTTTTCAGGCTGCCTTTACAAGCTGGTAGCTTGGCAGTTCTCCTCCCAACTGTTCAATTTTCCCCAGTCTTATACTCCAAAAGCATCGGATTGTGTCATTGGCTTTTAAGATTGTCAATGTACTCAATTCAAACTGGATTGGAGTTTGATATTTTTTGGGGTATAATTTAAACTGATTAGCCTAATTTGAATCTGTTTTTGTCTCCAGGCAACTAACTACAGAAGTTTACATTATATCTTTTTTCCAGAACACTTGGTGCTGTCAGATAGTTATGTTGCTTTTAACTCTTTTAAAGGTACAGTACACCCACATCTTCACAATAGTTCCATGAATAATTTAGGAGGGTATACCAGCTACAGCACCAGGAAATACCTCAACAGAGAAACTACAATCAGGACTACTTGCATGCCATACAGAGGAAACTGCATGCAATAGATGGAGTTGAGCAATCCTACAACCAGTAGATCAGTCTGGAGTCCTGTAGTCTATCATTTTCTATTTTGAAAGACAATTTTTCAGTTGGTGCATTTATGGAAGGAGCTGCCAAAGGAGGTGGTGGAGGCAAGTACAATTGCAACATTTTAAAGACATCTGAATGTGTACTTGAATAGGAAGCATTTAGGACGATATGGGCCAAATACTGGCAAATGAGACTAGATATCTGGTTGGCACGGATGAGTTGAAAGAAAAGGGTTGGTTTCGGTGCTATATAAATCTATGACTATCTACTATAAGCTCTTATTCTTTGTCTTTTCTGGCAACTTATAATCCAATTTAGAAATGACCTGACTATGGGTAGAACTTTATCTCAAGGATGACCAAGTCATGGACGAGAAGAGAAAGTCACATCGATGCATAAGTTCTTGAATTAAATTCACTGTCACAAAACCTCTCATCGCCATTATCACTTACTTGTTCACATGTGGCAGCTCAAATATCTTCACCGAGAAAGAATTAAACAGTATTAGGGAGTCTAATTCATTCTGTGCAGAGGTGGGTTGATGCCATACCATTATCATCTTGGAAGATAGGTAAAAGACTTTCTACAGTTTAAGTTGCAGTATCCAGAATTCACCCAAATCATTTATATAAATGACAAACTTACTTGCTAAGATGCAATTTCAAGAAACATTACACCTTCCTACAGGTTCTGAGGTCAATCTGTAAGGTTTCACAACAAGTGACAGCTGAGACTTTGAGTCATTTGTGACATCAAAAATTTCTTCTTAGTTGCAGTAACCAATGGAGTACTTTTCTAGGTGGTGAAACGATAGATCTGGAGTCTAATCTGTACAAACTTTATAAGAATTATTTCTAGAGATGCACATTCCCATCCAAAGTTTCAATCTGCTTCCATATACTCTTTTGAAAATCAATTTAAATTTTTACAGAGTAATAGCTTTTTACAGAGTAATAGCTTTTCAAAGGAGTACTGTGACAAAAATCAAGTCCTAAAACTTAAAATTTACATTTAAAATTTACTTCTGAGGGAGATAAGACACACTAGTAGGAGTAGTGCCCACTAAATGTGGAACTTGAGTTTTGTTTACTTTGGAGCTTGTTGCCATCAAAAGTGGAATTATACATACCTCATGTTTTGTATACATTGAGTCATGCAGACAACAGCACATTTATTTTGTGCTGATTTATTAAATCAGGTGATTATTATAGTTATTGTCATCTCAGAGTCATAGAGATGTACAGCATGGAAATAAACCCTTCGGTCCAACTCGTCCATGCCGACCAGATATCCCAACCCAATCTAGTCCCATCTGCCAGCACCCGGCCCATAACCCTCCAAACCCTTCCTATTCATATACCTATCCAAATGCCTTTTAAATGTTGCAATTGCACTCACCTCCACCACTTCCTCTGGCAGCTCATTCCAGCCACGTACCACCCTCTGCGTGAAAAAGTTGCCCCTTAGGTCTCTTTTATATCTTTCCCCTCTCACCCTAAACCTATGCCCTCTAGTTCTGGACTGAATTGCACGCAATATTCCAACAGTGGCCTAACCAATGTCCTGTACAGCCACAACATGGCCTCCCCCAACTCCTGTACAATGGGCCACTCTGCGACCATTGGTTGCAAATCCTATTAGACTAAATGGATCAGTTGGAGAGACAGTTAGAGGCAATGAGGAATTTATAACAGCAAGGGGATGTGATGGATGGCAGTTATAGGAAGGGGGAAAAGTCACAGATACAGTCACATAGATGGGTTAACCCCAGGAAAAGTAAAAGAGGTAGGCAGTTAGTGCAGGAGTCTTCTGTGGCTATCCCCATTTCAAACAAGTATATTGTTTTGGAAAATGTAGGGGGTAATGGATTCTCAGGGGAATGTAGCATGAATAGCCAAGTTTCTGATATTGAGACTGGCTCTAATGCAATGAGGGGTACGTCAGGTTCCAAGAGGTCAATTGTGTTAGGGGACTCTCTAGTCCGAGGTGCAGACAGACGTTTCTATGGCCAACAGCGAAAAATCAGAATGGTGTGTTGCTTCCCTGGTGCCAGAATCAAGGTTGTCTCAGACAGGGTTCAGAATGTTCTCAAGGGGGAGAGGGGCCAGCAGGAGGTCATTGTACACATTGGAATCAATGACATAGGAAGAGAAAAGGTTGAGGTTCTATGGGGAGATTACAGAGAGGCAGGAATTTAAAAAGGAGGTCCTCGCGAGTAATAATATCTGGATTACTGCTGGTGCTATGAGCTGGTGAGGGCAGGAATAGGTGGATAGAAAAGACGAATGCTGAGGAGCTGGTTTATGGGAGAAAGATTCACATTTTTAGTTCATTGGAATCTCTTTTGGGGCAGAAGTGACCTGTACAAGAAGGACGGATTGCGCCTAAATTGGAAGAGGTCTCTTATACTGGCAGAGAGATTTGTTAGTGCTGCTCGGGAGGATTTAAACTAGTAAGGTGGGGGGTGGGACCCAGGGAGATAGTGAGGAAAGTGATCAATCTGAGACTGGTACAGTTGAGAACAGAAGCGAGTCAAACAGTCAGGGCAGGCAGGGACAGGGTCGGAATGATAAATTAAACTTCATTTATTTCAATGCAAGGAGCCTAACAGGGAAGGCAGATGAACTCTGGGCATGGTTAGGATCATGGGTCTGGGATATCATAGCAAATATCTGTTATGAAAAAATAAGCTGATGCTTTGTATCATCATGACCAGTTGTTCCTCGACTGGAGACTGATATCCATGGGTTGCCTGTTTCTGTGTGGATTTTCATGGGACTGGGAAGTCTGCTTCTTGATCTGCAGAGCTTTCAACACATGCAGCAGGATATCTTTTGAGTTGTGGAGGTGGTAGCTTACTATTAATGTCACTGGGGTGGTAACTTAGAGTCCCTGTTAATGTCCTTGGGAATAAAATAAAGAATTACTGAAGATCTGAAACTAAAACAGAAATTGCTGAAAATGTTTTTGTTTCAAATGTTTTTGGAACAGGAGTTCAAATCCATGGCCGATGGTGAAAATTGAATACAGTTAAAATAAAAATCTTCAATTAAAAAAGAAACTAGGCTAATGGTGAGTATATAACCACCAGCAATTGTCATGAAAACTGATCTCACTCATGGTGAGATCTAGATTGTCAGACTTGCTTCTTTTTCTTCGTTTTCCTTCTCTGCTGCTACTCTGCCTCCTCATTAAAGCATCCAGCTTCATTTATGACTTGACTAAAAACGAGGTTCTGCTGAAAGAAACTGAACAGTTTGGAACTAAAGTTAAAAAAAAAACAGAACTTCCAATAATCTCTAGAATACTACCTGACTCAAGGGCAAACAAGCGTGGGGTAAAATAAGTTATGAAAATAAATACAAGGCTGAAAGATTGATGTGGATGGACTGGAGTTCAGTTCATGAAGCACTGCCATCAATACTGGGCTAGAAATGGGTCCAGTGTCCTGCAGAATTGAATAAATAGGGCTGTAGAAAGGGTACTAAATTAATTGGAGAGGAGGTGAGTTTGCCAGAGGAAAATATAGGCTTACAAAGCAGCCAGCTGGAAAAGATACCCAGTGTGGGACAAGAAGGGACAGAATGAACAACTATAGGAAAACAGCATTAAATAGAAACAAAGAGGGAAACATTGGTAAAAAGTGAAAATTAATGGCTCTTCATTTGAATTCACATAGCATTCAAAACAAATGAATGAACTTTTGGCACAAATTGAGGTTAATGGGCATGATTATATATTTCATTATATTTCACATAGCCATTGGAGAGAGAGAGGATTACAAAAAGATCAAAGCTGGGAGCTGAACATTCAGAAGTATGTGACTTTTGAAAAGTACTGGCAGGAAGGAAATGGTGTTTGGGCATCTATTTTAGTGAGGATGGAATAACTCGGACAACAAAAAATGAACTTGGAACAGAAGATTTAGAATCCATATGTAAAGGTGAAAAAAATATAGAAATATAGAAAATAGAATCAGGAGGACAGCATTTGTTACTGCTTCCTCTTGATGCTATTTTCTCCCATTAGCCCTAAGAACCATATTTCCTTCTTAAACCATTTAATGTTTTGGCCGCATCAGCTTTCTGTGGCAGAGAATTCCATAGACTCGCCATCTCTGGATGAAAAATTTTCTCTTCATCTCAATTGTAAATAACATACCCTGCATTTTTAGACAGTGACTCCTGGTTCTGTACTCCTTGGTCACTGGGAAAATTCTTCTTGCATTTACACTGTCTACAAATAACAAGGGAATGAAAACACTGGTAGATCTAGTCTATAGGCCTCCTAATGGTAGTTATGTGGTAGGAACAGGGAATAAATCAGGCGATGATGAGGGCATATTAAAAAAAGGCATTAATCATGGGTGACTTTAATTGGGAAAGTAAGATTAGCAGAGCTAGCGATAAGGCAGAATTCATTGACTGTATTCAGGCCATTTTCCTCGAATATGTAATGGATCCAACCGGGAATCAGGCTACTTTGGAGCTGTTGATGTGCAATGAGGCAAGTTTAATAAATGATTTCAGACAACAGATTTCCTAGGATATTGTAATGACCACAATATGGTAGAACGTAACATTCACTTTGAGAGGGAGAAATCTGGGTTGGAAACAACTATGCTAAACTGAAGTAAAGGTAATTACAGAGGAATGAGGATAGAGCTAGCTGAAGTGGACTAGGAAAGGAGTTTTGCAACGAAGATGGTTGGTGAACAATGACAAGCGTTTAATAAAATATCATGGATCACAACAAAGACATAGTCAGGGAGAGACAAGAACTTTAGGAAGGGGATAATCTAACCATGCTGAATCAGATATGGTAAGGATAGCATCAAATTAAAAGAAAATGATTACAACATTGGCAAAGATTAGTAATAAGCCAGAGGATTGGAAAAGTTTTAAAAACCAACAAGAGATGACCACAAAATTATAAAGAAGCAGAAAACAAACTCAGAGTGTAAACTTGCAAGTAATATCAAGATGGACAGCAAGAGTTTCTTTAAATATATACAAGAGAAGCAAAAGAGAACATAGGCCTCTTGTAAAATGAGGCTGGGAAAATACTAATAGGAAAACAGGAAATGTCAGAGAACCTAATTATTTTGCATCAGTCTTCATGGTAGATGGCACGAAAAGTATTCAAAAATACTAGATAATCAAGGGAGTAAAAAGGGAAAGGAAATAAATACTAAAACTGTAGTGATAGAAAAGGCATGAGGGAAATGAATGGGTTAAAGACCAATAGGTTCCCAGGACATGAAGGGATGCATCTAGGATATAAAAAAAAGTAGGTACAGAGACAATGAATGCATTGATAGTAATCTTCCAAGAATTCTTAGATTCTGGAAAAGTGTTGGAAGATTGGAAAACTGCCAATGTAACACCTTTCATTTGAAAGAGAAGGAGACAAAAAAATGTAACCATAGACCAGTTAGCTTAACATCTGCTATTGGGAAAATTCTAGAGTCTATCATAAAGAAGGTAATGGTGTTGTATTTAGAAATGCATAATAGGACCAAGCAGAGTCAGGATGGCTTCACAAATTTATAAAAAGTCTTTGAGGAGGTAACAAGCAAGATAGATAAAGGGGAAGCAGTGAATTTCCAGTATAGACTTTCTTATTTGGATTTCCAACAGGCATTTGATAAGGTACCACATATTAAAGCTACTTAATAAGATAAGAGCCCATACTATTAGAGGTATTATACTAGAATGGATAGAAGATTAGCTAACTAATGGAAGGCAGAGAGTTGAGAAAAGGATGCCACTTTCAAGATGGTAACCTGTAACTTGTGATGTGCCACAGGGATTAGTGCTGTGGTCACAATTATTTCCAATATTTATCAATGACCTGGATGAGAAAATTGAATGTACCATAGCCACATATGTGAATGATCATAACACAAAGAATATCTAAAAATAGGTTAAGCGGGCATGGAAAAAAATTGCAGATAGAATGTGGAAGAATGTGAGACTTTGCGCTTTGGTAAGAAGAATAGTGTAGGTGAATATTATTTAAATGGAAAAAGATGACAGAAAGCTACAGCACAGAGGGATTTGAGAATCCTCATGCATAAATCACAAAAAGCCATTATATAAATCCAGAAGGTGTGACGAAAAGTAAATGGTATTTAAAAACATGTAAATCTCACTAAAAGGACACAAGGCGCTCAAATGACATTTGAAATATGGGGAACTGTTTTGGTCTACTTATCTCAGGAAGGATACCCTGCCATTGGAGGCATTCAAAGCAGATTTATTACACTGATCTCGAGCATTAAGGGACTGTCTTATGAGGAGAGATTGAGTCTGTTGCACCTGGACATATTGGAAGTCAGAAGAATGAGAGACAAACGTTTTGAAACATGCAAGATTCTTAGGGGTGTTGACAGGGTAGATGTGGATAGGTGGTTTCCCCTTGTGGGAGAATCTAGGACCAGAGAGCATCAGCTCAGAATAAGGGTTCACCTTTTAATACAGAGGTGAGAAGGAATTTCTTCTCTCAGAGGATAGTGAATCTATGGAATTTTTTTAACCACAGAGGGTTGTATACACTTGGTCATTAGGTATATTCAAGGCTGAGATACACAGACTTTTAAACAATGGTCATGGGGAAAAGGCAGGAGAGTGGAGCTGAGGATTATCAGATCAGCATCTCATTGAATGCTGGAGCAGGCGCAGATTACTTACTTCTGTTTCCATGTCTTATGCTTAGTCTTAACTATTCCAGTGGTTGATACCCTATTTCATACACTTTGAAGACTGGAGGTTCCATGTCCTAATACACAGCAAGTCCTCTTCGCCTATCAGACCCTATGCTCACTGACTTATGTTGGTTTCCGGTTAAGCAATGTCTCAGTTTTAAGATTTACATCCTTGTTTGAAGTCTTTTCAACTCTGTCCCAGCCTCTGTAATCTCTCAAGGTAAAACTGCCTTGAGTTATTTGCACACATCTAATTTTGGCTTCATAAGCGTTCCTCTTTTTAATTGTTCCACCAATGATGGCCAATCCTCCCATGCTGACCATTATAACTCTGGAAGTCCTTTCAGAAATCCATCTATCCCTCGAACCAACTTTAAGGTACTCCTTGAAATTTCTCTTCTCGACCATCAGATCAAATACCTCTGTATTAGATTCAACGTGATATTTTGTTTTATAATGCTCCTGTGAAGAACCTTGGGACATTTTACTTTGTTAAAGGTGCTATATAATTTGTTATTGTTTAAAATTATTTTAATCTCTGTTATGCCTTCCCTTGGCATATTTTCACTTGCTTTCCCATTCCAGCTAACTATCCTTGTTTTATTATCTCTGTGTGCTTTACTATTTTGTTCCTCCCTGCTGCTTCCACTTCCCACTCATTCCTCCCCTAGTTACTTGCAGTGAAGTGATCTTAACACGTTGGTTCTCGTCAAGCTGTTGTTGCTTTCTCTACGGAGCTGTGCTCTTCATCATTCTCATCATGTTAGCTCTGGTCCAATATTTACCTGGTGTTACTGTCACTAGATATTAGACGTAGCTTGAAGTTTGCATTAGAGAAGCAGAGCTGCATGTAGAACATACACAGTGTATTATTGAAGGAGAATGGGGCAAAGTGACAGGAATACTTGAAATTGTAGGTTAACACAATCACTAAAATAGAGAAGACAATTGATGGGAATAATATGGTTGGATATTTAAATTTAGCTTTCGTGACTGAGTTGAAGTTTGCTCTTGGATTAGGAAGGCAAGGAATGGAAACGGTTTGAGAATGATAAAATTAGATCTGGAGTTGACCTGCAAGTGGCGATGCAAGGTGGAAAACCAGCATGGAAACGAATGTCACTGAATTAGTAGTGACTAGAGCAATGTTCACCATAACCAATCATACAAAGGAATGATTGGCAAAGGAAAATGCTTGCCAGAATCAATAATCAAGCCACTTCAGCCCTCAAACCATTTTGCGATATCTAAATACGACAAGGTGAATGCACACATTTTAAGATGTTTGCTGATAAACTGCCTGTGCTATGCAGTCAATTAGTGCATACAAAACTTAGGTATACAAGAGCGCAAGAGTTAGGAGGGGGATTTCAAAAGTTTACTTTACAGAATGAGAATAGCCAACAGCTGCATATAAACATTGACAGTTAGAATTTGAAAAGGCAATGTCATAATGATTGGAGTTGAAACGCTAATAGAAGAGCATTACTAAAAATCACAACAACAGAATGTAAGGTTTATTCATAGAAGCTGAACACAATAATTTTAATAACATTAGTCCATTTTGCTGTCCAGGTTTCAGGTGAAGTGTCATAATACGACAACTGGAAAAAGATACAGTACACATAATGCAATTCCATCCCCAATTTGAAGGCAATTTTTTTCCCCTTTGTGTAATACATTCATTTTATATTATTAATGTAGTTAAATTGTATTTTGGGAAGCCATGTACAAGGATTAATTGGAACCGTAAAGCCTAAGGAACCAGGAGTTACAGAACTGAGGTGTTACAGGTGGGGAAGTATATTTACAGCATTGTAAATTTTTAAAAATAGCTCCCATTACAAACAAGGTGGTTAAGGAATTCAAGGTTATTTAAAATATATAGCTTATCAATTTTCATAATATTTACCTCAAAGTTTAAGAAATGTTGCATTTTCAGTACACAAGTGCTGCTAATCACAGTCCTGACTATAGCTGCAGTGCTGAGAGTACATGAGGGTTACCAACCCTGCTGCATCAGGAGTACATCCAACCTTAACATGAACACTGCAATTACCCGACAATGTAGAAAATTACCCAGGAATGTCTGTGCATAAAAAGCAGGTCATATCTAACCTGGCCAATTACTACCCTATCAGTTTACTGTCCATCATAAGCAAAGTCATGAAAAGCGTCATTGACAGAGCTATCCAGTGGCACTCGCCAAGGAATAAACTGCTCACTGATGCAGAGTTTGGCTTCCACCAGGGCCACCTGACACCTGACCTTTTTACAGTATTAGTCCAAACTTGGAAAGTGTGCTGAACTCCAGAAAGGAAGTGAAAGTACCTATTTCTTTTAAACAAAATTAATTCAAGGAATGTGGGCATCATTGGCTATATCAGAATTTGTTGTTGATTCTAAATGACATTGACAAACCTCATGGGTTTTTTCCTACACTCGGCAATGGTTTCATGGTCATCATTAGACTCTTAATTCCAGATTTTTAAAATTTAATTCAAATTTAGCCTGGGTTCAAATTCCACCACCACGGTGGGACTTGAACTAAGGTTTGCAGAACATTACCTGGGTCTCTGGGTTAACAGTCTAGTGATAATACCACTAGATCATCTCCTTTGATATCAACGCTGCATTTGACTGGGTCTCGCATTAAGAAGCCTGCACAAAACTGGAGTCTTTGGGAATCTGGTGAAAACTCTCCACTGGCGAGAGTCATTCTTGTCACAAATAGTAGATGGTTGTGGCTGCTGGGAGTCAATCAACTCAGCACTATGACATCACTGCAAGTATTGCTCAGGATGGTGTCCTTGTCTCAACATCCTTAACTGCTTCATCAATGACCTTCCCTCCATCATATGGTCAGAAGTGGAGATGTTTACTAATGGTTGCACAATATTCAGCAGTTTTCATGATGCCTCAGAAACTGAAGCAGCTTATATGTAGCTAGAACTGAGCAATGATTTTGAGAAGATTTGTAGCTCAAGTTGTGGATCAGGTTGTATGTTTGCTCGCTGAGCTGGTAGATGTGTTCTCAGATTTGCCATCTCCATGCTAGATAACATCGTCAGTGAGCCTCTGATGAAATGCTGGTGTTCTGTCCCGCTTGCTATTTATATGTCTTGGTCTGTTGTGATGGGTGATATTACTTTTGGTTCTTTTTCTGAGAGGGAGATAAATGGTGTCCAAATCTGTTGATACTCAACTACAGGAGCAATCATCCCAACATCCACAAACGGAACTGCATCAGAATATTATTAAAACAAGCCACAACACACTGCAACACCCAGGAACTAAGAGAAGCTGATGTAAAACACCTGTACAACATATTCAGAAACAACGGAGTCTGCCGATTCCTCCACAACAGATGTAAACAAGAAGACACAGCATGCCCAGGAACTTTAGCCACCCTGCCATACATTAAAGACATCTCAGAGATGACGACCAGACTACTCCGACCCCTAGACATCATGGTAGCCCACAAACCTACTACCACTGAAACAGCTCCTGATGAATTTAAAGGACCCCATGCCAAAAACCAGCAGAACAAACGTCATATACAAAATACCCTGCAGGGACTGCACTGGCCAGATGGGTAGGAAACTAACTACCAGGATACATGAGCACCAGTTAGCCACCAAAAGACATTACTGACTATCACTAATATCCTTACACACAGACAAAGAGGGACACCAGTTCGACTGGGACAACACATTTGTCCTGGGACAGGCCGAACAAAGACACACATGGGAATTCCTAGAGGCCTAGCATTCAAACCGGAACACTGTTAACAAACATATTGATTTGGACTCCATTTACCAACCTTCTAGTAAAACAACAGGAAGTGATATCATCCATCACAACAGACCAAGCCACATAAATAGTAAGCAAGACAGAACGCCAGCGCTTCATCGGAGGTTCACTGATGATGTTACCTAGCATGGTGACAAAACATCTGAGAACAGTGAGCAAACGTACAACCAGAACTGAACAACATCCAGGTTTGGGTTGATAAGTGACAAGCAACATTTGTACCACTTAAGTGTCAGGCAATGACCATCTCTGCCAAGAGGGAAACTAACCATCATTCCTTGACATTCAATGGTTTTATCATTGCTGAATTCCCAATTAATAACATCCTAGAGGTTGCCAGTAATCAAAAATTGAACTGAGCCATAAAATCAGGTCTTAGATTAGATTCCCTACCATTCGGAAACAAGCCCTTCGGCCCAACAAGTCCACACCGGCCCTCCGAAGAGTAACCCACCCAGACCCATTTCCCTCTGACTAGCACCATGGACAATTTAGCATAGCCAATTCACCTATTGGCTATGCTAAATTGTGGGAGGAAACTGGAGCACCCATAGAAAACACACGCAGACAAAGGGAGAACGTGCAAACTCCACACAGACAGCTGCCCAAGGCTGGACTCGAACCTGGGACCTTGGTGCTGTGAGGCAGGAGTGCTAACCACTGAGCCACCGTGTCACTCACATTGTAGAACTGACAGAGGAAGGAATTCCACACTCTTGTCTCCCTAATTTCTGTCCATCATACAAAAAGCTTATCCAGGGTTGTAATAGAATACTTTGAGGAGAGAGTGAGGTCTGCAGATGCTGGAGATCAGAGCTGAAAATGTGTTGCTGGAAAAGCGCAGCAGGTCAGGCAGCATCCAGGGAACAGGAGAATTGACGTTTCGGGCATAAGCCCTTCTTCAGGAATGAGGAAAGCTTGTCCAGCAGGCTAAGATAAAAGGTAGGGAGGAGGGACTTGGGGGAGGGGCGTCGGAAATGTGATAGGTGGAAAGAGGTCAAGGTGAGGGTGATAGGTCAGACTGGGGTGGGGGCGGAGAGGTCGGGAAGAAGATTGCAGGTTAGGAAGGCGGTGCTGAATTCGATGGATTTGACTGAGACAAGAGGGGGGGAGGGGAAATGAGGAAACTGGTGAAACCCGAGTTCATCCCTTGTGGTTGGAGGATTCCTAGGCGGAAGATGAGGCGCTCTCCCCCCAACCGTCGTGTTGTTGTGGTCTGGCGATGGAGGAGCCCAAAGACCTGCATATCCTTGGTGGAGAGGGAGGGGGAGTTGAAGTGTTGAGCCACAGGGTGGTGGGGTTGGTTGGTCCGGGTGTCCCAGAGGTATTCTCTGAAACGCTCCGCAAGTAGCCAGCCTGTCTCCCCAATATAGAGGAGGCCACATCGGGTGCAGAGGATGCAATAGATGATATGTGTGGAGGTACAGGTGAATCTGTGGCGGATATGGAAGTTTCCTTTGGGGCCTTGGAGGGAGGTGAGGGGGGAGGTGTGGGCGCAAGTCTTGCACCTCCTGCGGTTGCAGGGGAAGGTGCCGGGAGTGGAGGTTGGGTTGGTGGGGGGTGTGGATCTGACGAAGGAGTCACGGAGGGAGTGGTCTTTACGGAATGCTGATAGGGGAGGGGAGGGAAATATATCCTTGGTGGTGGGGTCCGTTTGGAGGTGGGTAATAGAATACTCTCAACTTGCCTAGATTGGAAGCCCCAATACTCAAAAAGCTTAACACCATCGAGGACGAAACAACCTGCATGATTGTCACTCCTCCATCCATTACATTAATTATCTATCTACAATACGTAATTCAGCGAGTCACCCCTGACAGCATCTGCCAAATCGTCTGGAAGGACAAGAGCTGCTGCAAGTTCCATGTTACACTACTATACTTGTAGCATGTACTGCTTCAATTCAGAGTCGCTGAGTCAATGTCTTGGAACTCTCTCCCGAGTTACATCAACTATACTGCACAGCTCAAGAAGGCAGCTCACCACCGCCTTTTCTCAAGAGCAACTAGGGATGGGCAACATTCCACACAGTGACACCCATCTCCAGTCCCTGATGTTTCCTTTCTCAGAGTTGTTCAATATGACTGTTTTCGATTGCTCCCTTGATCCAACTAAAGAACAAATTCTCGCCTTCACAGAAGCCACCCTTTCGGGCGGTTACCTTGACAACTCAGACTGGTCACAGACGGCGCATGTTAACTGCTCTGAACTCCAGTTTGCAGCACTTGGCCGAGCGCTGTTTGAACATTTTCAGCGCTGGCACTTTCAACTGACTTTCCCCGGCGACCCCGCTCCGGATATGATCGTTTGACCCGGAAGTGGCCGAGTCGCCCGTGGACCGGCTGATTCATTGGGCCAGAGCGAACGGTGAGTGTGGCTTTGAGAGAAAATCTTTAAAATTAAAGGTGATGATGGCCTAGGGAGGGGAGATAGAGAGTATGTCAGTTGCCGGCCTCGAGTCCCGGTCAAACGTGGTCTGGGGCCGGCTCTGGGGCTGCCCTTACTATCTCCACACCGGGGGCCGGCCTCCGGGTATTCTCGGTGCCTCAGCCCCTACCCTGGTCCATACCCTTTGGGGGCCGGGAGGCGAGGCCTCGCCGCCTCCATGTGGGTCTTCCCCCAACCAGGATGATGCAGTACAAGCGGCTCCCTCAGGTCGAGTTTTCTTTTTTTAAACAAAATTTGGTGCCTGTCACTGTCACACCGAGCCAGCCTAGGAAGAAGAGGAGCAGAGCCCTGAATATTGACGGCTGCAGTAGGAGGGTTTCGAAGTCAGTTAGTGTGGAGGGATTAGTGGTGCTGGAAGAGCACAGCAGTTCAGGCAGCATCCAAGGAGCAGCGAAATCGACGTTTCGGGCAAAAGCCCTGAAGGGCAGCACTTTTCAAGCGGTCGGGTGAGTGAATGGTATTGTGAAGTGGTTGGGGTGGCAAGAAGTATGTATTTTCCACTCCCAACAAAGGATGTGGGCAGGTGACACTTCGCGAAGTAGTACAAGAGACCTAGGAAGGAAGCATGACAATTTTAGAAGCAAATTACAGATCACACGGGTCACTGAAATACAATGTACAGACATCGTGTGTTTCTTTCTACAATCAGTTCCCGTTTGTGAAGAATTAATAACGTTGAAAATATTATCTTGAGAAATGTGTCAGCATAGAGTATAGGCAGATGAGGAAGAGACTTGAAAGAAAGACTACCTCTTATTGAGCATTTCTCATGATCTCCGTACAGGACCACATGGCTGTGACCTCATTACAGTATTGGTCCAATGCTGGACAAAATAACTGAATTCCACATTGCTTATTAAGGTACCATTTGACCCAAATGTGACCACAAGGGGTCCTAGTCATTGAGAATAAATTGGGGTGGTGTGGGTAGTCTCCACCAACTGGAGTCATGCCTAGCACAAAGATTAACATTGGAAATCACTTGCTTTTGGAGCAGTGCTGATTCACCTCCACATCCTAGTGCAAAGATGATAGCAATTGTTGAAATTCAATCATTTCCTCCCCATGGCACTAGTACAAACAATCCTTAGGACAGTGTTTTGGGCCCAACCATGTTAAGCTATGATAAGCTTTCCACCAGCATCATTAGATCATGTTTGGAGATGTCCACAGATGTCATAATTTTCAATTCTATTTCCAACTCCACAGAAAATGTAGTATGTGTCTGCATGCAGCAGACCTACATCTCAGCTGTCAGTTGCCCTTTGGGCAGTATCGTCTGAAAACAAAAGTCAAGTTCCTAGTGAGACTTAGCAACACACCTTGCCACTAACACACTCAATCGTGAAGTTATACAGAACCAGTCCATGTTGATCATGTTCCCATCTAAACTCGTCTGTTCTGCCTGCGAATGGCCCATATCTGTCAATTTTCTATTCATAAACTTATCCAAATGTATTTTAAATGTTGTGGCCGTACCTGTATTGACCACTTTCTCTGGCAGTTCATTCCACACATGAACCACTCTGCAAAAATGTTGCCCCTCAGGTCCTTTTTAAATCTTTCTTCTTTCTCCTTAAAAATATATCCCCTAGTTTTGAACTTGCCCACCCTAGGGAAAACGTCTTTGTCATTCACCTTATTTATACCCCTCATGATTTTATAAACCTCTACAAGCTCACCCCTCAAACTCCTGTGCTCTAAAGTAAAAAGTCCTGGCATTTCAAGTATATTTTTGTGTCTCAAACCCTCCATTCCCAGCACATCTTGGTAAATCTTTTCTGAACCCTCTCCAGTTTAATAATATCCTTCCTATAATAGGGTGACCGGAACTAATCCCTCCGCTGCCTCTGATTTGTCTTGTATCTTATCTGACAAATAATCTTGGATGAACAAAAATGTTTTGTAGTTAAATATTGAGGGGGCAGAAGCCACTGTCTTCAATCCCTACCACAAACTCTATTCCATAGCTACCTAGTCCCTCTCCCTTGTCACCATCTGAGGTATGAATCAGACCAGTTATAATGTAGCATCCAAGTGTCTTATCTTAGGTCCGTCACCAAGACAGCTTGTTTCCACCCCTGTGACATTGCAGCCTTGACACTTGTCTCAGCTCATCCAATGCTGAAACCCTCATCACTGCATTTGTTACCTCTAGACTTGCTGCCCTAATGCTTTCGCTGCTTGCCTTCCTGTCTTGCACTTTCTGTAACTGGAACTCAGTTGCTGCCCAGAATCTCAGTTGCACTGTATCTAGGAGCAGGAGTAGGTCATTTTCTCCCCCTCATCTGTTCTATCTTTCAACTAGGCTGATCTAGTTGTGGTCTCAGCTTCGTTTACCTGTCTGCACTGTAACCTTTGTCTCCCTTGTCTGTCAAAAATCTATCTTACTCAGCTTTGAATAAATTTAAAGACCTAGGTCCACTAATTTCTGGGAAAGAAATTTCCACACTGTAATGACTCAGAAGGAAAACTCTTCTGTCTTAAAAGGGAGATCCCTTATTTGAAACTATGTCCTATAGTTTTAGTCTCCATCAAAAAAAGAAAATATCTTCCACCTATTCACCCTATCCAGTCCCCTTAAAATGTGTGTTTCAATATGATCTCTTCTCATACTTCTAATTTCTAATGGGTATCAGTTTAATCTATTCAATCTTTCTTGATAAAATAAGCCCAGCATCCCAGCAATGAGACAAGTGAACCTTTTCTGAACAACTTCTCAAGCAATTGTCTATTTTTCAAACAATGAGACTAAAACTGTGGTCTCACCAATGGCCTGTACAGCTGCAGTAAAACTTCCTTGCTCTGATCTTCTATTAGCTTAACAATTAATAACATTTCATTTGCCTTCCTAATCACTTGCTGTACCCATGTGCTGACTTTCTATGATTCATGCTCCAGGAGCCCCAGATCCCTCTGAGCCTTTGAGTCCTGCAGCTCTCTCCATTTAAATTGTAGTTTGCCTTTGTATTCTTTGTATTAAAATGGACAAGTTCTCTTTGACTCATGTTATTCTCCACCTGCTGAAGTTTTGTGCGCTCACCTAAACTGACTGTATCTCCTCTTGACAATGTATTTTTATATCTCTGTTGGTATCATTGGCAAATTTAGCTACCATACGTTTGGTTTCCTCCTCCAAATCATTGATAGAGATTATAAATAGTTAAGGTTCGAAGATTGATATCTGTGGCACCCGAGTAGTTACAGCATGCCCACTTGAAAATACTTCATAAAGCTCTATTTTCTGAATCCTATTAGCTAACCATTCTTTGGCCATGCACTATATGCTGTTATGAGCAACTGTTACATTCATCTCAAATACCTTTTGGAAATGCAAGTAATCACATCTACTGGTTCCCCTCTCCACTGTAAATGTTACTTTGTTAATTACACATTATTTCCCCTTCACAAAGTTATGTTGGACTACCTGATCACATCAAGATTTTGTCTGCTACAAGTTTGATAATGGATAATGATATATTTCCTATGACCAATGTTAGGCCCTCTGGCCTATAGTTTTCTCTTTCTGGTTTCCTCCTTTCTTGAATAAAAATGTTACATTTGTCATTTTCCAATCTGCTGGCATCCTTCCAGAATCTGAAGTACTTTGGAAGGATCCAGCCAATCTATTTGGTGTATGTGTTCCATTTCTTTTAAGACCATACGATGTAGACTATTCAGTTACTGGGGCTTTGTCAATCTTTAGATCCAGTAGTTCTCCTAGCACCTTTTCTCTGTTGATTTCTTTTCATGCCTTGGTTTTCAAATCCTGTTCACTGAGAACTCCTGTGTTCACTGATTAAATTGATTCCTGATCTGACAACGCCTTAATTTTGAAATTCTTGTTTTAGTCTCCATGGTCTCCCAGCTCCCACCTTGCTAATCTTCTTTAGCCCTACAACCCTATGAAAGTTTGCTGCTTTTCCATCTGCCTGTTGCACATCCCAGGATTAAATTGTTGCAACTGTACTTTTGAAGTGCTGTCATTGTTGTAATGAAAGAAACCTGGCAATCGGTTTGGGCACAGCAAGGTACCAGAAAAGCAAATCTATTAATATAACAATCTGCTATTGTGATACCAAATCAGGCAAAAATATTGACCCGAACGCTGGGATGATAATTCTTTGGAATGTTTTGAAAAAAGGTCATATTGTATTCACAATGTTAGCACTGTTTCTTCTCCACAGATGCTGCCAAACCTGCTGTGTTTCTCTTGCACTTTATTTTTATTTCAGATCTCCAGCATCTGCAGTACTTTGCTTGTATTATACTAGAGAGAACTCCTGTACTCCAAATCCATGGGATCTTTTGCATTTACCATGGAGGGCAGATGGAGTTCTTAATTTGATGTCTCATCTAAACGATGACACCTTCAACAGTACAGTACATCTTTCGGACTGTTCTGAAGTGCCAGCCTGGATTTGTGCTGGGGTCTAAAGATTGGGCCCATAACCCATTAGACCACTGCTTAATAAAAATTTGTCTATCTCTGATTTAAATTTTAACAATTGAATTGACGTTGCCTGCCATTTGAGGAAGAGTGTTCCAAACCTCCTCTACTATTTGCATGTAGCAGTGCTTTCTGACAGCTCTCCTCAGTGGCCTCACCTTAATTCTTAAACTATACTCCCTGGTTCTAGCAGCATCAACCAATGAAAATAATCTGAAAAACCCTGTCTTTCACTGTTAATATCCTGCGAACGTCAATTAGATCATCCCTTGAACTTCTAAATTCCAGAGAATAAAGACCTAATTTTATCTAATCTCTCCTCATAACCCCTTAAAACCAGATAGCATCCTTGTAAATTCTGCATTTAACTCCCACCAAGGCCAACACAGTCTTCCTCAGGTGTGGTGCTCAGATCTGCTCACATCCACTCTAGGCTACAACCAGGGTTTTGTATAACTGCAGCATCTTTGTACTCCAGCTCTTTAGATATGAAGACCAGCTTTCCATTAACTTTCTTGACTATTTTCTGCACCTATTAGAGAGCCGTGCACCTGAATTCCCAAATCTCATTGGACATCCAGTATATTAACTTTGTGCCTTCTAAAAGTTACCCTGATGTATCCTTGTTTGGTCCAAAATGGATAACCTCACACTTGTTTATATTAAAATTCATCTGCCACAGCTTTGTTTGTTTACCTAGCCTATTATTATCCTATTGTAATTTTTATGCTGTTGGCAACATTGTCCACAATGCTGCCCGATTTTGTGTTGTCAGTAAATTTAGATATTTGACTGTTTGTGCCTTTTTCCAAGTTGTTAATGAATATTGTGAATAACTGAAGCTCCAACAGTTTCCTATCCATGTCATTAATTTGCCCACAGTTCTGTGGGCTTTCATCTTAGCTAACAGCCTCTTTTTGTGGGTCTTTATTAAAATTCTTCTGGAAGTCCATATGAACAACATTGCTGACTTGTCCCTGTTCAGCACCTTTTATCACATCTTCAAAGAACCTGGAGGTTTATTAGGCATGCCTACCCCTCATGAATCTATGTTGACTCTCCCTGATTAACTGAAATTTTTTGAGATGATCAGTTACCCTATTCTTGATTATAGACTCCACAAATTTCTCCACGACATATGTTGGGCTAACTGATCTGTAATTCCCTAGTTTCCTGCTGTTACTTTCTTAAAGAACATGGTGACATGAGCAACTTTCCAATCTAGAGGTACAATGCTGATACACATAGCCCTGAAATATTATGGTTAGGGCATTGGCAATGTGCAGTCCTTTAACACCCGTGAATGGAAACTATTCAGGTCTTGGGGATTTGTCACTCTTCACTTCTGTTAATTTCCCCACTAATAATGATTTACTAATTTTACTTAGACCATGTCCCTGATCCTTTGTTAATTTCCTTGGGACTTTTGGCCAGCTACCCTCCTTTTCTGCTGTGAATACTGATGCACAAAAATTGTTCAGCATGTCTATCATTTCCCAACTGTCACTGACAATATGTTCACTCCCAGCCTTCAGTGGACCAATAATACTCTTAACCAACTGCTTTCCTTTTATAAAACCATAGCATCTTTTATTGTCTTTTGTGTCCCTTGCAAATTTCTTTCATCATCCTTTTTAGTTGCTCTTATAAGCTGCTTTGTGGCCCCTTGTTGGTCTTGTTTTTGTCCCGTCCTGTGGGCTCTATACTGTTATTTGAATTATTCGAGCTCTTT
Organism: Chiloscyllium plagiosum; assembly: GCF_004010195.1. Taxonomy (NCBI): domain Eukaryota; kingdom Metazoa; phylum Chordata; class Chondrichthyes; order Orectolobiformes; family Hemiscylliidae; genus Chiloscyllium; species Chiloscyllium plagiosum. The sequence goes on from NC_057716.1 coordinate 60,475,298, forward strand.
TAATTTTATGTTGTCCCTTATCTCCTTTTGAAGCCCATTTTTGTTTGTTTTGTGAAAGGGAGCTTTTCCTTCTCATAAGTACAAATTGCTTTCGAATGGCCTTAAGTGTTACTTTGAACACCCTCCACTGTTCCAATGTTGTTTTATCTATTAGCAACGCTTCCCAGTTTACTGTGAGTCTCTGCTTCTTGCCATTAAAGTTTGCATTACTTAAATCCAAAATTCTAATATCTGATCTTTGCTTGTCTTTTACAAATGCTACATGAAACCCAATCATGTTAGGATCATTTTTTTGACAAATGCTTATGTACAACAATGTCACTAATTAAATCAGGCTCATTGCTCATTACTAAATTTAATGTTGCTTGACCCCTTGTCGCATTCAAGATGCATTGCCAGAGGAAACTATCCTGGGGACACACTAGAAATTCACAACATTTCTGGCAGGTCATGGTGTGTCTCTCCCAGTCTATGTTAAGTTAAAAATCCCTCATTAATACGACTGTGCCTTTGCTACATAATTACCTAATCTCAGCATTGACACAATCTAGCACTTCTGAGCTGCAACCAGGTGGTCTATATGTGAAACTTGTTGTGGTCTTAGTTTTTTTCACAGTTCCTGAATTCCATCAGGTCTATACCGGGTGCTTTACCCTCATTACATCCTCCCTCATTCATAATCGATGATGCTACTCCTCTTCTTTTGCCGTTTTCTCTATTCTTCCTATAAACCTTATAACCTGGAATGTTTAGTTTCCAGTCTTGACCATTCTGCAGCCAAGTATATCTCTGTATGACTACTACATCATAGTTTGAATTTGAATCTGTGCCTGCAACTCGTTTAATTTGTTCCTTATACACTGTACACCTTTTGTAAAAACTCTAATTTTGGCTATAAATTCTATCTTGTCCTCAGCATCTTTTTGTTATTTGTCCCTTCTGATTTACTCAATACAATCTTTCTAGTCTTGCCTTGTTCATTAAACTGGCCCTGCTTGTTCATCCTATTAACCTCTACCTGGTCTCCACATCCTGACCTGTTGCTCTAGTTCCCACCACCTCATGCCACACTAGTTTAAACCTCCTGAGCAGCACTAGCAAACCTCCCTGTAAGGTTGAGGAATTGGCTTAATTTTACACCATGGAAATGCATACACTTTTTAACTTAAGTAGGTGCTTGGGGACAAAGGAGGGGAATATGGGCTGCCTTCTCAAGAGAGTGCATGGGAAATTAAGCCATACCTATTCAGAGCAGATTGTACATGGCAAATGACAAACACTTGTGGATCCTCTGGCGCATAGAACAAAGTATGAAGCTTGTTTAAAGCAAAAGGTCAGAACGTTTGCTAGCCTTCAAATAAGGTGGTGAGTTCTTGCATTCTGAATCCAGTGAGGGAGGTTGGTACTGATGTGAGAATGGAAGAAGGAGGAATTTATCGTGAAGAAAATGGCCAAGGCCATATGAACCATGAGAACAGGCCCTGATTTTAAGAAATTGTCAGACTACATCCTTGAAAATAATCAATGGTTCCATCATCACAATACTTAGGTTTAAAATTGATGGGGAGAATGTACTTGATTGATTGCACTTAGTGTAAATCAGGCACTGGGACTGGATACAGTACATCCAAGGATGCTGAGGGAAGTGAGCTGTGAAAACTGCAAAAGCACTAATTATCGATTTCCAGTTTTCCTTTGATTCAGGTGGTGCCAAAAGACTAGAGAATTCCAAATGTTACTGCATTCCAAATAAAGTATTAAAAAATAATCCCAGCAACTACTGGTCAGTCAGTCTAACTGAATTGGTGAGGAAACATCAAAACAACGATTTGATGCAGAATGAATTGTTACTTGCACAAATGTGCATAATTAAAGAAAGCTGGCATGAATTTATGATAGAAAATGGTGTTTAATTACTGTAATTTTTTTAAGACCTAACAGAAGGGTAATATTGACATGATGTACGTGGACTTGCAAAATATTTGACAACGCTGCAAACAGAATTTTTGAGCAAAGCTTTAGCTCATGGAATAAAGAGGACAATAGAAATGAAGTTGGCTTTGTAGTGAAAAATCAAATAATTGAAAATGGATATTTTTGGATTTCATAATAGAGTTCCCCAGGAGTCAGTTCTGGGGTTCTTCTTTGTCTTGTATTAATGACTGAGAATTTGGTGTACAGGGCACAGTTTCAATATTTATGCATGAAATGAAACTTGGAAGCATTGCGTGTTGGAAGGACATAGTGTAGAACTTTGCAAGGATGTAGACATGTTGCTGAAATAGTTGGATAAATGAAAGATTCCAGGGTGCTACCATAATTGAAATGCAGCTACAATTACTGTCTTGACCTGTTTTTGAGAGATAAAACCTCAAATAATTTCTGGACAAATTTGGAGAAAATTAGTAAATTTTAAGGGAAATGATTTTCTAAAATTTGAAATTAAACTGCATTGACTTCAATGCAAGAGGCCGAACTGGAAAGCATAGATTCATAGAATGTATCATAGAATCTCTTTAGTGTGGAAACAGGCCATTTGGCCCAAACAGTCCACACCGACTCTCCAAAGATTAACCTATCCAGACCCATTCCCTACCCGATTACTCTTCATTTATCCCTAACTAATGCACTTAACCTACACATTCCTGAACACTATAGGCAATTTAGCATGGCCAGTTCACCTAACCTGCACATCTTTGGACTGTGTGAGGAAACCAGAGCACCTGGAGGAAACCCACGCAGACATTGGGGAACGTGCAAACTCTACACAGACAGTTGCCTGAGGCTGGAATCGAACCTGTTCTTTGGTTAGCACTGTTGCCTCACGTTACCACTGAGCCACCGTGTGACATCTAGCCAGCATGCCACACCTGAAGGCAGATGAACTCAGGGCGTGGTAAGGGGCATGGGACGGGGATATCATTGCAATTACAGAGACGTGGCTCAGGGATGGACAGGACTGACAGCTTAATGTTCCAGTATACAAATGCTACAGGAAAAATAGAAAGGGGGGCATTACAGCTGTACTTACGGCGGATATCCCTAGGAATATATCCAAGGAAGTTATTTGGGTGGAACTGAGAAATAGTAAAGGGACGATCATCTTATTGGGATTGTATTATAGACCCCCCTAATAGTCAGAGGGAAATTGAGAAACAAATTTGTAAACAGATCTCAGTTATCTGTAAGAATAATAGGGTGATTATGGTAGGGGATTTTAACTTGCAAACATAGGCTAGGACTGCCATAGTGTTAAGGGTTTAGATGGAGAGGAATTTGTTAAGTGTGTACAAGACAATTTTCTGATTCAGCATGTGGATGTACCTATTAGAGAAGGTGCAAAACCTGACCAACTCTTGGGAAATAAGGCAGGGCAGGTGACTCAGGTGTCAGTGAGGGAGCACTTTGGGGCCAGTGACCATAATTCTATTAGTTTTAAAATAGTGATGATCTAAAAGTTGAAGTTCTAAATTGGAGGACGGCTAATTTTGGCAGTAGTTGGCAATAACTTTCAAATGTTGATGAGGGACAGATGGTCGCAGATAAAGGGACAGCTGGAAAATGGGAAGCCTTCAGCAGAGGCTGGTACAATTGCAACATTTAAGAGGCATTTGGATGGGTATCTGAATAGGAAAGGTTTGGAGGGATATGGGCCATGTGCTGGCAAGTGGGACTAGATTGGGTTGGGATATCTGTTTGACATGGACAGGTTGAACCGAAGGATCTGTTTCCATGCTGTACATCTCTATGACTCTGAGTCTAAATGAGATAACGAGAGTCCAGAGACATTATATTCCCATTAGGGTGAAAGGCAAGGCTGATAGGTGTAGGGAATGCTGGGTGACGAGAGAATTTGAGGGTTTGGTTAAGAAAAAGAATGAAGCATATGTAAAGTATAGGCAGCAGAGATCGAGTGAATTGGTAGAGTATAAACGCAGCAGGAGTGTACTGAAGAGGGAAATCAGGAGGGCAAAAAGGGGACATGAGATAGCTTTGGCAAATAAGGTTAAGGAGAATCCAAAGGGATTTTTATAAATACGTTATGGACAAAAGGGTAACTAGAGAGAGATCAGCAAGGCAGCCTATGTGTGGAACCACAGGAGATGGGAGAGATACTAAACGAGTATTTTGCATCAGTGTTTACTCTGGAGAAGGGCATGGGCGATATAGAATGTGGGGAAATAGATGGTGATATCTTGAAAACTGTCCGTATTACAGAGATGGTGGTGCTGGGTGTCATAAAAGGCATCAAAGTGGATAAATCCCCAGGACCTGATCAGGTGTACCCTAGAACTCTGTGGGAAGCTAGAGAAGTAATTGCTGCACCCCTTATTAAGATATTTGTATCATTGATAGTCTCAGGTGAGGTGACAGAATACTGGAGGTTAGCAAACGTGGTGCCACTGTTTAAGAAAGGTGGTAAGGAAAAGCCAGGGAACTATAGACAAGTTGTTAGGGGAAATACTGAGGGACAAGATTTATATGCATTTAGTAAGACAAGGACTGGTCAGAGATAGTCAACATTGGCTTTGTGCATGGCAAATCATGTCTTACTAACTTCATTGACTTTTTTGAGAGAGTAGCAACAAGGATTGATGAGGGGAGAGCAGTGGACGTGATCCATATGGACTTCAGTATGGCTTTTGAGAAGGTTTCTCATGGGAGACTGGTTAGCAAGGTTAGATCTCATTGAATACAGGGAGAACTGGCCATTTCGATACAGAACTGACTCGAAGATAGAGAACAGAGGGTGATGGTGGGGGGTTGCTTTTCAGACTGGAGGCTTGTGACCAGTGGAGTGACACAAGGATCGGTGCTGGGTCCTTTGCTTTTTGTCATTTATATAAATGATTTGGATGTGAGCATAAGAGGTACAGTTAGTAAGTTTGCAGATGACACCAAACTTGGAGGTATAGTGGACAGCAAAGAAGGCTACCTCAGATTACAATGGGATCTTGATCAGATGGGCCAGTGGGCCATCGAGTGGCAGATGGAGTTTAATTCCGATAAATGTGAGTTACTGCATTTTGGAAAGGCAAACCAGAACAGGACTTTTACACTTAATGTTAAGATCCTGGGGAGTGTTGCTGAACAAAGAGACCTTGGAGTGCAAGGTCATAATTCCTTGAAAGTGGAGTCACAGATAGATAGGATAGTGAAGAAGGCATTTGGTATGCTTTCCTTTATTTGACAGAGAATGGAGTATTGGAATTGGGAGGTCATGTTGCAACTGTACAGGGTATTGGTTCGGCCACTTTTGGAATATTGTGTGCATTTCTGGCCCCTCTCCTATCGGAAGAATGTTGTGAAACTTGAAAGGTTTCAGAAAAGATTTACAAGGATGTTGCTAGGATTGGAGGATTTGAGCTGAAATATGTGTTGTTGGAAAAGTGCAGCAGGTTAGGCAGCATCCAAGGAGCAGGAGAATTGATGTTTCAGGCATAAGCCCTGTTCTTTGGATGCTGTCTGACCTGCTGCGCTTTTCCAGCAACACAATTTTCAGCTCTGATCTCCAGCATCTGCAGTCCTCACTTTCTCCTTGGAGGATTTGAGCTACAGGAAGCAGTTGAATAGGCTAGGGCTGTTTTCTCTGGAGCATTGAAGCCTGAGTGGTGACTTTCTAGAAGTTTACAAAATCATAGGGGCATGGATAGGGTAAATAGACAAGTCTTTTCCCTGGGGTGGGAGAGTCCAGAACCAGAGTGCATAATAGGTTTAGGGTGAGAGGGGAAAAATTACAAAGGGACCTGAGGGCAGCTTTTTCTTTAGAGGGTAGGGCGTGTCTGGAATGAGGTGCTGGAGGAAGTGGTGGAGGCTGGTACAATTATAACATTTAAAAGGCATCTGGATGAGTGTATGTAAATAAGAAGGGTTAGAATGATATGTGCTGGAAATATGTTGCTGGAAAAGCGCAGCAGGTCAGGCAGCATCCAGGGAACAGGAGAATCGACGTTTTGGGCATAAGCCCTTCTTCAGGAATGGGGAAAGTTTGTCCAGCAGGCTAAGATAAAAGGTAGGGAGGAGGGACTTGGGGGAGGGGCGTCGGAAATGTGATAGGTGGAAAGAGGTCAAGGTGAGGGTGATAGGTCAGACTGGGGTGGGGGCGGAGAGGTCGGGAAGAAGATTGCAGGTTAGGAGGGCGGTGCTGAATTTGATGGATTTGACTGAGACAGGCTGGGGGGAGGGGAAATGAGGGAACTGGTGAAATCTGAGTTCATCCCTTGTGGTTGGAGGGTTCCTAGCCGGAAGATGAGGCGTTCTTCCTCCAACCGTCGTTTTGTTGTGGTCTGACGATGGAGGAGTCCAAAGACCTGCATATCCTTGGTGGAGTGGGAGGGGGAATTGAAATGTTGAGCTACAGGGTGGTTGGGTTGGTTGGTCCGGGTGTCCCAGAGGTGTTCTCTGAAACGCTCCGCAAGTAGCCGGCCTGTCTCCCCAATATAGAGGAGGCCACATCGGGTGCAGAGGATGCAATAGATGATATGTGTGGAGGTGCAGGTGAATCTGTGGCGGATTCTTCCATATGATTATAAGTGATTATAACATAATTATGCTCGACAATTATTTGTATACATTTACAAATATCAATGGTAAACTTCCAGTACCTTGCTCAAGTGTCAGTCTTAAGTGTGAATCTAAACAGCAAATACCTGTCACTTGGTAGTGGAGCAATTTGATTTGGTTTCAAAATGAGGTCCATGATTTCAAACCAACTGCAGTGTTCATAGAACACAATGTCTGAACTTGCAGTCTCCCTTTACCCGGAAATGTTGCATTCAATTGTAATACCCATGAATATTTCGTTTAACAAAAACTAGAGGTAAAAATCAGTATCTTTTTGATCTGTACCACAATGCCGTAATCGTTCAGTAGTCTGATGAGTTATTAGATAGAATGAGCTATCAGCAAAGTGTCATGAAAATCTCTTGTCTCAAGCTGCCCACATAATGTTTCTTGTTTGCTTTGATCAAGCTGCCTATAACTAATTTTTCAAGAAACTACCCCTCTTGTTTCATGTGGCTAGTCACTGTCTCTCACACCACAGTTTGAACTTACATAAGTAATGTTGATCAGAAAGCCTGTGCTCACTGAAGAGAGAGGAAATGAAAAGATTTATTGCCTTATTGTAGAATTTGCAGGCCTAAAGACAGTTGAAGGCTGTAAAGTTTAAATAGTTAATTGCAGAAGTAGAACTTGGCTTCCAGTTGGACTGATTTAACTATAGTGAATAATGCAACATCTGGAAGAATATGGCTCTGAGTGATGGGATGGATTGGGATTGGTGGGCTGAAGGGTTTATGCCTGAAACGTTGATTCTCCTTCTTCTCCTGATTGGCTGTGCTTTTCCAGCGCCACACTCTTTAACTTTGGTCACTCAGTGCCAAACACAGAAGTCTGTCATCAGAATATATTTGGGTTAGTTCCCCATCCCGCGAATCTGAGTAAAATCTTTGAAAGAATAGATCAGGTTAACAACTCCAGCAATCTGTGGCTGAAGTTCAGCTAGTTTTATGAGTAAACACAGTCACAAAACTGTTTGAAATATGTACTGTTGTGTGATGAGAGTTTGCAATAAATAAACCTCAGCAGAATTATCTACAGTGTGAATTAATGATCTTTATTCACTTGTGGTGTCTCTTCTTGATAATCCTGCCCATCTTATTTTTGTTCATGTCTTGTTTATCCTGCAGCCTTGAATTCCAGAACCATATTATGATAAACAAGTCTGCACAATGGGATTTAGCCTCGATAAACTGGCAGGCTTAAATTCCAAATACAGCATGACACCTTCAGCGTGGTGATAGACATCTAGATTACTGTGTGAACTGGCTTTGACAAACCAGCAGTTTTGAAATTCAAACACAAAGCACTCGCTCACAAATTATTTTGGGTTTATAAATAGTGTGAGCAACATATAAAAAAGAAATTTACCACCGAATTGTCTGCTTCTGATGTATTTAATATGAAATTCTGTATGAAGCTATTATCAAAGTTGGTGGAGCAATATTTCTGGGATTGCTATCCACATAATTTTGTTTTGGCCACATTTAGCTTTGTATAGGTAGTTATTAGTAACTTGGTAATTGTGCCTTTTAAGTTACTCCGACAACAATTTTACAAGATTAATAAAATTAATTTTCAGACCATTTTGTAATGTAATGATGCAGCAATTCTACAATTTACAAATGATATCTTATCTATGGAATTCCTTGCATGAGAAAGAAATGATTGTGTACCTGTGAACATTTTTTGTACTTTATGCAAATTGTCATAACTAGCCTTGAGGAATTTAGTTCACACCAGCTAGTTTTTTAAAATTAATATTTCAGTCTTGCTGATTTTCAATTTTAATGTCTGACTGGACACAATTTATTATCTGCTTATCATCCTAGCAATAGCTCACTTATGAGTTTTTTTGTAAACGTTTTGTGAGATGTAAACTGCATTTCGTGACCCTTCAAGGTTTAATTTCATTGTCTGCACCTCCCATGTACACCATTTTCTTGCCATTTCCATTTTATGAACACTGGAAGTTACTGGACTTTAAAATCAAATGCAGACATGTTCTTGGACAGTTCTGTAGATCAAATAGAGAAGGAGAGTCTACACAATTGTTTTGAGTGCAGCCATGCACAGGACCCACCAAAAAGTGACATTTCAGAATGTTTGAAAATGTATTTTTCCACAGAGAGCACACAGGCTGCTTCTTTCTTCTGATGTGACAGCTGCATAGAAACAAATGGAAAGCATTTCGGCTGTAAGACTGGCAATGTAATCATTATCTAACAAATTTTCAGTTTCAGTCCTTTGGTGATACTTTTGCTTTGGGGTGATATGTTCAAACCCTTCACCCAGGTTGACACTAAATGTGGTATTTAGGAAATAATGGGTTTATGAGAGGTGCTGAGGTTTTCCAGCAAAGTTTAAGAGTGGCGATACAGTGTGTTAATTGTGATGTGTTCAATGCATTATTTGAAATGCAGTGAATAGGTTTCAATTGTGTGTGAGTTTCCCAATTTTCAGTGAAAACTCAAAAAAGTTATCCTTGGTCTATGGGATGATGAGGAAAAAGTGAGGGCTGCAGTTGCTGGAGATCAGAGCTGAAAATGTGTTGCTGGAAAAGCGCAACAGGTCAGGCAGCATCCAAGGAACAGGAGAATCGACGTTTCGGGCATAAGCCCTTCTTCAGGAATTAGGAAAGTGTGTCCAGCAGCTAAGATAAAAGGTAGGGAGGAGGGACTTGGGGGAGGGGCTTTGGAAATGCGATAGGTGGATGGAGGTCAAGGTAAGGGTGATAGGCCGGAGTGGGGTGGGGGCGGAGAGGTCAGGAAGAAGATTGCAGGTTAGGAAGGCGGTGCTGAGTTCGAGGGATTTGACTGAGACAAGGTGGGGGGAGGGGAAATGAGGAAACTGGAGAAATCTGAGTTCATCCCTTGTGGTTGGAGGGTTCCTAGGC